>NW_024055875.1:97675-466458 GCF_902713615.1 Scyliorhinus canicula | reverse complement strand
TGAAACCCTGAGCAAACGTGATAAATGAAACCCACATGGGTCAGTGAAGAAGCTGCTCTTTGGCCGAGAACCCACTGGACATTGTCTATTATCTCAATGGGTTCATACAGAAAGTACCAGGGGATGTTTTTTATTATGAGCAGGAGGCCGCTTGTTGACAGAACCACAGCCGCAGTTCTCCCGGTGCAATATTTAGTTTTCAATTTATGGCAGCCAATGGCCACAAATCGATCAAAGGAGAAAGTTACGGTGAACCAGATAGAACAGTCCGCGGCTGCAGAGGTTAGGGTCACTTTAACACTACACACAGGGGTGAGGTCCAGGAAATTGCGGCGGAAATAGTAAACATTGATCCTGTTCAGTATGACGCGAGTGATGATAAACACCAGATCCGCCACCGCCATGGCTACCAGATAGCGAGATGTGCAGGTTGAGAGGCCACACTTCCCCCGACACAGGATCACAATACACAATAAATTAACTGTCAAAGAGAGAAGGGAGAAGAGCCTGGAAATTACTGGTTAAACATTCTCCCGTGCCTGAATCGGGATAGGATTTCACCTTAAATGAAATGGACAGTGGGTGGGCTCCAGTTTTGGAAGACACAGTTTTGGATAGAGCGATTAACATGGCAAAGAGGAAAGGAGAAAATGTGTTTAAAACGTGGGTCGGGGAAAAGTGTGAATTCCTTCCATGTCTGTTTGATGGCAGTGGCAGGAAAATATTCACAATTTAAAAAGCATTGGGAGTGATGGCATTTCTCGCAGCCTGATTTACAGGATTATCTCAGCGCGGCCAGGTTTCCCAGATATAAACAAATCAGTAATATTCATCCCTCCTCATTCCCAATAATTGAAACACACCCCGCATTGGACGTTACACTGGACTGTATTCTTGATGGCATTGGACACCACACCTTGATTATTGGAATCCCCATGATCAATGGAAAAAATAAAATGCACAGGATCTTCCCAGTTCATAACTCTGAACGACAATAGCCTGTCCAGTCTCCAGAAATTACCCAGGGCACACTCCTCCCATGTACAGTCATTTGCAAGGCACTCTCTTCCAGAAATACTCCATCGTCATGTTCAGAAGGTATCCACACCATACTATTTCCAGGAATACATCCTCTCCCGTTTTGGAAAAAATCCCTGTCAATCTTTTCACAGAACCGTTCCCCAGCGTTCACTAGCCAGGAATAGACTATGTCCAGATTCCGACCCACTGCATTCAATTAACTAGGTGGGATATTCTGAAAAAAGGGCGTTAAGATGGAGAATAACGTTTCCAGTCAAAAGTTTTTAACTTAAAGTTGAATCCTGCGAACTGCAAGGTGGCTAATTCTAAGATGAGATGCTGCTACTCCAGCTTGTGTTGGGCTTCAGTGGACCCTTGCAGCCGGTCAAGGATAGACATGTGGCCGTGGGAGCAATGGGCTGAGTTAAATTGCCGCAACATGAAGGTTGGGTCATGCTTGTGAACTGAGTGAACGTGTTCAGCAAAGTGGTCACCCAGTCTGCGTTCAGTATCCCAAATGTAGAGGAGACGGTATTGGGAGTAGCGAATCGAGTAGGCCAAATTGAAGGAAGCAGAATTGAAATGCTGCTACTCCAGAAATTAGAGATTTCTGCCGAGAATCGTGATGATTGAGGACGTAAATTACACCTGTTGCACCGTCTGTGAATACAAGGAAAGGTATCGTGGGGAGGTGAAGGGGTGTTGGATGTAATGGAGAAGTGCACTCGGTTGGTAAGAAGGAAGCATCACCTGACGAATTCAGGAGAGATGGGCTGTGGTTGGAGAAAGGTGAAGATATGTTTGCTGATGGCATCAAGCTAGAGTTGGTGGAAAAGGCGGAAGATGATCCTTTGAAAGTGAAGGCCTGTGTTGTGGGCAGTGAGGATAGGGTTCCACTATCGCCTTTGAGGGAGGGAGGTGTGGGAAATGAATTGAACACGGTTTTTCAACCGTGTCACCCTGTCACCAAAAGGAAGGTGCTGGAAGCTCTCCGGATATGGAAAATTTCTGAATTGATAGTGACGCTGAAAACGTAGGAAAAAATATATCTAAATCCCGTCACATATTCTTCATCAATTATAAACTTATATATTGGGTATTTCAATTGGGTATTAATTTCCCCAGAGCTCAGTGTCCACTGCTGCATTTTGATCAGAACAATAAGTATCCCAATCACTCTTTGGAAAACAAGAGTGGGTCCAGGTGAACAGATTCACAAATCTCGTGAAGCAACAACTGAGTCTACAAACACCGATAAAAAGTTGAACAAACGTTGGTTTATCAAAATGAGAAACGCATCGCAAACCAAGAGATTACTGCAGTGTTGTGGTGATTGTAATATCATCGTGCAGGTGATATTTTTTTATCTTCAAGATAAAATAGATGAATCAAGACTTTTCACTTCACTCAATAAGTATCAAACATCTTCAAAACACAGCCAAACTCTTCTCGTTTCAAACTGTTCCAAAGGTAAAACAGAGAAATATATATATATATATATATATATATATATATATATAGAGAGAGAGAGAGAGAGAGAGAGAAAGAGAGAGAGCAACATGATGGAGAGAGCACTCACCACTAATATATATATATATTTCAATTTAGAGCCAATTTATCAGTCCAGTTCCTGACCCACGCACAGTGCAATTCTTCAAGGACGGATGTCCCAGCCATAGACAGATAATTGGATCAGTTAGTCCACACTTGTTAATGATCCATATTAGGTGCAATTCTAGACTGACATATATTTTCAGTAATACTAGTTTACTGCTGTCACATTCCACTCTGGTTAGTTATCCACACTCGGCGTGATTTCATTCTTTCTCTCACGAAACCTTCCTTCGGAGAGATTGCCATGACTTAAATCCAATTTAACAGGATGCAAGGTTCCACTAAATTTAATCATTTCATTATTCAGAGATGTTGTGAGTTCAAAACGGAGGTTCATTGTAAGTTGGTGAAAGGGGTTCAAAACACAGGGATGGTTAAAAACATTCGACTTACATGAAAGACGTGGTTGATCAGGTGTCTCTATATCATTGAGCACGAGGTCAGCATGAAACATTTTCAGTCACAGTTTAAAATCAGAGAGCCGGTCACACGGGGTTTTACACAACGTCAATGGTGATAATTACTTACCAGGAACACCAACAATAGCAAGTATTGGGTGAAATATTTTCTCAACTATGTCAATTGGAAGAAGCATGTTGAGTGTGACGTGTGTGTCCCTTTGTGCTGCTGACAGGCTCTCTGCCTGAAACTCTGGTTATATATTCGCAAAGCCTTTAATTTATACCCTGAGGGATCACCTCAGGGATATTAAGATTGCAACATGGTTAACGTATTTTTCAAAGATTTAGCAAACAGATTACGACATTGGGTTCAAAAATATTAGGTTTTTGAGTAAATTAACACTTTCCAACATTGGTCTGTGCTGATCACATTGTTCACTTGACTATGACAGAAAGGATGCTGTCCATTCAAAAACAATCGGGTAATCTCTAAAGATCAGATTGTTTCTGTGACATCCATCACTCGACTGTGACTATTCAGTGATTCAGTTCCAATTGTCAGTGTGTTTATCTGGTTAGCTCCACTGCACTCTGCAGTGTAGGTGCATCTTTAACTGTAACCATTCAATGATTCAGTTCCAATTGTCAGTGTTTTTCTCTGGGTGGTTGCACAGCACTCTGGGATGCTGCTGCCTCTTTCACTGTGACCATTCAGTGATTCAGTTGTAATTGCCAGTGTGTTTCCCTGGTTAGTTCCCCTGCTGTCTGGGGTATAGCTGCCTCTTTAACTGTGACCATTCAATGAATCAGTTCTAATTGTTAGTGTGTTTCTCTGGGTGGTTCCACTGCACTCTGGGGTGCAGCTGCCTCTTTAACTGTGACCATTCAATTAATCAGTTCTAATTGTTAGTGTGTTTCTCTGGGTGGTTCCACTGCACTCTGGATGTAGCTATCTATTTAACTGTGACCATTCAGTGTTGTGATTTAATGGGTTCAGGGTGACCATAAATAGCAATATTTCAATGAACCTAATATCCGGAATTATTAAAACACCAATGTAAATGATTCCTACGCGTTATTCTGACGCAGATCCTCAACTAAGAATACATTTTGAAACATTGGAACACCTCACAAAACTCAGAAGCTGCAGCAGATAGTAACACATCACCCTCATCGAGAAGCAAGAAAACATATTTCGCTGCAAAACTAATACAGCGTCTCTAACGGACACTGGCTCTCCAACTGTTACACACTGGAAACTGTTTACGTTTATGCTTATTTGCTCATTATGACGTGCACCGAGGTGCAGTGAAAAATATTTTTCTCCTCGCAGCTCAGAGAGAAACGGGTCGATAAGTGGATCTAGAGAGAGAGAGAGAGAGATGATCTGTGAGATGCGCTGGTCGAGAGAAGGAAGGTGAGAGGTAAAGAGGGTGAAAGTGAGAGAGGGTTAGAGAGATGGAGGATGAATAAGAAAGAGGATGAGAGCGGAAGAGGAAAAGAAAGACACATGATGGTAGCAATAAAGTGTAAAGATATAGAACGACATGATTGAGAGAAGGGTCAGGGGAGAGAAGTGGACACAAAGGGCGACGTGGTGAGGAAGGCAGTTGATTTATGAAGGATAGTATGTAAAATTCTAAAGCTTTCAGAGTTAAGCAAACTACATCATAAATATCTCGAATGGGAGAGAGTGAAGGCGAGAGCGAGAAAGTGTGAGGGTGAGTGTGAAAGGGATAGTGAATGAGACAGAGAGGATGGCACAGAGGGAAAGAGTTTGAGACATATTGTAAGGAGTGCGGGTGTTTTAGGGAGGGACGGATAGAGAGAGTGAGTTAGCTCGTGCGAGAGAGGGACAGATTGTGAGCAAAGCAGGTTTGCGAGTCGGAGAGATGGTAAGTGTGAGAGAGAGAGTGAGTGTGAGAGTGTGAAAGAGTAGGGAATGTGAAAGAGCTGGGGAGTGTGACACAGATCGGGAGTTTGAGAGAGAGAAGGGACCATGGAAGGAGTATGACAGAAGATGTAATGGAGGGAGAGTGCGAGAAAGGCTGGAGAGAGAGAGCGAAGGAGATGTGGAGCTAGTGCGAGAGGGGGAGGGAATGTGAGCGAGGAGGAGTGTGAGAGAGGGAGTGATTGTGAATGACGGAGATAGGGGCAGCACGGTAGCACAGTGAATAGCACTAGGTCTCTGCGCTGATAACCAGAGTTCGAATCCCGGCCCTGCACCACTTTCGGTGTAGGTTTTACACATTCTCCACATGTCTGTGTGGGTTTCACCCCCACAACCCAAAGATGTGCAGGTCAGGTGGATTGGCCATTCTGAATTGCCCCTTAATTGGAAGCAAAAAGCCATCTCACTTTATTTTTTAAAATGAATGAAGGAGAGAGTGTGCGAGTGGTAGAGAGTGTGAGACGGAGTGTATGGGAGACGGAGGGGCAGCAAAAGTGAAAGCATGATAGAGTGGGAGAGAGTCTGTGCGTGAGAAACTGTTATAGAGGTGAGGAGTGTGAGATAGGGGGAGTATGAGCGGGACATATTGTGAGAGAGAGGGAGATACAGTGAAAAAAGGAGGCAGCATGATAGAGAAAAACGTGTGTGTGAGAGAGTGTGAAAGACGGAATGCGTCTGGCAGATGGAGAGATGTCCAGAGAGGCTGCGAGAGGAATAGTGTGGGAAATGGAGATAGTACGAGAGAGGGAGGCATTCAAAGAGGAGATAGAGTGTTAAAGGAAGCGTGTGTTTGAAGATTTTTCTGAGAGAGGTGGTGTGAAAGAGTTACAAAGTGTTAGAGAGGGAGACAACGTGATAGATTGAAGCACTGGGGGAGAGGAAATGAGTGTGAGAGATGAACAGTCTGAGACGGGAGGATGGCGTTAGAGAGGGAGAAATAATGAGAGAGGAAGGCAGTGTGATAGAAGAGGGTATGGGAGAGGGAGTGTGATAGCGAGAGTGTATATTTGAATGACAGAGGATATATATATATATATGTATATATAAAAATGTGAGAAATGTGTAAAAACCAGAGTGTGTCAGTGTGTGTAAGAGATGGAAGCTGAGAACGTGTGCAGAGACAGGGTGTGAGCCGGAGTGTGAGATTGAAAATGTGAGAGCGTGTATGTGAGCCTGTGTGTTAGCGTGTGTGGAAGAGCATACGTGTGAGTTCCAGCATTGTGAGTGATGATGAATGCGATCCAGCGTGTGAGAATATGTGGCACAGTGTCTGTGCGAGTGTCTGTGAGAGCCAGAAACAGAGAGCATGTGTAAGAGCATTTCTGCGAGATCCGGGGTGTGAGAGTAAGATAACGAGTGTGAGATCCGAAGCGTGAGACCGAGTGTTAGATTGTGTGTGACAGCATTTGTAAGAATGTGGGAGAGGTGAAGTTTGAGTGCCGAAGTTTGAGAGTCGCAGAGGGAGATCCAGTGTACAGGCTTGCGTGAGAGCGTGTGTGAGGATTGGATTGTAAGACACTGAGTGTGTGGGCGGATGTGAGACCGTGTGTGAGTGCCACTGTGCGAGGGCATGTGTGAGAGCCGGAAGGTGATGGCCGAGGTGTGACCGCCGGTGTGTGAGAGCCGGGTATGAAATCTGGACTGTGAGAACATGTATGATGCAGAGATTGAGAGCATTTGAGAGAGGTAGTGCGTGAGAACCGCTGTTTAAGAGAGGCAATGAGAGCCGGAGTGTGAGAGCTGGAGTGTGAGAGCATCAGTGTGAGATCCGGAGTTAGAGAACATGTGTGAGAGCCGGAGTGTGAGGGCCGGAGTGTGAGAGCCGGAGAGACGAAGTGTGACGGTCGGTGTGTGAGAGCCGGAGTGTGAGATCTGGAGTGTGAGAACATGTGTGATGCAAGGATTCAGAGCACGTGAGAGAGGTGGTGCGTGAGAACCGCTGTTGAAGAGAGGCAATGAGAGCCGGAGTGTGCGAGCCGGAGAAGGAGAACATTTGTGAGAGCTGCAGTGTGAGAGCCGGAGTGTAAGAGCCGCAGGTAGAGAACATGTGTGAGAGTCGGAGTGTGAGAGCCGGTGTGTGAAAGTCGAAGTTTCACAGCCGAAGTCTGAGAAATAGAATGTGAGAGCAAGTGAGAGAGCCACAGTGTGAGCGTATGTGTGAGAGCTTTCGTGTGAGACACCAAGTGTGAGAGTCAGTGTGTGATACCCGGTGTCTGAGAGCTGGAGTGTGACAGCCGGGGTTTGAGAGCGGGAGTGTACGAGCTGGAGTGCCAGAGCGAGTGTGAGAGTATGTATGAGAGCCTGTGTGATAGCTGGAGAGTGAGAGCCAGGGAGCTGGACTGTTAGTGCTGAAGTGAGATCTGGAAAGTGAGAGCGTTGAGAGGTTGACAGCGTGTGTGAAAGTGTGTGTGAGAACCGGAGTCTGAGAGTGAAGTTGAGAGGCAGTTAGAGTGTTGTGAGAGCTGGCGTGCCAAACAATAAGATTACGAGACCGTAAGTGCATAAGACAATAAGATCATGAGACCATAAGGCATAGGAGCAGAATAAGCCCATTTGACCATCATGTCTGTTCCGCAGTTCAATCATGGCTAATATTTTTTCTCATCCCCATTTTATTGCCTTTTCCCCATTACCCACGATGCCCTTATTTATCAAGAGTCTATCTCTCTCTCTTAAAGACACTCATGCCTTCTGCTGCAGAGTCCACAGATTCACCACATTCTGGCTGAAGAAATTCGTCCTCATTGTTGTTGTAAAGGATTGTCCGTTTCGTCTGATATGGTGTCCTGTGCTCGTTTTTTCCTTGAACACCCTCTCCACATCGACTCGATCCAGGCCTTGCAATATCCTGTAAATTTCAATAAGCTCGTCTCTCATTCAGTTGAACTCCAACGTGTACAGACTCAGTTTCCACACGCGTTCCTCATGCGACGTCCTTCATTCCAGGGATCATTCTTGTGAACCTCCTCTGGACCCATTCCATAGTCAGCACATCCTTCCTTAGATACGGTGTCCAAAACTGCTCAGTACTCCAAATGGGAACTGAGCACAGCCTTATACAGCAGCAGAAGTACATCCCTGGTCTTATACTTTAGCCCTCTCGACATGAATGGTGACATTGCATTTGCCTTCTCAACTGCCGATTGAACCTGTACTTTAACCTTAAGAGAATCATAAATAAAGACTCCCAATTCCCTTTGCGCTTCTGATTTCCGAAGCATGTCCCCATTAATAGTGAGTTCTTGTGTATGACCTGGAGTATGAGAGAATGGGTGAGAACTGGAGTGTGAGAACTTGTGTGTGAGAGCCGGTGTGAGAGCCGGACTGTGAGAGCCGGAATGCAAGGGCCGGATTGTGAGAGCCGGAGTATGAGAGCCGGAGAGTGAGAGCCGGACTGTGAGAGCCCGAGTGTGAGAGCCGGAGTGTGAGAGCCAGACTGTGAGAGCCGAATTTGAGGCCAGGACTGTGAGAGCCGGACTATGAGAGCCGGTGTGAGTGCTTTTTTAAGAGCTGGAGTGTGAGAGTATGTGTGAGAGCCGGACCATGAGAGCCGGAATGTGAGGGCCGGATTGTGAGAGCCGGAGTGCTTTTGTAAGAGCTGGAGTGTGAGAGTATGTGAGAGACGGTGTGAAATCCGGAGTGTGAGTGGAAGTGTGAGAGCTGGAGTGTGAGAGCCGGACTGTGAGAGCCGGTGTGTGAGAGCAGGAATGTGAGAGCCTTTGTTTGAGCCTGTTCCTGTGCTGTATTTTTCTTTTTTCTTTGTTCTTAATCCACCTACCCTGCACATCTTTGGGTTGTGGAGGTGAGGACAACATAGACTTGGCGAGAATGCGCAAATGTAACACGGATAGTGACCCGGGGCTCGGTTTGAATCACGGTCGTTGGCGGCGTAGGCAGCAGTGCTAACCACTGCTCCAGCGTGCCGCCCCATGTGAAGTAGAGATTATTTGGTCTGGTGACTTTCTATTGTCAGCAACTTCAACATCTCCGAACTGAACAGCAAAACACAGACTGAAATAACGGCTAATAATTTAAACGAACTGATATTAGCAAAGTCACAGGATTGTCTATTGTTTATGCCAGTTTAGACATGCGTCTGACATGGTGGATTGGAAAGCTGTAAACACATCTATTGAACGGTGGAAAAGAGAGCTGTCTCTTTATGCGAGTAGAAAATGGAGGCTGCCTCGAGATTGTTGAAGTTACTCTGATCATGGCTACAGCAAATTCTCACAAACGCTCTAGTTTCTCAAGTGGTTTCATCATGAGCATCTATCTAACTCCTGGATTGGATTGGATTTGTTTATGAGGTACACGTGAAAAGTATTTTTCTGCGAGCAGCTCAAACACATCATTTAGTTCAGGAAAAGAAAATAGGGAATAGGGCAACACAAGTACACAGAGTAAATACAAAGACGCCGGCATCGGTGTAGCATTAAAGTGTACAACGTTCAAGTGTAGTATTAATCAGCTCAGCCTGTAAGAGGGTCGTTTAGGAGTCTGGTAACAGCGGAGAAGAAGCTGTTTTTGAATCTGTTCGTGCCTGTTCTCAGACTTTTGTATCTGCTGCCCGATACAAGAAGTTGGAAGAGTGAGTAAGCCGGGTTGGAGTGGTCTTTGATTATACTGCCAGCGTTCTCCAGGCAACGGGAGGTGCAGATGGAGACAATGGATGAGAGACTGTTTCATGTGATGGACTGGGCTATGTTCATGACTCTCTGATGTTCCTTGCGGTCCTGTGTCGAGCAGTTGCCATACCAGGCCATGATGCACCCAGACAGAATGCTTTCTATGGGCAGCACGGTAGCATGGTGGTTAGCATAAATGCTTCACAGCTCCAGGGTCCCTGGTTCGATTCCCGGCTGGGTCACTGTCTGTGCGGAGTCTGCACGTCCTCCCCGTGTGTGCGTGGGTTTCCTCCGGGTGCTCCGGTTCCCTCCCACAGTCCAAAGATGCGCGGGTTAGGTGGATTGGCCATGCTAAATTGCCCGTAGTGTACTAAAAAGTAAGGTTGAGGGGGGTGTTGTTGGGTTACGGGTATAGGGTGGATACGTGGGTTTGAGTAGGGTGATCATTGCTCGGCACAACATCGAGGGCCGAAGGTTCTGTGCTGTACTGTTCTCTGTTCTATCTGTAAAAGTTGTTCAGAGTCAATGTGGACATGCAGGATTTCCTTAGTTTCTTGAGGAAGTATAGGTGCTGTTGTGCTTTATTGGTGGTAGCGTCGATGTGAGTGAAACAGGATAGATTGTTTGTCATGTGTTTACCTCGGAATTTTAAGCTGTTAGCCATCTGCACTTGAGCCCCATGGTGTGCGCATGTGAGTCTGTGTGATTGTGGCAGTGCGTGGCTGTTGGTGTTTGTGTGCGGACGAGTATATGCGGTGTTTCCGTTTGTGGGTAACTGTGAGCCTGTCCGGGTTTAGGTGAGTTAACAGTTGTCCGTGTCTGCCCGTGAGTGTATGTTGGTGTAAATGTGTGGGTGTATATGAGGTTGAGTAGGTGTCTGAATGTGTCTGTGCATGTGTGTAAGTAACTGTATGTGGGTAGATTGGTGTGAGTGTCAGTGTAGGTTTATGAGTATGTATGTGGGTGAATTTGAAAATCGCTTATTGTCACGAGTAGGCTTCATTGAAGTTACTGTGAAAAGCCCCTAGTCGCCACATTCCGGCGCCTGTCCGGGGAGGCTGGTACGGGAATTGAACCGTGCTGCTGGCCTGCTTGGTCTGCTTTAAAAGCCAGCGATTTAGCCTGGTGAGCTAAACCAGCCCGAATTTGTGTGTGTCTGGGTATGTGTGCATGAGTCAGTGCATGTGGATGCATGCGAGTATATGCGGTTATATATGTGTGTGTGTGCCAATGTGCGTGGTAATGTGTGAGTGTGCC
The DNA here is from genome assembly GCF_902713615.1 of Scyliorhinus canicula. Lineage (NCBI taxonomy): Eukaryota > Metazoa > Chordata > Chondrichthyes > Carcharhiniformes > Scyliorhinidae > Scyliorhinus > Scyliorhinus canicula. The sequence continues at coordinate 455,587 of NW_024055875.1, read as the reverse complement.
TTTGAGGGTGTGTGAGAGTATGTGTGTGGGTGTATGTGTGCGTGTGGGGATACAACCGTGATTGACTATATGAGTGTGTGATTGAGTGTGTACGTGTATGTGTAGCAGATTGTGTGGGTGTGCAGGTGAGAGAGTGTGCCTGTTTGTGTGTGTCTGCTGGTGTCAGTGGGTGTGGAAGAGTGTGTGTGCATGTGTGCACTTTGTGTGGGTTTGGTTGTGTCTGTGTATGTGTGTGAGTGGGTGCGCCCGTGTGTCGATTTTTGTATGTGTGTACGTTTTTTATGAGTGTGTGTGGATGGGTGTTTGTGCGTGAATGTCTGTGTATGTTTGTATAAGATAGTGTAATTTGTATGAGTGGGTGGATGTGTGGATATGTCAGTGGTTGAATGTTTGCGAATGGGTATGTGCGTGTCATATGGGTATGTATGTGTCTGTCAGTGCATGTGATAGTGTGGGTATTTGTGCGTGCGTCTGTGGGTGGTTGTTTGGCTGCTGGTGTGGTTGGAAGCGTGTGTGTGTAAGTGTGGGTGTATCGTGTGGGTATGTGTCTGTGAGGGTGTGTGTCTGTAAGTCGGAGGGACTGTATGTGAGGAAGTGTTTGTGCGTGTTTATGTGTGTGTGTATTTGGAGATGCGTGTGTTGGTGATTATTTAAATGTGTGCCTGTGTCTTTGTGGACGTATATGTGTGAATGTGTGAGTTTGTGTGTGTGAGTTTGCATATGTGGACTTGTGTGTGTGATTGAGTTTGTGCGTGTCTTTGTATGTGTGGGTGGGTGTTTGAGTGTCGGGGCATGCGTGTGAGTGTGTGTGAGTATGTATGTGTGGGTCTGAATGTGATGGTGGATGCCTGTGTCTGTGGTGCGAGTTTGTGTGTGTGCCTGTTTATTTATGAGTCTTTCAATGTGTGTTGTTCCCTGTGTGAGAGTCTGTGAGGCAGTGAGTGGGTTTGTGTTTGTATATATGGGCACGTGTGTGTGAGTTTTTGTATGGGGACGTGTGCGGGAGTGAGTCTGAGTGTATATCTGTGGATGTATGAACATGAAAAATGAAAATCGCTTATTGTCACGAGTAGGCGTCAATTAAGTTACTGTGAAAAGCCCCTAGTCGCCACATCCCGGCGCCTGTCCGGGGAGGCTGGTACGGGAATCAAACCGTGCTGCTGGCATGCATGGTCTGCTTAAGCGATATAGCCTGATGAGCTAAACCAGCCCCTATGTGTATGTTGTCGTGTATACCAGGGCGTGTGTGCGTCTTTGTGCCTTTTTCTTTAAAAATAATTTTTATTGAAAAATTTTGATTTTATACAACATTGACGCACCTCAGTAAAATACCGCAAATAACAACAATATTAACAATCATATACATTCGCCCCATCCACCTGAACAACCCAGCATTTTAACAACAACGCAAATTAACACACTATAAAGTTACAGAATAAACACTACAATAATGCACCCCCCCCCCGGGTTGCTGCTGTTATTGACCAAGTTACCTATCTCTGAGCCAGGAAGTCCAGAAAAGGCTGCCATCGTTTATAGAACCCTTGTATTGATCCTCTCTGGGCAAATTTGACCTTTTCCAATTTTATAAATCCCGCCATGTCACTGATCCAGGTCTCCATGCTTGGGGGCCTTGCATCCTTCCATTGTAACAGAATCCTTCGAGGGGCTACTAGGGATGCAAAGGCCAGGATACCGGCCTCTTTCGCCTCCTGCACTCCCGGCTCTCCCGCAACTCCAAAAATCGCGAGTCCCCACCCTGGTTTGACCCTGGATCCAACCACCCTCGACACCGTCCCCGCCACCCCCTTCCAGAATTCTTCCAGTGCTGGGCATGCCAAGAACATATGGGCGTGGTTCGCAGGACTCGCCGAACATCTGGTGCACCTGTCCTCACCCCCGAAGAACCTACTCATCCTAGTCCCGGTCATGTGGGCCCGGTGCAGCACCTTAAATTGGATGAGACTAAGCCTCGCACATGAGGAGGAAGAGTTGACTCTCTCCAAGGCCTCCGCCCAAGTCTCGTCCTCTATCTGCTCCCCAAGTTCCTCCTCCCATTTAGCCTTCAGCTCCTCCACTGACGACTCCTCCACCTCCTGCATTACCTTATGGATGTCAGATACCTTCCCCTCTCCTGCCCACACCGCCGAAAGCACTCTGTCCATCGTCCCCTGCGAGGGCAGCAAAGGGAATCCCTCTACCTATCGCCTAGCAAACGCCTTTACCTGCAGGTATCTGAACATGTTCCCTTGGGGGAGGCCAAATTTATCTTCCAGTTCCCAGAGGCCCGCAAACCTCCCGCCAATAAACAGGTCCCTCAATTTGCTGATTCCCGCCCTTTGCCACTCCCTGAATCCCCCATCCGTGTTCCCCGGGATGAACCGATGGTTGCCACCCAGTGGAGCCTCCATCGAGCCCCCTGTTTCCACCCGATGCCGTCTCCACTGTCCTCAGATTGCGTCTTTGTGCCTTTAGGGGCGTGTGTGATATTGATTGTGTATTTTTGTGCATGTGGCTTGGTGTGTAAGTTTGTTTAAGTGGGGAATGTGTGAGCTTGTGGGTTGGTGTGCTTGGGGGTGGCTGTCTACATGTCTGTGTGCGAGGCTGTGTCCGTGTATGTGTGGATGAATATTTGTAAGTGTGTGTGTGGGTTTGTATGTTTGCGTTAGTGTGTGGACGTCTGTGCATATGTGTGTGTGCTGTCATTGTGTGTGCAAGTGTGTGGAAGTTTCGGTGTGGGGGTGTGCATGTGAGTGTGATTTTCTGTGTGTGCGCGTGAAAGGCTGTGTGGCTGTCAGTATACTTGGTTGGATGCGTGTGTGGGGGATGTGTTTCTTGGTGTGAGTGTGTGTTTTGGTGTGCATCGGTTGGGTGTGCCTGTTTGATTGAACGAGTGGGAGTGTATGTGAGGATGTGTGTCTGGCTTTGCGTGTGGATTTGTATGTGAGTGGGCGTGTGGGTGTATGTGTAAATGTGTTTGTGCGTGTGTGAATGAGTTCGTGTGCATCTGTGTATGTGCACGTGTGACAGTGCCTGCGTGTCAATGGATGTGTAGGTGAGTATGTTGTACTGTTTGGGAACGCATTTTCGCATGTACGCCAGTGGTCGTGTGCGTGTGAGTGTGTGTGGACGTGTGTGTGTATGTTTGAGTGCGTGTATCTGTAGTTCTGTTTCTGAGTGCATATATGTGGGGGAAAGTTTGTGGTGGGAAGGAATATGTGCAGGTGAGTGTTCGTGGCTGTGTGTGCTTGTATGGGTGAGTGTTTCAGAGTCTGTGGGGGAGTGGGTGTGTGGATGTGTTTAGGTGTTCACGTGTGGGGGGTTCTGTGTGCGAGTGTGTGATATTGTGGAAGCGGTGTTGAAGGTGTGTATGGGAGTGTGTGTCAGGGTGTGCATAGGTGTGCATGTGTGGGCGGTTTCGTGTCCGAGTGTGTGTATGTGTGTGGTTATGTCTGAGCGTGTTGGTGTGTGTGTGTCTGTGTTTGTGAAAGAGAGAGAGAGAGGGGATGTGTGCGTCGTTGTGTGTGTGGGTGTGAATGGATTTAAGTCGGTGGGTGGCTTCTATGTGGGTTGGTGTTTGCGGCGTTTTAACGTGTGTGTCAGACTGTGTGTGTATTGGTGTTGGTGTGTGTGCGTGTGCGATAGTGTGTGTGCATGGTTGTGTGGGTCTGTGTGTGCATGGGCATGTCTGTGTTTTGAGGATTTGTGAGTGCAGGTATGAGTGCTTGTGGGTGTGTGAGTTGAGTGTGAGGGTGAGTGTGAGCGGGTTCGGTATTGTGGGGGGCTTGACTCTGTGTGGGTGAAACTGTGGGAGATTGTATGTGGGGACGTGTGTGTGCATGTTCAAGCGTGTGAGAGTGTGTGTGGGTGAGTATATATGATGGTGTGTGTGTGTGTCTAGATGCGTGTGTGTGTCGGTTTGTGTATGTGATTGTGTGACTGTGTGAGTGTGCGTGAGTGTAATTGTGTGAGAGTCAGTTTGTGTTGGGATCTGTGTGCATGTGATGTTGATTTAGTGGGTACGTGCACTGTGTTTGTGTGTGTGTGTGTTTGCGTTAGAGGCTGAGAAGTCATGTATGTGGATGTGTCGGTGTGCTTGTATGGACGGAGTTGGAAAAGTGTGTGAAGGTTGTTATGGGCCAGGGTTTACAAACTCCAACGTGTGTTGTGAAGTTCAGCTGACCTCCAACCGTAATGTTGGATTTTGCTGGGATGAGCACAAGAGCCTCCACTTAAGGTGAGATTCATCAGATTTCCTGGACACTTTATCAAAATAAGGTTTATACAATAATTTAGTTAACATATATATCTATAATCACAGCAAGCATTTTTTTTATCAAGTATAAACATAAAGTCACCACACAGCTACAGTAATCGATGTATAAAGGCTTCAGATAGGCTTCAGATGGTTTCACGGGTCGGCGCAACATCGAGGGCCGAAGGGCCCGTACTGCGCTGTAATGTTCTATGTTCTATGTTCTACATAACCATTAACAAATCCCCCCTTCGCTGTTTTAATTCTATAGCAAAAACACATTCAACCAAAACCCATTTTATTTCTTTCTTGTTGAAATTTAGAGTAATCAATTCATTCTATTCAATTGAAGGGGCAATTAGCAAGTTGACTCAACCTACCCTGCATATATTTGTGGGGGTGAAACCCACGCAAACATGGAGAGAATGTGCAAACTACACACGGATAGTGACCCAAAGCCGGGATTGAACCTGGGACCTAGGCGCCTTGAAACTGCAGTGCTAAACACTGAGCCACTTTTCTGCCCCCGAAACCTATTTTCAAGGGCGTGGCCCAGCACACTGTATTCTCACTTAAATTTGTCTGGTCCTTTTCCTGAAATTTTGATCTGGTTCCAACCAGCAATTCAAATTCCTTTTAGAGCGCAACGATATCTTTCAAGTTACCAAGGCAGTTAGCTCAACCAATGGACTTTTTACAGGCATAACTTTCATATTGAAAATAGAGGAATACAGGGAAAACACTACTTTCTCCTTCTGAAGTCCGAAACAGAATCTGGAAACAGTAAAACAGAATCTGCAACCTCCTCTCACTTGAGAGCCATCGCCCAATGTGTTACATGTCACATGATAAGAGGCCACACCTCTCTTAAAGAGGCACTCCCATAACACCTCCCACAAAGTAAAGAAAATAAAACATCAACTTCAAAGAGGGCTTCAATTTCCATCTTTGTACTTGATTCCTAACACTTGACAATAAATATATTATAAATAAACAGACATAGATTTTCAAAAATCATAAGGGGCGAACATTTACAATAATATAATCCATTTTTTAAAAAAAATAATTTTTATTGGAATTTTTTACAGAAAATATAACAACAAACAATGAAATGCAACAAAATAACCCCATAATAACTGTAACGCCCCCATGACCGTATCAACGCATGTATCACATCCCTCCCAACCCCCAACCCCAATGAACAACAAGAGAACTTAAAAATAAATTAAAATTAAATAAACAAACATAGTCATCGTCCCCCCCCCTTTTCCCCCCACTTTCCTCCTCCCCCCGGGTTGCTGCTGGTGCTGTCCCAGTACCCTATCATGGAGCCAGAAAGTCGACGAAAGGTTGCCACCGCCTAAAGGACCCTTGTACCGATCCTCTCAGGGCGAATTTGACCCACTCCAGCTTGATAAAACCCGCCATTTCATTGATCCAGGTCTCCACGCTTGGGGTCCTCGAATCCTTCCATTGTAGCAAGAACCTCCACAGGGCTACTAGGGACGCAAAGGCCAGCACACGGGCCTCTTTCGACTCCTGCACTCCCGGCTCCACCCAAACCCCATAAATCGTGAGTCCTCATCCTGGCTTGACCCTGGATCCCACCACCCTCGACACCATCCTCGCCACCCCTTCCAGAACTCCTCCAGTGCCGGGCATGCCCAGAACACATGGGCATGGTTCGCTGGACGCCCCGAACACCTGACACACCTGTCTTCGCCCCCAAAGAACCTACTCAGCCTAGACCCGGACATGTGGGCCCGGTGCAGCACCTTGAATTGGATGATGGTAAAGCTGTTGATGTGGTGTATATGGATTTCAGTAAGGCGTTTGATAAGGTTCCCCACGGTAGGCTATTGCAGAAAATAAGGAAGTATGGAATTGAAGGTGATTTAGCGGTTTGGATCAGTAATTGGCTAGCTGAAAGAAGACAGAGGGTGGTGGTTGATGGCAAATGTTCATCCTGGAGTTCAGTTACTAGTGGTGTACCGCAAGGATCTGTTTTGGGGACACTGCTGTTTGTCATTTTTATAAATGACCTGGAAGAGGGTGTGGAAGGATGGGTTAGTAAATTTGCAGATGACACGAAGGTCGGTGGAGTTGTGGATAGTGCTGTAGGATGTTCTAGGATACAGAGGGACATAGATGAGCTGCAGAGCTGGGCTGAGAGGTGGCAGATGGAGTTTATTGCGGAAAAGTGTGAGGTGGTTCACTTTGGAAGGAGTAACAGGAATGCAGAGTACTGGGCTAATGGCAAGATTCTCGGTAGTGTAGATGAACAGAGAGATCTCGGCATCCAGGTACATAAATCCCTGAAAGTTGCCACCCAGGTTAATAGGGCTGTTAAGAAGGCATATGGTGTGCTAGCCTTTATAAGCAGGGGGATTGAGTTTCGGAACCACAAGGTCATGCTGCAGCTGTACATAACTCTGGTGCGGCCGCACCTGGAGTACTGCGTGCAGTTCTGGTCATCACATTATAGGAACGATGTGGAAGCTTTGGAAAGGGTTCAGAGGAGATTTACTAGGATGTTGCCTGGTATGGAGGGAAGGTCTTACGAGGAAAGGCTCAGGGAATTGAGGTTGTTTTCGTTAGAGAGGAGAAGGCTGAGAGGTGACTTAATAGAGACATATAAGATAGTCCGAGGGTTAGATAGGGTGGACAGTGAGAGTCTTTTTCCTCGCATGGTGATGACCAACACGAGGGGACATAGCTGTAAATGGAGGGGTAATATATATAGGGCAGATATCAGAGGCAGTTTCTTTGCTAAGAGAGTAGTAGATGTGTGGAACGCCCTGCCTGCAACAGTAGTAGACTCGTCAACTTTAAGGGCATTTAAGTGGTCACTGGATAGACATATGGATGAAAATGGAATAGTGTAGGTCAGATAGGCTTCAGATGGTTTCACAGGTCGGCGCAACATCGAGGGCCGAAGGGCCCGTACTGCTCTGTAGTGTTCTATGTTCTATGTTCTAAGCCGCGCACGTGAGGAGGAAGAATTAGCACTCTCCAGGGCATCAGCCCATGTCCCGTCTTCGATTTGTTCCCCCAGTTCCCCCTCCCACTTAGCGTTCTGCTCCTCTCCTGATGCCTCCTCCACCTCCTGCATTACCTTGTAGATATCAGATATCTTCCCCTCTCCGATCCAGACCCCCGAAAGCACCCTGTCGCTCACCCCCCTCGCGCGAAGCGAAGGGAATCCCTCCACCTGCCGCCTAGCAAACGCCTTTACCTGCAGATACGTGAACATGTTCCCGGGGGGAGCCCAAATGTCTCCTCCACCTCCCCAGGCTCGCAAACCTCCCATATAATCCATTTTAGATCTTTGTCTGACACCTTCGAATCTGCTTCTCTTCACATCCGTGAGAAAGCATCGGCTTTCACGTTTTCTCGTCCTGCCACATGTATACGTTTTAAACGAACTGGTTGTAATATAAAATTCCATCGGAACAGGATGGCATTTTTTCTTGAATTTCTCTAAAAACGTCAATGGATTATGATCAGTAAAAATAATTGTTCCAGATGAATTGCTGGTAAGATAAATGTTTAAATGTTGCAAAACCAGATCCCAGCTTAAAGTCTCCTTTTCAATTGTTGAATTCTGATGTGTTGGGTGTTGTGTAATCCTGAGACACAGACAAGCTACCAAGACGTAAAATAATACAACGCTATTTTCTTAACTACAGACTGTTAAACATATACTTACTGAGGGTTTACACGATGTTAGGTTTAACTAAAGACCTGTACCTATCCTGACCAGCCTAGTTGCTCAGCACATGGTGAGGTTGCGTGCTGGGAGTCAATATCTCTGCACGAGTGAAGAGCTTCATCCAGGATGAGCGGGGAAACTGGTGTCCTCTGTCTTTACAGTGTATGTGCTTTAGCTGGTGATTGGGTGCGGTGTTCTGATGTTGATTGGCCCTAGTGTGTGTCCATCAGTATGTCTGTGTCTGCACCATGATATACTCGTGTATATTATGAGAACTACTTCCTCTGGCGACCATTTGTTTTGGAAAGATGCCCATTAGCACGCTCTATTCCTCCGTCGTTTTCTTCCAAGATCACTAATATTGATAGCCAACTTGAATTGTTTTGTGTAATGTGGGATGGCGAACACAGACGTCGTGGGTAACACAGGCTTCAGGCCATCAAATGCCTGTTGACACTCCGCGATTCACTGAAATTTGCTCCGCTTCTGCAGCACGTCCGCCAGTGGAGCAACCACACTGCTGCGATAAGAAAATAAGAACAAAAGAACTAGGAGCAGGAGTAGGCCATCTGGCCCCTCGAGCCTGCTCCGCCATTCAATTAGATCATGGCTGATCTTTTGTGGACTCAGCTCCACTTTCCGCCCCGAACACCATAACCCTTAATCCCTTTATTCTTCAGAAAACTATCTATCTTTACCTTAAAAACATGTAATGAAGGAGCCTCAACTGCTTCACTGGGCAAGGAATTCCATAGATTCACAACCCTTTGGGTGAAGAAGTTCCTCCTAAACTCAGTCCTAAATCTACTTCCCCTTATTTTGAGGTTATGTCCCCTAGTTCTGCTGTCATCTGCCAGTGGAAACAACCTGCCCGCATCTATCCTATCTATTCCCGTCATAATTTTTAATGCTTATATAAGAACCCCCCTCATCCTTCTAAATTCCAACGAATACAGTCCCAGTCTACTCAACCTCTCCTCATAATCCAACCCCTTCAGCTCTGGGATTAACCTAGTGAATCTCCTCTGCACACCCTCCAGCGCCAGTACGTCCTTTCTCAAGTAAGGAGACCAAAACTGAACACAATACTCCAGGTGTGGCCGAACTAACACCTTATACAATTACAACATAACCTCCCTAGTCTTAAACTCCATCCCCCTAGCAATGAAGGACAAAATTCCATTTGCCTTCTTAATCACCTGTTGCATTTGTAAACCAAACTTCTGTGACTCATGTACTAGCACACCCAAGTCTCTCTGAACAGCGGCATGCTTTAATATTTTATCGTTTAAATAATAATCCCGTTTGCTGTTATTCCTACCAAAATGGATAATCTCACATTTGTCAACATTGTATTCCATCTGCCAGACCCTAGCCCATTCACTTAACCTATCCTAATCCCTCTGCAGACTTCCAGTATCCTCTGCACTTTTCGCTTTACCACTCATCTTAGTGTCATCTGCAAACTTGGACACATTGCCCTTGGGCCCCAACTCCAAATCATCTATGTAAATTGTGAACAATTGTGGGCACAACACGGATACCTGAGGCACACCACTAGCTACTGATTGCCAACCAGAGAAACACCCATTTATCCCAACTCTTTGCTTTCTATTAATTAACCAATCCTCTATCCATGCTACTACTTTACACTTAATGCCATGCATCTTTATCTGATGCAGCAACCTTTTGTGTGGCACCTTGACAAAGGCTTTCTGGAAATCAAGATATACCACATCCATCGGCTCCCCGTTATCTACTGCACTGGTAAGGTCCTCACAAAATTCCACTAAATTAGTTAGGCATGACCTTCCCTTTACGAACCCGTGCTGCCTCTGCCCAATGGGACAATTTCTATCCAGATGCCTCGCAATTTCTTCCTTGATGATAGATTCCAGCATCTTCCCTACTACCGAAGTTAAGCTCACTGGCCTACAATTTCCTGCTTTCTGCCTACCTCCTTTTTTAAACAGTGGCGTCACGTTTGCTAATTTCCAATCCACCGGGACCACACCAGAGTCTAGTGAATTTCGGTAAATTATCACTAGTGCATCTGCAATTTCCCTAGCCATCTCTTTTAGCACTCTGGTATGCATTCCATCAGGGCCAGGAGACTTGTCTACCTTTACCCCATTAGCTTGCCCATCACTCCCTCCTTAGTAATAACAATCCTCTCAAGGTCCTCCCCTGTCATAGCCTCATTTCTATCAGTCGCTGGCATGTTATTTGTGTCTTCCACTGTGAAGACCGACCCAAAAAACCTGTTCAGTTCCTCAGCCATTTCCTCATCTCCCATTATTAAAACTCCCTTCTCATCCTCTAAAGGACCAATATTTACCTTAGCCACTCTTTTTTGTCTTATATATTTGTAAAAACGTTTACTGTCTGTTTTTATATTCTGAGCAAGTTTACTCTTATACTCTATCTTACTCTTCTTTATAGCTTTTTAGTAGCTTTCTGTTGCCCCCAAAAGATCTCCCAGTCCTCTAATCTCCCAGCAATCTTTGCCACTTTATATGCTTTTTCATTCAATTTGATACTCTCCCTTATTTCCTTAGATATTCACGGTCGATTTTCCCTCTTTCTTCCGTCCTTCCTTTTTGTTGGTATAAACCTTTGCTGAGCACTGTGAAAAATCGCTTGGAAGGTTATCCACTGTTCCTCAACTGTTCCAACAGAAAGTCTTAGCTCCCAGTCTACCTTAGCTAGTGCTTCTCTCATCCCTTTGTAATCTCCTTTGTTTAAACACAAAACAATAGTATTTGATTTTACTTTCTCACCCTCCATCTGTATTTTAAATTCCACCATATTGTGATCGCTCCTTCCGAGAGGATACCTAACTATGAGATCATGAATCAATCCTGTCTCATTACACAGGACAAGATCTAGGACCGCTTGTTCCCTCGTAGGTTCCATTACATACTGTTCTAGGAAACTATCGCGGATACATTCTATAAACTCCTCCTCAAGGTTGCCTTGACCGACCTGGTTAAACCAGTCGACATGTAGATTAAAATCCCCCATGATAACTGCTGTACCATTTCTACATGCATCAGTTATTTCTTTGTTTATTGCCTGCCCCACCATATCGTTACTATTTGGTGGCCGATAGACTACTCCTATCAGTGACTTTTTCGCCTTACTATTCCTGATTTCCACCAAAATGGATTCAACCTTATCCTCCATAGCACCAATGTCATCCCTTACTATTGCCCGGTTTCATCCTTAAATAACAGAGCAACACCACCTCCCTTACCATCCACTCTGTCCTTCCGAATAGTTTGATACCCTCGGATATTTAACTCCCAGTCGTGACCATCCTTTAACCATGTTTCAGTAATGGCCACTAAATCATAGTCATTTACGATGATTTGTGCCATCAACTCATTTACATTATTCCGAAAACTACGAGCATTCAGGTAAAGTACACTTATGTTGGTTTTTTTACCTCTGTTTTGAATCTTAACATCTTCAGTTTTATTCCTTTTGTTATTACTGGACCTATTCACTGAGCTTCCCTCAGTCACTGTACCTTGTACTGTCGCCCTTTTAGATTTTTGACTATGTCTTCTCTGCCTTGCACTTTTCCCCTTACTTCCTTTTTCTTCTGTCCCTGTTTTTCTACCTTCCAACTTCCTGCATCGGTTCCCACCCCCCTGCCACATTAGTTTAAACCCTCCCCAACAGCTATCCGGCACAAGTGTACAGTTAAAAAAAAAACTTATGCCAAGAAATTTCACTATTTCCCTTCGTGTCAAGGGTATTGGAAACTCCCCAATAACTTTTGTTTTCACTTCCCGTGGGACCATTTGTTGATGCGCAATTGTATGGCCCAGGAACGTGACGTGGTCTTTTCTAAACTCACTTTTAGCTATGTTTACCAACAAAGCCGCCTCCTGAAATTGATTGAATAACTCCGTCGCATGCTTCAAACGTTCGTTACATGTCTAACTAGAAAACACCATATCGTACATGTACTTCATCCAATTATGTAACCCTCAAATGACTTTGTTAGTTAAAAGTTGAAATGTGTCTGGGGCATTTTTCTTGCCAAGTGGCATAACTTTGAATTGGTATAAACCATTTGGAGTCACAAAAGCTGAAATCTGCCTCTTGCGTTCGGATCAATTTGCGTAACAGTAACCTTTGAGCAATTCCAGTTTGATATTAAAGCTGATTTTTCAACCTTTGAATGCAGTCCTCCAAACGTGGGATAGGATAAGAGTCCGTTCTTGTAACTGCGTTAACCTTTCTATAGTCCACACAGAATCTTCGGGTACCGTCTGATTTGGTACAATCACTAAGGGTGAGCTCCACTAGCTGCAACCCACTTCAAATGTGCCACTTACGAGCATACTTTCAATTTGTTTTTGAACCTGTGCCTATTTAGGAGGGTTAAGTCAATACGGATGTTGTTTAACTGTAATAGGATTTCTCACATCCACATACTGTACAACCATTTTATACTTCCCAACTTATCCCCACAAACTTGTCCATGTGATATTAATAACTCTTCAGGTTATTTTATTTTTCTTCTGGAAGGTAACCCAATAACTTATCCCAATTTCGAAGAACATCCGCGTTATCCAATTTAATTTGATGATTGTCAAATTCAGAGTTATTCGATTCTTCACTTTGAGTTATAATCACTAAAACCTCCTCCTTTTGCTCTCCTTCCCTTTCAAAATACCTTTTCAGTATACTCACATGACACACTCGGTGAGTTTTCCTTCTGTCTGGCCGTTTTAGCGAATAATTCACCTTACTCAATTTCCTTTCAATTTGATAACGTTCTCAAAGCCTTGTTTTAAAGATTCACTTGTCACTCGTAACAATGATAAAACTTTAGCTCCACTGGCAAAACTGCGAACTATTGATTTACTTTCCGGTACATATTTTAGCACATTCGGTGGAACTTTTGAATATTGTCCAGCCAATTCATCTGTTCTGTTTAACCGTTTCATACCCTGGCTCTCACAAACTCTCGCACACATAGTTTCTCACACCGGCTCTCACACTCCCAGTCTCAAAAACGCTCTGACACTCAGGCACACACAAATTCTCACACTCTGCCTTTCAGACCGCGGCTCTCACACTGGCTCTCAGGCCCCAGCTCTCACCCACTCTAACATGTTCTAAAACACGTTCTCACACATATTCTCACACGCCAGCTCTCACACGTCGCCTCTCACACAGGCGTTCATCATCCACTCTCTCTCTCGTTCTCCAAAATGCTCTCACTCTCCGGCTCTCACATACCGGCTGTCACACCGGCTCTCACAAATGCTCTCACGCTCCTGATCTCACACACGCTTTGAGACAGGTTCTCACCCATGTTCTCACCCGGACTCTCACACACGTTCTCATAAACACGCTCTCACATTCTGGCGCTCACGCACGCTTTCATAATCGCTATTATGAAATGAAATGAAAATGAACATCACTTATTGTCACGAGTAGGCTTCAATGATGTTACTGTGAAAAGCCCCTAGTCGCCACATTCCGGCGCCTGTCCGGAGAGGCTGGTACGGGAAATGAACTGCTGGCCTGCTTGGTCTGCTTTAAAAGCCAGCGATTTAGCCTGGTGAGCTAAACCAGCCGCTGAGATTATGCACTCTCACATCGCGACTCTCAAGTACAAGCTCTCAAATTTAGGATATAACACAGGTACTTATACTCTGTCTCGCACAATCTGGCTCTCATACACACTCCGACACTCTGGTGCACACACTCCGTCTCACACGCGGTCTCCATACACAGTCTCAGACGCCATCTCTCACAAAATCACACACTGGCCCTCACATGATTCTCAGACTCTCTCACATATTTTATCTTATTCTCTTTTAAACTCATAGTCGCTCCTTCGCCCACACGCTCTTCCTCGATCACAATATATCCCTGTCTCACTCGCTTTCCCTCTCTGACACTCTTCCACAATCTCTTACTCATCACACTATCCCTCCTCACACTGTCACGCCCCCACACCCCCTCTCTCTCTCACGCACTCTTTCACTATCACGCTGTCTCCCTCTCTCATTCTTGCTCCCTCTCTCACACTACCTCCATTTCACGAACTCTCCCATTTCGCATCCTGTCTGACACGGCCCTCTCTCACACACCATAAATACTTTGGTATTTTACACACAATCCATCTCACAACAACTGTCACCAGCATTCACTCACCGGCTCTGTCTCCATTCAATCTCCCTTCCTCATTAACGCAATCAAACATATTATTTCGTTTTAGCCTTGATTGGTCAAACACTTTTTTATTTCCCGCACTATTGTTTCTGCTACATTCTTTCTCTCATGTTGTTCCTCCCTTACCCCATTTATCGATCAAAATATTTATCTCTCGAACTCTTTCACTCTCACTCAACTCTCTAATCCTAATTTGCTTTCACACTTTTTCTCTCTCAACTTCCTTATCGCACACCTTTTATCTCACTTACCCTTGTCACTCTCCCTTTTTCTCTCTCACCCGAACGTCTCAGCACATCTCACACATGCTTTGAGACAGGTTATCACCCATGTTCAACACGGACTCTCACACTCGTTCTCATAAACACGCTCTCACATTGTGGCTCTCACACACGCTCTCACAATCGCTCTTAAACACTTTCTCACATAGCGACGCTCCAACTCAGGTTCTGAAAATATTTCTCTCTAACTTCCTCCAATTCTCAACTTTTCACTCTTCAGTTCGTGTGTATCAGATGGAGGGAGAGGATCAGTTGGAGACAATGCATTAGTTATCGGAGTTAAAATTATTTTTTTCTGTTCGCTGAGGTGGTGTGTTTGTATCTGCAATAGGCTAAGCGTATTCTGAGTTGTCCCAATGCTTCACATTGTTCTTTCAGTTCGAGGAGTTGATTAAATTCAGGGGAGGAATCAGTTACGTTGGACTTTATATAATTCCAGATATTTGATTCATTGAAATTTGCTAATTATGGTCAAGCTGAGCCCATTTATATCATATCACTGACTGTTCATAGTTACAGAGGCAGAATCGAGTGGAGCCGCTCAGAAAAACACAACAACATTTTGAACTGAGTCACGGAATTCACACAGTTACAGACGCAGCTACACCATAGGGTGCAGCAGAGTTAGCCCGAGAAACATACTGACAATTTGAGCTAAATCACTTAATGGTCACAGTTAAAGTGGCAGCTATATACCGGAATGCAGGAGGGCCACGCAGAGAAACACACAAACAATTTGAACTGAGCCATTCAACGGTCACAGTTAAAGAGGCAGCTTCACCCCAGAGTGCAGTAGAGCCACACAGTGACACACTAACAATTTGAAATGAATCACTCAATGATCACAGTGAAAGAGGCTGCTACGCTCCACATTGCAGTTGAACCACCCAGAGAAACACACTGACAATTGGAACTGCATCACTGAATGATCACAGTTAAAGATGCAGCTACAGGTCTACAAAATTATGAGAGTTATGGACAGAGTAGATAGCAAAAATATTTTCCCAACAGACGGCGCGTCAATTACAAGGAGTCACAATATCAAGGTGAGAGGGGGAACGTTTAAGGGAGATGTGCGTGGAAAGTTTTCTTACACAGAGGGTGGTGCGTGCCTGGAACGCTTTGCCAGTGGAGGTGGTAGATGCGGGCACGATAGCATCATTTAAGATGCATCTAGACAGATATATGAATGGGCGGGTAACAGAGGGAAGTGGATCCTTGGAAAATAGTCGACAGGTTTAAATAAAGGATCTGGATCGGCGCAGGATGTTCCTGTGCTGTAATTTTCTTTGTTCTTTGTTCTTCGTTGTATCCCTTAGTGCAGTGGAACCACGCAGGGAAACACACTGACAATTGGAACTGAATCACTGAATGGAAGCAGTTAAAAAGGCAGCTAGGGCCCACGGTGCAGTGGAGCCATCCAGAGAATCACACTGATAATTGGAACTGAATAACACAATGGTCATAGTTCGAGGCTGCTACGCCCGAGAGTGCAGGAGAACCATCCAGAGAAATACTCTGAAAATTGGAAGGGAATCACTGAATTCTCACCATTACAGAAGAACCTACGTCCCTGGGTTCAGCAGAGCCAGCCAGAGAAATACACTGACAATTTGAACTAAATCACTAAATGGTGATAGTTAACGCGGCAGCTACACACCAGGGTACAGTATAACCAACCAGAGAAACACACTGACAATTTTAAGAAAGTCACTCAATGGTCACAGTTAAAGATTCAGCTACACCCCAGAATGAAAACAAGCCTCCCGGAGGCACA
This sequence comes from Scyliorhinus canicula, assembly GCF_902713615.1. Lineage (NCBI taxonomy): Eukaryota > Metazoa > Chordata > Chondrichthyes > Carcharhiniformes > Scyliorhinidae > Scyliorhinus > Scyliorhinus canicula. Next base: position 439,361 of record NW_024055875.1, on the reverse strand, counting down.
CTGACAATTTCAACAAAATCACTCAATGGTTACAGTTGAAGAGGAAGCTATATTTCAGCGTGCAGTAGAACCACCAAGTGAAACACACTAACAATTAGAACTGAATCACTGAATGGACACAGTTGAAGAGGCAGAAGCATCCCAGAGTGTACTGCACCCAGCCAGAGAAGCACACTGACAATTTGAAACGAATCACTTAATGGTCACAGATAAAGAGGCCGCTATGCCCGAGAATGCAGTAGAACCACCCAGAAATACACTGAAAATTGGAAGTGAATCCCTCAATGGTCACAGTTAAAGAGGCACCTATATTCCCGAGTGCAGCAGAGCCAGCCAAAGAAATACACTCACAAATTGAACTAAATCACTAACTGGTCACAGTTAAAGAGGCTGCTGCACTCCAGAGTGCAATTGAACCACCGAGAGAAACGTACTAAAACTTGAACAGAGTCACTAAATGGTCACTGCTAAAGGGTCAGGTACACCCAGAATGCAGTGCAATCACCCAGAGAAACAGTCAATTGGAATTGAATCACTGAATGGACACAGTTAAAAAGGCAGCTACACCACACAGAGCAATAGAACTGTCCAGCGAAACACACTGATGATTGGAACTGAATAACTGAATGGTCACAGTTAAAGAGGCAGCTATATTCCAGAGTTTAGCGGAACCCCCAGAGAAACATATAGACAATTGGAACTGAATCACTGAATGGTTACAGGTCCAGAGGAAGCTGCACCACAGAATGCAGTAGAACCACCCAGAGACACGCTAACAATTTCAAACGAATCACTCAATGGTCACAGTTAAAGAGGCACCTACACACCAGAGTGCACCGGGACCACACAGTAAATCACCATAACAATTGGAACTGAATCACTGAATAGTCACAGTACAGTGATGGATATCTCGAAACAATCTGAGGTCTCGACATGGGACGGATGGTCTTTTCGTGGACAACATCCTTTGTGTTATTGTTTGATTAAAAATATGATCAACACAGATCAGTATTGGAAAGTGTTCAGTCACTCAAAAAAAATACTTTATTCAACCTAATTTCTTAATCTGTTTGTTCAAATCTTTGACAAATAGGCGAACCGATGCTGCAATATTGCTGAGGTGCTTGCTTCGGAAATAAATTAACTATTCCGTGAATATATAACCTCAGAGTTTAAGAGGGACAGAATGCCAGCAGCACGAAGGGACGCATTACTTCACTGTAAAATGGTTCTTCCACTTGACATTGTTGAGAAAATATTCAACACAATCCTTGCTATTGTTGGAGTCCCGGGTAAGTGACTATCAGCTTTGAAGTTGTGTAAATCTGTGTGTGAGCGGCTCTCTGATTGTAAACTGTGGCTGGAAATGTTTAATTCTGATCTCGTGCTCACAGTTATAGGACACTTAATCAACAACGTAATTCACTTAAGTCAAATGTCTTTAAACATATCTGTGGTTTTAATCAATTTAACCAACTGTCAACGTACCTCTGTTTGGAACTCAAGGGATCTCTGATCAATGAAATTATTATATTTAGTGGACTCTTGCATCATGTTATATTGGATCTCAGTGAAGCCATTCCCTTTGAAGGACGGTTTATTGAGAGAAATAATGAAATCACACCGAGTGTGAATCAAGAAACATAATATCTGACAGCTGTGAACAAGTATTACTTGAAGTATCCGTTACTGCAGAATTGGACTGAATGTGGATCTCTCGCCAGGGTGGAATATCTGATCCAATTGTTCATCTATTCCTGGGACTATTTGTCCGTGTAGAATTGTATTGAATGTGGTTCAGGTACTGGAGTGAAAGAAGTTCTTTGTATTTTGAAATAATGTAATTTGTTGGTGAGTGATCACTCCATCCTATGGAGATGTTTCTGTCTCTCTTTCACCTTTGGAATAGATTGAAAGTATGAATAGTTTGGTTGCATTTTGAAGATGTTTATTATGTATTGTGTGAAGTAAAATATCTCCATATATCTGTTTTCTGTTGAACTGCTCCAACAAGAAGAGGTGTCATCTACATTGTGGCGTGAATAAATCCACAATAGCCCAGTATTCTAATAGGTTTTGTAATTGTTTTATTGATTTCTATTCATCTGGAAATTAATTCAATGTTTGTTCAATTCTTGTGGGTATTTTAAACTGTATTGCTGCTTCAAATGATTTGTGAATCTCGTCACCTGAACCCAGAAACCTCCCCAGCCCATTCACACACGAGGAGGAGAGGAGAATTGCTAATGTTGTCCCTTTGTTTAAGAAGGGTAGCAGGGATAATCCAGGGAATTATAGATATGTGAGCTTTACGTCAGTGGTAGGCAAACTGTTGGAGAAGATACTGAGGGATAGGATCTATTCACATCTGGAAGAAAATAGACTTATCAGTGATAGGCAGCATGGTTTTGTGCAGTGAAGGTCATGTCTTACAAACCTAATAGAATTCTTTGAGGAAGTGACAAAGTTAATTGATGAGGGAAGGGCTGCAGATGCCATATGCATGGACTTTAGTAAGGCGTTTGACAAGGTTTCCCATAGCAGGTTGATGGAAATAGTGAAGTCGTATGGGGTTCAGGGTGTACTGGCTAGATGGATAAAGAACTGGCTGGGCAACAGGACACAGAGAGTAGTGGTGGAACGGAGTGTCTCACAATGGAGAAGGGTGACTAGTGGTGTTCCACAGGGATCCGTGCTCGGACCACTGCCGTTTGTGATCTACATAAATGACCTGAAGGACGGTATAGGTGGTCTGATTAGCAAGTTTGCAGATGATACTAAGATTAGTGGAGTTGCAGGTAGCGAGGAGCACTGACAGAGAATACAACAAAATATAGATAGATTCGAGAGTTGGGCAGAGAAATGGCAGATGGAGCTCAATCCAGGCAAATGCGAGGTAATGCATTTTGGAAGATCAAATTCAAGAGCGGACTATATGGTCAATGGAAGGGTGCTGGGGAAAATTGATGTACAGAGAGATCTGGGAGTTCAAGTCTATTGTACCCTGAAGGCGGCAACGCAGGTTGATAGAGTGGTCAAGAAGGCATACAGCATGCTTGCCTTCAACGGACGTGGTATTGAGTACAAGAGTAGGCAGGTCATGTTACAGTTGTATAGGACCTTGGTTCGGCCACATTTGAATACTGCGTGCAGTTCTGGTCGCCACATTACCAGAAGGATGTGGATGCTTTGGAGAGGGTGCAGAGGAGGTTCACCAGGATGTTGCCTGGTATGGAGGGTGCTAGCTATGAAGAAAGGTTGAGTAGATTAGGATTGTTTTCGTTGGAAAGACTGAGGTTGAGGGGGGACCTGATTGTGGTCTACAAGGTGGATAGCAACAAGCTTTTCCCAAGAGTTTCCCCTTCCCAAGTTACAAGGGGTCACGATTTCAAGGTGAGAGGAGGAAAGTTTAAGGGAGATGTGCGTGGAAAGTTTTTTACGCAGATGGTGGTGGGTGCCTGGAACGCTTTACCAGCGGAGATGGTAGAGGCGAGCACGATAGTATAATTTAAGAGGCATCTAGACAGGTATATGAACGGGCGGGAACAGAGGGAAGTAGAACTTGGAAAATAGGAGACAGGTTTAGATAAAGGCTTAGACAGGATCGGCGCAGGCTGGGAGGGCCGAAGGTCCTGTTCCTGTGCTATAATTTTTTTTCTTTGTTCTTTGATTGGGAGTTTTATCCTTCTGATAAAAATGCAACAGCGGCTCTGAACTGTCGGGAAATTAATTTCCATTGAAAGACCCACTTTTTAATGTTAGAATTGATGTTACTTTGTCTCTGTCTTTAGTTGTGTTCTTCCTCTGTATTCACTATCACTCTCAATTTAATTTTGTCTGTAAATTCTGCAATTATCATTCTCCTTCCCGATTCCATATTGTTGATGGAAATGATGAAGGAGAGTGATCCCTGTGCTGATCCTTGTGGAACACCTTTTCTTACCTTTCACAATCAGAACATTTAACTCCTCTTCTGCTTTCTGTGTGTGCCTCCAGCTTGCTGTCCATTCTGTTGCTGTGTTCAGTAATTCTACTTGCTCTGACACTACTCATGAGTTTGTTATGTCAGATCTTACTGAAAGCCTTTAAAAATCAAGTTTGTTTAACATCTATTATACGATTGAAATCTTTCATACCGACAGTTTTTGAAAAAAAAAATCAAATCTGTTAGGAATTATTTTGATTTTGGACTATTTGCTGACTATTATTATACTCAGTCTTAATGCATTTTGTCCACCTCAGAATTTTACTTCATTTTTTCTTACTTTTGGCGTTGTGACTGGGAGATTGTTTTCTGGAATTGATTTATTTTTAAAATTCAGCAATAACAGAAATCAATTACTTCCTTTCATTCTTCGGTAATGATGGTTAGTGAACAGATAATAGTGTCTGCTGATTCTCTGGCAATTTTATGAGTATTTCTGGTTGAACTCCATCCATCTCCTGTAATCTCCCTACCTGAACCCCACCTCTGGCCTCCTATCTGCTCTTAGTCTTTTCATTAAGATCTGTCAATGCGGCATCGACCATCTCAATTTCTCTGCTCCTGTCACTCACTCGATCCCGTCTTCCTCTGAAACTGCTTTAATCCTCACTTTAATGTCCAGTTCTGACCTTGTGACCTAGGCTGCTCACAATGGTCATCCGGTTATTGTCTGGTCTACTGAGCTCTTTCTCACCGAGGCTGAGTGTCAATTCTAGGGCACATCTAGCTACGTTACTCTGGATCAGGACGCCAGCAGAAAACATCATGATATTGTTTCCAGGATTTTCACTAACCTCATCGACTCTGGAGATCTTCCATCCACAGCTTTCGATGTCATAGTCCCACAAATACACACATCCTGCATCAACCTCCCGCTTCTAACGCCTTCCAAAAATGCAGAAACTGGACTGTACCCGTTGACTCATTATTTCAGCCACTTCCAGCCGCAACAGACTCGCTTGTTCATATCTTGATACGATCCTCTTCCCACATAGCTCTGCCCCTTCCCATCGACACTCCTGATTCCCCTCATGCCGTATGTCACATAAACAAGGTAAATTCCCTGGTTCTAACTGCTTAATCTTTCTTATGGATGTCAAGCATCTGAGCAGTTCTGCATCCCAACTCCCCAACAGAAGGGCCTGCGAGCTCTCAGGTTCTTCTTAGATCGGAGACCTGGACAATCCATGACCACCACCGCATTCCTGTGCCTCTGCGAACCTGTTCTATCACTCAACAATTACTCCTTCAACTTGTATCACTTCATGAAAATAAGAGGTGTGGCCATGGGTCCCGCCTTGGCCTCGCTCTGTCTGTCTTTTTGTTGGTTTTGTGATCGATCTGTGTTCCTGGTCTACTCAGTTCCACTCTCCCAGTTCATTTCCTGTCACAATCTTGACTGGTGTGGTGACATTCCATGTTTCTGTATGGATCTGGAAACAACACGCGATTTTTGTTCCAATTTCTGCCCCTCTCTCGTCTTTTTAGGGTCCATATCCGACATTTAGCTTTTCTTCCTTGACCTGTCCATCTTAATTTACAGCGATCGAGTCAGCACCGATATTCATTGCCAGCTCTCTGAACCAACAGCTACCTCGTATACTGATCCTCATATCTTGCCTCCTGCATGCACTGCATCTCATTCTCCCAGTTGCTCTGCCTCCCTCGCCTCTATTCTGATTATTCCATCTTGGAAAATGGGCCATTCTGGAAAGTCTGCATTTTCTTTAACTCGAGTTACCAAAACCACTTCCTCTGGTGGACAGGCTTCTCAAATTTGTTCAATTCATTTCCCACAGCTCTGCCCTCAAACATCCTCCTCTCTCCATGAAATAAAATTGTTCTCCCCTTTCTTCACTTTCCTCACCACCGGCCTCCGCTACTTCCAAAAATTCAGCATGATGCCACCAGCAAACACATCTTCACCTCTCTCCAACCAACCCAGCATGTTATGAATTCCTCATGTACCGCTCCCTCCTTAACGCCCTTCTCCACTTCTCCACTTCTCCAGCACACCAAAACCACTTTCCCTTACCATGGCACCTCACCTTCCAATCAAAGAGGGTGCAACAATTGCCCCTTCAACTCCTCCCGTCTCATGATTCTCCGCAGCAATCTCTCATTTCTGGAGTAGCAGTGTATCCCTTCTGCTTCCTACAATTTTGTCTACTGTATTCGCTGCTCCCAATACCGTCTCTTCTACATTGGGGCAACTAAACGCAGACTGGGTGAATGCTTTGCGGAAGACATTCACTCAGCCCACAAACATGACCGCAGCCTTCCTGATGCGGCTATTTCAACTCTGCACCTTGATCTCATTCCCACAAGTCTGTCCTTGGCCTGCTGCAAGGATCCAGCCAACGCAAGCTGGAGGAGCAGCATTTCATCTTGCAATTAGACACGTCGCAGCGCTCAGCACTCAACTTTAACTTCAACAACTTAGACTGGAAATATTTTTCCTCCATCTCTTGCACACGTTCTCAGACATACTCTCACACAGTGTCGTGCACACGCTCTCATACATACTCTCACACCACACTCCCGCACAGGCTCTCAGACATACTATTACACACTCTCTTGCACGCGCTCTCAAACATATCCTAACACACGCTCTTGCACACGCTCTCGGACATACTCTCACACACGCCCTTATGCATACGTTCACACGTACTCTCACTCAGGCTCTTGAACACGCTCTTAGACATACTCTCACACACGCTCTCACACACGGTCCCAGACACGCTCTCAGACGTACTCTCACGAATTCCCTTACACACGCTCTCTGACAGACTCACACACACGCTCTCACACACGCTCTCAGGCAGACTCTCACACACGTTCTCATACATACTCTAACACATACTCTCACATCTACTCTCTCACATGCTCCCGCACATGCTCTCAGACATACTCTCACGCAGACTCCTGCACACGCTCTCAGACATACTCTCGTACATGGTATCAGGCATACTCTCACTCACGCTCTTGCACACATTTTCAGACATAAACTCACACACGCTGTGCACACACTCCCAGACATACTCTCACACACGCTCTGAAACACGCTCTCAGACACACTCTCACACGCGCTGCTTTACACGCTCTCAGACATACTCTCTCACACGCTCTCAGACATACTCTCACACCATGCTCCCACACACGCTCTCAGACATACACTCACACACGGTCTTGCACACTCCCTCAGGTTTAATTTTACATATGCTCTCACACTCACTCTTAGACATACTCTCACACACTCTCACACACACACTTTCAGATATACTCTCACACTCTTGCACACACTCTCACAGGCTCTCGCACACGCTCTCAAGAATAGGCTCACACAGCACCTTCCACACGCTCTCTAACATACTCTCACAAACACTCTCGCACACGCTCTCACACACGCTGTTGCACACGCTCCCAGAGACACTCTAACACACGCTCTGACACATGCTCTCCGACGTTCTGTCGCACACGCTCTTGCACACGATCTCAGCCATAGTCTCAAACAGTCTCTTGTACACGTTCTCAGACATACTCTCACACATGCTTCTGCACACGCTCTCAGGCACACTTACACTTCCAGTCAGATATATTCTCACGCCAGCTCTTGCACACGCGCTCAGCCATATTTTCACACACTATCATGTACACGCTCTCAGACATACCCTCCCACATGCTTTTGCACACGCACTCAGACATCGTCTCACACAAGCTCTTGCACAAGCTCTCAGACATACTCTCACACACGGGCATCACACGTTTTCAGACATACTCTCGCAATAGCTCTCAGGCATGCTCTCACATGCGCGCTCCCACACGTTCTCAGACATACTCTAACACATACTCTCACATGTACTCTCACACAGACTCCTGCACACGCTCTCGGACATACTCTCGCATATGCTCTCAGACATACATTCACTCACGCCTTTGGAGACGCTCTCAAACATACTCTCACACGCGCTTGCGCACACACTCTCATACATACTTTCACGCATAGTCTCACATATACTTTCATTCATTCTCTCACACATGCTGTCAGATATACTCTCACACAGACTCTTGCACACGTTCTCAGACATACACTCGCACGCGCTCTTGTACACGCTTTCAGACATACTCTAACACACACTCTCGCACACGCTCTGAGACATACTCGAACACAAAATCTCACACACGCTCTTGCACACGCTCTCAGAAACACTCTCACACACGCTCTTGCACACACTCTGACATACTCTCACAAACGCTCTCAGACATACACTCGCACACGCTCTCGCACACGCTCTCAGACCTACTCTTACACACAATATTGCACACGCTCTCTAACATACTTCACAAACGCTCTCGCACACGCTCTCACAGACGCTGTTGCACACGCTCTCAGAGTTACTCTCACACACGCTCTAATACATGCTCTTAGACGTTCTGTCGCACACCCTCTTGCACACGAGCTGAGCCATAGTCTCAAACACTCTCTTGTACACGCTCTCAGACACACTCTCACACATGCTCCTGCACACGCTCTCAGGCACACTTACACTTGCTGTCAAACATATTCTCACATCAGCTTTTGCACACGCTCTCAGCCATAACCTCACACACTATCTTGTACACGCTCTCAGACACATACTCACACATTCTCCTGCACACGCTCTCAGACATATCCTCCCACATGCTCTTGCACAAGCTCTCCGACTAACTCTCACGCGCGCTCGCACACGTTTTCAGACATACTCTAACACATTCTCTCACATCTACTCTCACACAGATTCCTGCACACGCTCTCGGACATACTCTCGCACATGCTTTCAGACATACTTTCACTCACGCACTTGCAGACGCTCTCAGACATACTCTCACACACGCTCGCGCACACACTCTCATGCATAGTCTCACATATACTTTAATTCATGCTCTCGCACATGCTGTCAGTTATACACTCACAAAGACTCTTGCACACGCTCTCAGACATACTCTCGCACACGCTCTTGGACACGCTTTCAGACATACTATCACACATGCTGTGAGACATGTTCTCACACACGCTCTTGCACACGATCTCAGACATACTGTCACACATGCTGCCGCACACACTCTCAGACATACTCTCACAAACGCTGTTGCACACGCTGTAAGACATTCTCTCACCCACACTTAGACGCACGCTCTTGCACACGCTCCTAGACACATACTCACACATTCTCCTGCACACGCTCTCAGACATACCCTCACACAGGCTCTTGCACGCGCACTCAGACATCGTCTCGCACACGTTCTTGCTCACGCTCCCAGGCATACTCTCACACACGTTCTCAGACATACTCTCGCACATGCTCTCAGCCATACTCTCAAACACGCTCTTGCACACACTCTCGTACGTACACTCACACACGCTCTTGCACACGCTCTCAGACATACTGTCACACATGCTGCCGCACACACTCTCAGACATACTCTCACAAACGCTGTTGCACACGCTGTAAGACATTCTCTCACCCACACTTACACGCACGCTCTTGCACACGCTCCTAGACACATACTCACACATTCTCCTGCACACGCTCTCAGACATACCCTCACACAAGCTCTTGCACGCGCACTCAGACATCGTCTCGCACACGTTCTTGCTCACGCTCCCAGGCATACTCTCACACACGTTCTCAGACATACTCTCGCACATGCTCTCAGGCATACTCTCAAACACGCTCTTACACACACTCTCGTACGTACACTCACACACTCTCTTGCGCACGCTCTCAGACATACTCTGAAACACACTCCCGCACACGCTCTCGCTCACGCTCTCAACCATACTCTCGCACACGATCTTGCACACGCTCTCAGACATACTCTTGCACACGCTCTTGCATCCGCCCTCACACACGCTCTTGCACACGTTTTCAGTCATATTCTCACTAATGCTGTTTCACACGCTGTAAGACATTATCTCACCCACACGCTCAAGCAAGCTCTTGCACACGCCATCAGACACGCAATCACACATTTTTCTTCGCACGCTCTCAGACATACCGTCACACATGCTCTTGCAAACGCTCTGAGACATCGTCTCACATGCGCTCTTGCACACGCTCTCAGACATACTCACAGACCCGCGCTCTCACTCGTTCTCTGACATATGCTCGCACATTCACTCCGACATACTCTCACTCACGCTCTTGCACACGTCCTCAGACATACTTTCAAACACGCTCTCGCACACACTCTCAGACATACACTCACCCACGCTCTTGCACACGCTCCCAGACATGCTCTCACACACGCTCTTGCACACCCTCTCAGATATACTCTCGCACACATACTCACATATTCTCTCACACTTGCTCTCGCCCACGCTCTCAGACATCCCTTCACACACGCTCTCAGACATACTCTCACACACACTCTCACACACGCACTTGCACACGCCCTCAGGCATATTTTTTCACATGCTCTTGCACACGCTCTCAGACATACTCTCACACACACTCGCACGCATGCTCTCAGACATGCTCTCGCACACGCTCTTCCACATGCTCTCAGACATAGTCTCACAAACGCTCTTGCACACGCTCTCAGTCATACTATCACACATGCTGTCGCACACGCTCTCAGACATACTTTCACAAATGCTGCCACACACGCTCTAAGACATACTCTCACCCACACTCTCACGCAAGCTCTTGTACACGCTCCCAGAAACACACTCACATAGTCTCCTGTATACGCTCTCAGACACACCGTCACGCATGCTCTTGCACAGGCTCGCAGATATCATCTCACAAGCACTCTTGCACACTCTCTGAGACATACTCTCATACACGGGCTCGCAACGGTCTCTGACATACTCTCACAGATACTCGCACATCAAAAGCACGGTAGCATTGTGGATAGCACAATCGCTTCACAGCTCCAGGATCCCAAGTTCGATTCCGGCTTGGATCACTGTCTGTGCGGAGTCTGCACTTCCTCCCTGTGTGTGCGTGGGTTTCCTCCCGGTGCTGCCTTTTCCTCCCACAGTCCAAAGATGTGCACGTTAGGTGGATTGGACATGATAAACTGCCCTTGGTGTCCAAAATTACCCTTAGTGTTGGGTGGGGTTACTGGGTTATGGGGTTAGGGTGGAGGTGTTAACCTTGGGTAGGGTATACTTACCAGGAGCCGGTGGAGTCTCGATGGGCCGAATGGCCTCCTTCTGCACGGTAAATTATATGATCTATGACTCTCACACATACACCTGCACATGCTCTCAGACATACTCTCACACAGACACCTGCACTCGCTCTCAGACAAACTCTCGCACACGCTCTAAGACATTCTCTCACCCACACTCTCACGCAAGCTATTGCACACACTCTCAGACACACACTCACACATTCTCCTGCACGTGCTCTTAGACATATCGTTTACACATGCTCATGAACACGCTCTCGGACATCGTCTCACACGTTCTCTTCCACACGCTCTCAGACACACTCTCATACACGCTCTCACACACGCTCTCAGACATGCTCTCGCACACGCTCTTGCACATGCTGTCAGCCATACTCTCACACTGGCTCTCTCACACACTCTCAGACATAATCTCAAACACGCTCTTGCACACGCTCCCAGAGATACTCTCACACACGCTCTAAAACGCGCTCTCAGACACACTTTCACACGCACTGCTTCACACGCTCTGAGACATACTCTCACACATCCTCCCTGATACACTCTCACACCACTCTCCCACACACGCTCTCAGACATGCTCTCGCACGCCGAGCGCGGGGTGGTGTCGGTCTGGAGCGCGGCCAATGCCATCCAAGGCCTCAAAACGGCCGTGCTCGGCTCCGCCGGCACACTGGAGTTAGAGACGGCGCTGGTGTGCCGTGGCATTCCTGCTCGGACGGAATTCCACAGTGGTCCCGGGCCCCGGCCGCCTCACGGAAATACCCTCCGTCCCATTTCGCACTGCACGGAGGGGTTTCCTGTACGGCGTGCTGTTGCACACCTTCCACCTCTTTTGCCTCACCCGCCGTCCGCACACGCCTTGGCGTGCCTCGTTGCCGTCTGGCGGCGGAGGTCCCTGCTGGGCGTCCCTTTACAAAGGCGTCCTCCCCATCAAGCTCAGGGATCTGGGGTAGAGGGTGCTGCACATGGCAGTGCCGTGTAACCATCGGATTCACCTCTTCACGGATTTGTCAGAGGCCTGCCCCTTTTGCGGCCTGGTGGAGACCGTGGAGCATGTTTATGTTGTTTGTCATAGACTGCACTCCCTCTTTGATTTCTTGACGACGTTGTTATTGAGGTTTTCTTTGCACTTCAGCCCCACGCTCCTGATCTACGGACACCCGGTGCGGAGGGGGGCAGGGAAGGCAGAGGACGTCCTCGTGAACCTGCTACTGGGCCTGGCCAAAGTAGCCATTTATAGGTCCAGTCAGCGGGCGATCGAGGGGGTCGTCCAGCCCGACTGTCTGCCCATCTTCCGCGGCCTCTTTCAAGGCCGGCTGTCCCTGGAGAGGGAGCATGCGGTGTCCACGGGCACCCATGAAGATTTTCGTGCTCGGTGGGCGCCGCAGGGGTTGGATTGTTTCATCGACCCCAATTTTTACACTTTATTTTGACGGGTTTTTTAGATAAGTTTTTGTTCCTTTTCTTATTCCTTTTGGGTTGTGCTCTGTTTAGGGGCACATTGTATTCTTCTCTTTGAAGTTAAGGTATTTTTTGTGTCATCGGTTAGCTGAGGTCTGTATAAAAGACAGACAGTCAGCGCACACAGTAAGCGAGCACTTTTCCAGGAGACTCATCCGGAGTGAGACTCATACAGAGTGGGAGATTGAAACTTGGTAATTTGGTACAGTGAGGTAATTCGGTGCAGAGTGTGAGGAGGTGCTTTTTAACCCTGGTAAGTGACTGGTAAGTAGTCTCTCTTTTTCTTTTCATTGTCTAATTTATTTATTTTTATTTTGAAATTCTAGTTGTTTAAATTTACCAAGGGTTTAAGACATGGCAGGAGATCCCAGACCCGTGTCATGATCCTCGTGTGCGATGTGGGAGCTCAGGGACACGTCCACTGTCCCTGGTTCCTTCACGTGCAAGAAGTGTGTTCAGTTGCAGCTCTTGTTAGACCGCTTGACGGCTCTGGAGCTGCGGATGGACTCACTTTGGAGCATCCGCGATGCTGAGGAGGTCGTGGATAGCACGTTTAGCGAGTTGGTCACACCGCAGGTGAAGGTTACTGAGGGAGATAGAAAATGGGTGACCAAAAGAAAGAGCAAGAGTAGGAAGGCAGTGCAGGTGTCCCCTGTGGTCATCTCCCTGCAAAACAGATTTACCGCTTTGGATACTGTTGAGGGAGGTGGCTCACCAGGGGAAGTCAGCAGCAGCAGGTTCATGGCACCGTGGCTGGCTCTGCTGCACAGCAGGGCAGGAAGAAAAATGGCAGGGCTATAGTGATAGGGGACTCGATCGTAAGGGGAATAGACAGGCGGTTCTGTGGTCGCAATCGAGACTCCAGGATGGTATGTTGCCTCCCTGGTGCAAGGGTCAAGGATGTCTCGGAGCGGCTGCAGGACATTCTTGGGGGGGAGGGTGAACAGCCAGCTGTCGTGGTGCACATAGGCAACAACGATATAGGTAAAAAAACGGGATGAGGTCCTACAAGCGGAATTCAGGGAGTTAGGAGTTAAACTAAAAAGTAGGACCTCAAAGGTAGTAATCTCAGGATTGCTACCAGTGCCACGAGCTAGTCAGAGTAGGAATGTCAGGATAGATAGGATGAATGCGTGGCTCGAGAGATGTTGCAAGAGGGAGGGATTCAAATTCCTGGGGCATTGGGAACGGTTGTGGGGTAGGTGGGACCAGTACAAACCGGACGGTCTGCACTTGGGCAGGACTGGAACCGATGTCCTGGGGGGGGGGGGGGTGTTTTCTCGAGCTGTTGGGGAGGGTTTAAACTAATGTGGCAGGGGGATGGGAACCAATGCAGAAAGTTGGAAGGTAGTAAAACAGGGACAGAAGCAAAAGGAAGTAAGGGGAAAAGTGCAAGGCAGAGAAGACGTAGTCAGAAATCCATAAGGGCGACAGTACAAGGTACAGTGACTGAGGGGAGCACAGTGAATAGGCCCAGTAATAACAAAAGGAATAAAACTGGAGAAGTTAAGTTTCAAAACAGAAGTAAAAAAACCAACATAAGTGTACTTTACCTGAATGCTAGTAGTATTCGGAATAAAGTAAATGAGTTGGTGGCACAAATCATCGTAAATGACTATGATTTAGTGGCCATTACTGAAACATGGTTAAAGGATGGTCACGACTGGGAGTTAAATATCCGAGGGTATCAAACTATTCGGAAGGACACAGTGGATGGTAAGGGAGGTGGCGTTGCTCTGTTATTTAAGGATGACATCCGGGCAATAGTAAGGGATGACATCGGTGCTATGGAGGATCAGGTTGAATCCATTTGGGTGGAAATCGGGAATAGTAAGGCGAAAAAGTCACTGACAGGAGTAGTCTATCGGCCACCAAATAGTAACGAGTTGGTGGGGCAGGCAATAAACAAAGAAATAACTGATGCATGTAGAAATGGTACAGCAGTTATCATGGGGGATTTTAATCTACATGTCGATTGGTTTAACCAGGTCGGTCAAGGCAACCGTGAGGAGGAGTTTATAGAATGTATCCGCGATAGTTTCCTAGAACAGTATGTAATGGAACCTACGAGGGAACAAGCGGTCCTAGATCTTGTCCTGTGTAATGAGACAGGGTTGATTCATGATCTCATAATTAGGGATCCTCTCGGAAGGAGCGAACACAATATGGTGGAATTTAAAATACAGATGGAGGGTGAGAAAGTAAAATCAAATACTAGTGTTTTGTGTTTAAACAATGGAGATTGCAAGGGGATGAGCTAAGGTAGACTTGGAGCTAAGACTTTATGGTGGAACAGTTGAGGAACAGTGGAGAACATTCCAAGCGATTTTTCACAGTGCTCAGCAAAGGTTTATACCAACAAAAAGGAAGGACGGAAGAAAGAGGGAAAATCGGCCGTGGATATCTAAGGAAATAAGGGAGAGTATCAAATAGAAGGAAAAAGCATATAAAGTGGCAAAGATTGCTGGGAGATTAGAGGACTGGGAAATCTTTAGGGGGCAACAGAAAGCTACTAAAAAAGCTATAATGAAGAATAAGATAGAGTATGAGAGTAAACTTGCTCAGAATATAAAAACAGACAGTAAAAGTTTTTACAAATATATAAGACAAAAAAGAGTGGCAAAGGTAAATATTGGTCCTTTAGAGGATGGGAAGGGAGTTTTAATAATGGGAAATGAGGAAATGTCTGAGGAACTGAACAGGTTTTTTGGGTCGGTCTTCACAGTGGAAGACACAAATAACATGCCAGCGACTGATGGAAATGAGGCTATGACAGGTGAGGACCTTGAGAGGATTGTTATCACTAAGGAGGGAGTGATGGGCAAGCTAATGGGGCTAAAGGTAGACACGTCTCCTAGCCCTGATGGAATGCATCCCAGAGTGCTAAAAGAGATGGCTAGGGAAATTGCAGATGCACCTGTGATAATTTACCGAAATTCACTAGACTCTGGGGTGGTCCCGGTGGATTGGAAATTAGCAAACGTCACGCCACTGTTTAAAAAAGGAGGTAGGCAGAAAGCAGGAAATTATAGGCCAGTGAGCTTAACTTCGGTAATAGGGAAGATGCTGGAATCTATCATCAAGGAAGAAATTGCGAGGCATCTGGATAGAAATTGTCCCATTGGGCAGACGCAGCATGCGTTCGTAAAAGGCAGGTCATGCTTAACTAATTTAGTGGAATTTTTTGAGGACATTACCAGTGCAGTAGATAACGGGGAGCCGATGGAAGTGGTATATCTGGATATCCAGAAAGCCTTTGACAAGGTGCCACACAAAAGGTTGCTGCATAAGATAAAGATGCATGGCCTTAAGGGTAAAGTAGTAGCATGGATAGAGGATTAATTAATTAATAGAAAGCAAAGAGTTGGGATAAATGGGTGTTTCTCTGGTTGGCAATCAGTAGCTAGTGGTGTCCCTCAGGGATCTGTGTTGGGCCCACAATTGTTCACAATTTACATAGATGATTTGGAGTTGGGGACCCAGGGCAATGTGTCCAAGTTTGCAGATGACACTAAGATGAGTGGTAAAGCGAAAAGTGCAGAGGATACTGGAAGTCTGCAGAGGGATTTGGATAGGTTAAGTGAATGGGCTCGGGTCTGGCAGATGGAATACAATGTTGACAAATGTGAGGTTATCCATTTTGGTAGGAATAACAGCAAACGGGATTATTATTTAAACAATAAAATATTAAAGCATGCCGCTGTTCAGAGAGACTTGGGTGTGCTAGTGCATGAGTCACAGAAGTTTGGTTTGCAAGTGCAACAGGTGATTAAGAAGGCAAATGGAATTTTTTCCTTCATTGCTCGAGGGATGGAGTTTAAAACTAGGGAGGTTATGTTGCAATTGTATAAGGTGTTAGTGCGGCCACACCTGGAGTATTGTGTTCAGTTTTGGTCTCCTTACTTGAGAAAGGACGTACTGGCGCTGGAGGGTGTGCAGAGGAGATTCACTAGGTTAATCCCAGAGCTGAAGGGGTTGGATTATGAGGAGAGGTTGAGTAGACTGGGACTGTACTCGTTGGAATTTAGAAGGATGAGGGGGGATCTTATAGAAACATTTAAAATTATGAAGGGAATAGATAGGATAGATGCGGGCAGGTTGTTTCCACTGGCGGGTGACAGCAGAACTAGGGGACATAGCCTCAAAATAAGGGGAAGTAGATTTAGGACTGAGTTTAGGAGGAACTTCTTCACCCAAAGGGTTGTGAATCTATGGAATCCCTTGCCCAGTGAAGCAGTTGAGGCTCCTTCATTACATGTTTTTAAGGTAAAGATCGATAGTTTTTTGAAGAATAATGGGATTAAGGGTTATGGTGTTCGGGCCAGAAAGTGGAGCTGAGTCCACAAAAGATCAGCCATGATCTAATTGAATGGCGGAGCAGGCTCGAGGGCCTACTCCTGCTCCTAGTTCTTATGTTCTTATTCGTTGTTTTAAGGAGCACTACCTTGATTTGATTATCCATTATTGACGTTCTGTTCTTTTCCCTAGTTCGTTTACACCCAGAATCTTGCCAAGGCAGATTCCTGCTTAATCTTGCACATACACATAAATGTGCAGGTCTCACAAAAAAATAATTAAAAATTAATAAAGAACACCAAGTATAAATTACAGTCGTGGAGCCCAATAACAGCTCCGGATTTTTGGAGGGAGCAGGGGCCTGTCGGGAAGGTGAGTGTGGGCCTTTAAATATGCTTGCCTTTCAGCGGATCGACTTCCGGATTTTCGGCGGGAGCAAGGGCCTGTCGGGAAGGTGAGTGTGGGCCTTTAAATATTTTGCATTTCAACGGGAGCGGCCTCCGGGTTTTCGGCGGGAGCAGGGGCCTGTCGGGAAGGTGAGTGTGGGCCTTTAAATTTGCTTCCCTTTCAGTGGGAGCGTCCTCCGGATTTTTGGCGGGAGCAGGGGCCTGTCGTGAAGGTGAGTGTGGGCCTTTCAATTTGATTGCCTTTTAGCGGGAGCGGCCTCCGAGTTTTCGGCGGGACCAGGGGCCTGTCAAGAAGTTGAGTGCGTGCCTTTAAATGTTTTTGCCTTTCACCGGGAGCGGCCTTTGGATTTTCGGTGGGAGCAGGAGCACGTCGTCAATGTGTGTGTGCCTTTAAATTTGCTGGTCTTTCAGCGGAAGCGGTCTCCGGATTTTCGGCGGGAGCAGGGGCCTGTCGTGAAGGTGAGTGTGTGCCTTTAAATGTGCTTGCCTTTCACCGGGAGCGGCCTTCGGATTTTCGGTAGGAGCAGGAGCCCGTCGTGAATGTGAGTGTGTGCCTTTAAATTTGCTGGCCTTTCAGCGGGAGCGGCCTCCGGATTTTGGGCGGAAGCAGGGGCTTGTCGTGAAGGTGAGTGTGGATCTTTCAATTTGATTGCCTTTCAGCGGAAGCGGTCTCCAGGTTTTCAGCGGGGGCAGGGGCCTGTCTGGAAGGTGAGTGTGGGCCTTTACACTTGCTTCTATTTCAGCGGGAGCGGCCTCCGGGTTTTCGGCGGGAGCAGGCGACTGTCGGGAAGATGAGTGTGTGGCTTTGAATTTGCTTTCCTTTCAGCGGGAGTGGCCTCCGTGTTTTAGGCGGGAGCAGGGGCCTATCGGGAAGGTGAGTGTGTGCCTTTCCATTTGCTTGCCTTTCGGCGGGAGCGGCCTCCCGATTTTCGGTAGGAGCAGGGGACTGTCGGGAAGGTGAGTGTCTGCCTTTAACTTTGCATATCTTTCAGCGGGAGCGGCCTCCGTGTTTTCGGCGGGAGCAGGGGCCTGTCGGGAAGGTGAGTGTGTGCCTTTCAATTTGTTTGCCTTTCAACGAGAGCTGCCTCCGGGTTTTAGGCGGGAGCAGCGGCCTGTCGGGAAGGTGACTGTGTGCCTTTAAATTTGCTTGCCTTATTCCTCGGATGATGATGTCCAGCATGAGAGGACATAGCTTCAAATTGAGGGGAGATAGATACAGGACAAATGTCAGAGGTAGATTCTTTACTCAGAGAGTCGTAAGGGAGTGGAATGCCCTGCCTGCAACAGCAGTGGACTCGCCAACACTAAACCTATTCAAATTTTCATTAGATAGGCATATGGACGATAAAGGAATCGTATTGATGGGCTTTAGAGTGGTTTTACAGGTCGGCGCAACATTGAGGGCCGAAGGGCCTGTACTGCGCTATGTTCTATGTTCTCACACACACTCTCGGACACGCTCTCAGACACGGTCTCAGACGCATTCTCACACATGCCCTTGCACACACTCTCCGACAAACTCTCACACACGCTCTTGCACACACTCTCAGTCATACTATAACGCATGCTGTCGCACACGCTCTCAGACATACTCACACACATACTCTCACACCAACTCTCACACACGCTCTTGCACACACTCTCCGACACACTCGCACACGCTCCTGCACACCCTCTCAGACTTAATCTCGCACACGCTCTCAGACATATTGTCACACACGCTCTTGCACACGCTCAGAAGCATACCCCCATGCCACGATCTTGCAGACGGTCTCAGACATACTCTCACACACGCTCTCACACAAGCTCTCACACACGCTCTTGCACAGGCTCTCAGACATACTCTCACACATTCTCCTGCACACGCTCTCAGACATACTCTCACCCACGCTCTCGTACGCGTTCGTATACATACCCCCACACATGATCTTGCAGACGGTCTCAGACATACTCTCACACACAAGCTCTCACACACGCACTTGCACATGCTCTCAGACATACTCTCACACGTGCTTACACACACTCTGTAAAACTCTCACACACACTCTCACATATACTCTCACGCATGCACTTGCACATGCTCTAAGGCATACTCTCCCACATGCTCTTGCACACGCCCTCAGCTTTACTATTACATTTACTCTCACACACATTCTCAGACATACTCTCACCATCACTCTTACACACACTCTCAGACATACTCTCATACACTCTTACACATACTCTCACACACGATCTCGCACAAGCTCTAAAGAATACTCTCACACACGATCTTGCACAGGCTCTCGGACATACTCTCTCACACGCTCTCACACATGCTCTCAGACATACTCTCACATACGCTTTCACACACACTCTCAGACATACTCTCACACACACTCTCACATATACTCTCACACATGCACTTTCACACGCTCTAAGACATACTCTCACACATGCTCTTGCACACGCCCTCAGCTTTACTATCACACTTACTCTCACACACTCTCAGACGTACTCTCACCATCACTCTTACACACACACTCACACACGCTCTCGCACATGCTCTCAAGAATACTCTCACAGACCATCTTGCACACGCTCTCAGACATACTCTCACACATGCTCTCGCACACGCTCTCACACTCGCTCTTGCACACGCTCTCGCACACACTCTCAGACATACTCTCACACACGCTCTCGCAAACACTCTCAAGCATACTCTCACACATGATGTTTCACACGCTCAGACATAGTCTCACACATATTCTCGCACACGCTCTCACACAAGCTCTTGAACACGCTCTCAGACATACAGTCACACAAGCTCTCACACACACTCTCACATTTACTCTCACACATGCTCTTGCACATGCTCTCACATATATCGCGCACACACTCTCACATATACTCTCACACATGCTCTCGCACAAGCTTTTAGACATGCTTTCACCCACTTTTTCAGACATACTCTCACACACGCTCTCAGGCATACTCTCAAACATGCACTCACTCAGGCACTTGCAAACATTCTCAGACATACTTTCACACAATCTCGCACACCCGCTCGCGGACACGTTCTCAGACGTACTCTCACACATGCCCTTACATACGCTCACCGACATACTGTCACACACGCTCTTGCACACGCTCTAAGTCATATTCTCACAAATTCTTGCACTCACTCTTACACACGCTCTCGCACATGCTCTCATGAATACTCTCACACACGCTCCCGCACACGCTCTCACAATCGCTCTTAGACATACTCTCGTACACGCTCTCACACACGCTCTCAGACGTAAACTCACACACGCTCTTGCACACGCTCACAGACAGACTCTCACACACACTCTTGCACACGCTATGAGACACACTCGCACACGCTCCTACACACCCTCTCAGACATAATCTCGCACATGCTCTCAAACATATTGTCACATACGCTCTTGCACACGCTCAGAAGCATACCCCCACACACGATCTTGCAGACGGTATCAGACACACTCGCACACACGATCTCACACAAGCTCTCACACACGCTCTTGCACTGGCTCTCAGACAAACTTTCACACATTCTCCTGCACACGCTCTCAGACATACTCTCACCCACGCTCTCGTACACGTTCTTATACATGCACTCACACACGCTCTTGCACACGCTCTCAGACATACTCTCACACACTCCAGCACACGCTCTCAGACATACTCTTACACAGGCTCTCGTACACACTCTCACACACGCTCTTGCACACGCTCTCTGACATACTTTCACACACGCTTCCACATACACTCTCAGACATACTCTCACACACATTCTCACATATACTCTCACGCATGCACTTGCACACGCTCTAAGGCATACTCTCCCACATGCTCTTGCACACGCTATCAGACACACTCGCACACGCTCCTACACACCCTCTCAGACATAATCTCGCACACGCTCTCAGATATATTGTCACACACGCTCTTGCACACGCTCAGAAGCATACCCCCACACACGATCTTGCAGACGGTATCAGGCATAGTCTCACACACGATCTCACACAAGCTCTCACACACGCCCTTGCACTGACATACTCTCACACACGCTTACAGACACACTCTCAGACATACTCTCACAGATACTCTCACATATACTCTCACGCAAGCACTTGCACATGCTCTAAGGCATACTCACCCACATGCTCTTGCACGCGCCCTCAGCTTTACTATTAACTTAATCTCACACACATTCCCAGACACACTCTCACCATCACTCTTACACACAATCTCAGACAAACTGTCACACACTCTTACACATACTCTCACACACGATCTCGCACATGCACTAAAGAATACTCTCACGCACGATCTTGCACAGGCTCTCGGACATACTCTCTCACACGCTCTCACACATGCTCTCAGACATACTCCCACATACGCTTTCACACACACTCTCTGACATACTCTCACACACACTCTCACATATACTCTCACACATGCGCTTGCACACGTTCTAAGGCATACTCTCACAAATGCTCTTGCACACGCCCTGTGCTTTACTATCACACTTACTCTCACACACACTCTCAGAATAACTCTCACCATCACTCTTGCACACACTCTCAGACATACTCTCACACACTCTTACACACACTCTCACACACGCTCTCGCACATGCTCTCAATAATATTCTCACACATGCCCTTGCACACGCTCTCCGACATACTGTCACACACGCTCTTGCACACGCTCTAAGTCATATTCTCACAAATTCTTGCACACACGCTCTCGAACATGCTCTCAAGAATACTCTCACACACGCTCCCGCACACACTCACACAAACGCTCTTGCACACGCTCTTAGACATCCTCTCGTACACGCTCTCACCAACGCTCTCAGACATGCTCTCATACACGCTCTCAGACATAAACTAAGACACGCTCTTGCACACGCTCCCAGACATACTCTCACACACGCTCTCAGACATACTCTCAAACACGTTCGTGCACACGGTCATAAAAATACTCTCGCACACATTCTTCCACACTCTCTCAGACATAATCTCACACACTCGCACAAGCGCTCTTTCACACACTTTCAGATATACTCTGACGCAAGCTCTTGCACACACTCTCAGACACACACTCACACATTCTCCTACACACGCTTTCAGAAATACCCTCCGACATGCCCTTGCGCACCCACAATGATGCCGTCTCACACATGCTCTTGCACAAGCTCTCAGGCATATTCTCACACACGCGCTCGCACACATTCTCAGACATACTCTCGCACACATACTCTCACACATGCTCTCACACAACCTGTCAGACATCTTTTAACACACGCTCTCAGACATATCCTCACACACACTCTCATACACGTACTTACACACGCCCCCAGGCATGCTTTTACAAGTGCTCTTGCACACGCTCCCAGACACGCTCTCAGATATGCTCTCGGACAAGCTCTTGCACATGCTCTCAGACATACTCTCAAACACGCTCTCGCATATGCTCTCAGACATACTCTCACAAATCCTGTTGCACACGTTCTAAGACATACTCTCACCCACACGCTCACGCAAGCTGTTGCACACGCTCTCAGACATACACTCACACATTCTCTTGCACAAGCTCACATACCGTCACATATGCTCTTGCACACGCTCTCAGACATCGTCTCACATGCGCTCGCACATACTCTCTGACACATGCTCTCGCACACGCTTTTGCACACGGTATCAGACATACTCTCACAAATGCCGTTGCACACGCTCTAAGACATACTCTCACCCACTCGCTCACGCAAGCTCTTGCACACGCTCTCAGACACACATTCACACATTCTCCTGCACACACTCTCAGACATACCATGACACATGCTCTTGCGCACGCTCTCAGACATTGTCTCACAAGCGCTCTTGCACACGCTCTCAGACATACTCTCACATACACTTTCACACACACTCTCAGACATACTCTCACACACACTCTCACGTACACTCTCACACATGCGCTTGCACACGCTCTCAGACATAATCTCACGCATGCTCTTGCACACAGCCTCAGCTTTACTATCTCACTTACTCTCACACACACTCTCAGACGTGCTCTCACCATCACTCTTATTCACACTCTCAGACATACGCTCACACACCCTTACACACTCTCACACACGCTCTCCCACGTGCTCTGAAGAATTTGTTATGTTTACTTTAGCGAATGGCAGGGATAATTATATACCACAAGGCAAGAATTATAGCTGGGGAAAAGGCAATTATGATGCTATTCGGCAAGATTTAGGATGTGTAGGATGGGGAAGGAAACTGGGGAAGGAACAATCGAAATGTGGAGCTTTTTCAAGGAACAGCTGCTGCGTGTCCTTAATAAGTATGTACCTGTCAGGCAGGGAGGAAGTTGTCGAGCAAGGGGAACGTGGTTTACTAAGGAAGTTGAAGCACTTGTCGAGAGGAAGAAGAAGGCTTATGTTTGGATGAGACATGAAGGCTCAGTTAGGGCACTTGAGAGTTTCAAGTTAGCCAGGAAGGAACTAAAGGGAGAGTTAAGAAGAGCGAGGAGAGGACACGAAAATTCGTTGGTGGATAGGAGCAAGGAAAACCCTAAGTCTATCTATAGGTATATCAGGAACAAAAGAATGACTAGAGTATGATTAGGGCCAATCAAGGATAGTAGTGGAAAGTTGTGTGTGGAATCAGAGGAGATAGGGGAAGCGTTAAATGGATATTTATCGTCAGTGTTTACACTGGAAAAAGACAATGTTGTTGAGGAGAATACTCAGGTTCAGTCGACCAGGCTAGATGGAATTGAGGTTGTCAAGGAGGACGTGTTAGCAATTTTGGAAAATGTAAAAATAGATAAGTCCATTGGGCCAGATGGGATTTATCCTAGGATTCTCTGGGAAGCCAGGGAGGTGATTGCAAAGCCTTTTTCCTTTTTCTTTATGTCGTCTTTGTCGGCAGGAATTGTGCCGGAAGACTGGAGGATAGCAAATGTTGTCCCCTTGTTGAAGAAGGGGAGTAGAGACTGGTAATTATAGATCTGTAAGCATTGCTTTGGTTGCGGGTAAAATGTTGGAAAAGGTTAGAAGAGATAGGGTTTATAATCATCTTGAATAGAACAAGTTGATTAACGATAGTCAACACGGTTTTCTGAAGGGTAGGTCATGCCTCACAAACTTATTGAGTTTTTTGAGAAGGTGACCAAACAGGTGGATGAGGGTAAAGCGGTTGATGTGGTGTATATGGACTTCAGTAAGGCGTTTGATAAGGTTCCCCACGGTAGGTTATTGCAGAAAATAAGGAAGTATGGGATTCAAGGTGATTTAGCGGTTTGGATCAGTAATTGGCTAGCTGAAAGTAGACAGATGTGTGGTGGTTGATGGCAAATGTTCATCCTGGAGTTCAGTTACTAGTCGTGTACCGCAACGATCTGTTTTGGGGCCATTGCTGTTTGTCATTTTTATAAATGACCTGGAAGAGGGTGTAGAAGGATGGGTTAGTAAATTTGCAGATGACACGAAGGTCGGTGGAGTTGTGGATAGTGCTGAAGGAGTTTATAGGATACAGAGGGACATTAATAAGCTGCAGAGCTGGACTGAGAGGTGGCAGATGGAGTTTAATGCGGGAAAGTGTGAGGTGGTTTAACTTTCGAAGGAGTAACAGGAATGCAGAGTACTGGGCTAATGGCAAGATTCTTGGTAGTGTAGATGAACAGAGAGATCTCGGCATCCAGGTACATAAATCTCTGAAAGTTGCCACCCAGGTTAATAGGGCTGCTAAGAAGGCATATGGCGTGCTAGCCTTTATCAGTAGGGGGATTGAGTTTCGGAGCCACAAGGCCATGCTGCAGCTGTACATAACTCTGGTGCGGCCGCTCCTGGAGTACTGCGTGCAGTTCTGGTCACCACATTATAGGAAGGATGTGGACGCTTTGGAAAGGGTTCAGAGTAGATTTACGAGGATGTTGCCTGGTATGGAGGGAAGGTCTTACGAGGAAAGGCTCAGGGACTTGAGGTTGTTTTCGTTAGATGGGAGAACGCTGAGAGGTGACTTAATAGAGACATATAAGATAGTCAGAGGGTTAGATAGGGTGGACAGTGAGAATTTCCTCGGATGGTGATGACCAACAAGAGGGGACATAGCTTTAAATTTAGGGGTGGTAGATATAGGACAGATGTCAGAGGCAGTTCATTACTCAGAGAGTAGTAAGGGTGTGGATCGCCCTGCCTGCAACAGTAGTAGACTCGCCAACTTTAATGGCATTTAAGTGGACACTGGATAGACATATGGATGAAAATGGAATAGTGTAGGTCAGATAGGCTTCAGATGGTTTCACAGGTCGGCGCAACATTGAGGGCCGAAGGGCCCATACTGCCATGTAATGTTCTCTGTTCTATAGTGGTACCGTTTACATAAACTGTTTAATGCACAGCACTGTTTACATAGACTGTTTGCTGCAGGGCACTCCACATAGAGTCCATTTACTATAGGCCACTGTTTATATAGTCTGTTTACTGTTCGGCACTGTTCACATAGACAGTTTACTGCATGGCCCTCTTTGCATGGACTGTTTACATTGGGACATTGTTTACATAGAGTTTTCAACGTTGGGCACTGTTCATATAGACTGTTCACTGTAGAGCACTGTTCACAGAGACTGTTTTCTGTGGTGCAATGTTTACATAGACTGTTTAATGTAGGACACTCTTTTCAGAGACGGTTTACAGCAGGGCACTGTTTATATAGATCGTTTGCTGTCGGACAATGTTTAAATATACTGTTTACTGCATGGCAATGCTTATAGTGGCAATTTATTGTGCTGCAACGATTACATAGATTCTGTTTTAGCTGCAAGGCACTGTTTACAAACACTAATTATGGTAGGGCAGTGGTACTGTCGGGCACTGTTTATATAGACTGTTTGCTGTCGGAAACTGTTTATGCAGACTATTTATGTAGGGCACTGTACAGAATGACCTGTCTTTTCGTCACTGTTTACGTAGACTGTTTACTGTATGGCACTGTTTATATTGACTCCATTTACTGCAAGGCACTGTTTACATATACTACTTCCTATGGGACACTGTTTACACAGACTGTTTACTGTAGAGCGCTGTTTACATAGACTGTTTTCTGGAGGTCACTTTCCATAGACTGTTTACTGCAGGGCAGTGTTTACATAGTATTTACTGTAGGGCACTGTTTTTATAGACTGTTTACTGAAATGCTCTGTTTACATTTCTGTTTTCTGTAGGAAACTTTATGTATGCTGTTTACTGTGGTTTTGAGATTATATAGACTGTTCACTGTCGGGCACTGTTAACATAAACTGTTGACTGGACGGCACTGTTTACATGGAATGTTTGCTGCAGGGCACTGTTCACATAGACTCCGATTACTGTAGATCACTATTTATATTGAGTGTTTATTGTAGGGCACTGTTTACATAGACTGGTTACTGTGGGAAACTGCTGAAGTAGACTGTTCATGGTCGGGCACTGTTTACGTGGACTGTGTACTGTCGGGCACAGTTTATATTTACTGGAGGCCACTGTTTGCTTAGACTGTTTAATGTTGGGCACTGTATATACAGACTGTTTACTGCAGGGCACAATTTATCGAGACTGTTTTCTGTCGGGCAATGTTTACATAGACTGTTTACTGTCGTGCACTGTTCATATAGGCAGTTCACTGTATGCCACTGTTTATATAGACTGCTTTCCGTAGGACCATGTTTACATAGACTGTTTACTGTAGGGCACTGTTTATATTGACTTTTACTGCAAGACTCTGTTTACAAAGGCTGCTTACAGTAGTGCAATGTTACTGTAGGGCAGTGTTTACAATGACTGTTTTCTGGAGGAGACTGTTTACGTGTACTATTAACTTTCGGGCACTGTTGATAGAGATTGTTTACTGCAAGGCACTGGTTACATGGAATACATACTGTCGGGCACTGCTTTCAGACTGTTTACTGCACTGCACTGTTTACCTAGACTGAGTACTGTAGTGCACTGTTTGTATAGACTGTTTACTGTAATGCACTGTTTACAAAGACTGCTTACAGTAGGGAACTGTTTACATACACTTTTTACTGTAGGGCAGTGTTTACATAGACTGTTTACTGTAGGGCACTGTTTACATAGTCTGCTTACTGTAGTGCACTATTGAAATATACTCTGTTTTCTGCACGGCAATGTTTACATATACTATTTACTATAGGGCACGGTTTACTACACTGTTTGCAGCAGTGCACTGTTTATATTGACTGTATACTGTAGGCTACTGTCTGTGTGGACTGTTTACTGTAGGGCACTTTTTACATAGACTGTTTACTGCCGGGTACAGTTCACATAGACTGTTTACTGTAGGGCACGGTTTACGTAGACTGTTTGCAGCAGGACACTGTTCATATGGACTGTTTACAGTAGAGTACTGTTTACATAGACTCGGTTTCCTGAATGTAGGGCACTCTTCACATAGACTCTGTTTACTGTTGGGGACTGTTTACTTTGACTGTTCAGTGTCGGGCACTGTTTACATAGCCTGTTTACTGCAGGGTACTGTTTATATCGGCTGTTTACTGTCGGGCACTGCTCCGCTAGACTGTTTACTGCACGACACTGTTTACATAGACTGATTACTATGGGAATCTGTTTTCATATATTGTGCACCGTAGGGCACTGATTATATCGACTGTTAACTGTGGGACACTCTTTTCAATAGCCGTTTAAGGTCGGGCACTTTTTGTATAGACTGTTTACTGCTGGCCACTGTTTACATAGACTGTTTACTGGCATGCACTGTTTACATTGACTGTTTTCCGTAGGACACTCTTTAAATGAACTGTTTTCTTTAGGACTGTTTACATAAACTGTTTACTGCACGATGCTGTTTACATAGACGGATTGCAGCAGGGCACTGTTTATAATGACTGTTTACTGTAGGGTACTGTCTATGTAGACATTTTACTGCAGAGCACTGTTTTCGTAGACTGCTAGCAGTAGGGAACTTTTTCAATATACTGTTTAATGTAGTGTACAGTTTGCATAGACTGTTAACCACATGACACTGTTTACAAAGACAGTTTACTGTAGGGCACTGTTCGAACAGAGAACATAGAACATTACAGTGCAGTACAGGCCCTTGGGCCCTCGATGTTGCGCCGACCATTGAAACCATTCTAAGGCCCATCTACACTATTCCCTTATCATCCTTATGTCTATCCAATTACCACTTGAATACGTTTAGTGTTGGCGAGTCCACGACTGTTGCAGGCACGGCATTCCACCGCCCTTACTACTCTCTCAGTAAATAACCTACCATTGACATCTGTCCTATATCTATCTCCCCTCAATTTAAAGCTATGTCTCCTGGTGCGAGACATCACCTTCTGAGGAAAAAGGCTCACACTGTCCACACTATCTTTTTTTTTTTTTTAAATTTAGATTACCCAATTATTTTTTCCAATTAAGGGGCAATTTAGCGTGTCCAATCCGCCTACTCTGCACATTTTTGGGTTGTGGGGGCGAAACCCACGCAGACACGGGGAGAATGTGCAAACTCCACACGGACAGTGACCCAGAGCCGGGATCGAACCTGGGACCTCAGCGCCGTAAGGCGGTTGTGCTAACCACTAGGCCACCGTGCTGCCCTTGTCCACACTATCTAATCTTCTGTTCCTCTTGTATGCCTCAATTAAGTCACCTCTTAAAACAGCCTCAAGTCCCTAACCTTCCCTCAAAAGATCTTCCCTCCACACCAGGCAACAATCTGGTAAATCTCCTCTGCACCCTTTGCAATGTTTTCACATCCTTCCTATAATGCGGCGATCAGAATTGCACGCAATATTCCAAATGCGTCCGCACCAGAGCTTTGTACAGCTGCAACATGACCTCATGGCTCCGAAACTTAATCCCTCTACCAATAAAAGCTGACACAGCGTACGCCATTGTAATAACCTTCTCAACCCGGGTGACAACTTGTAGGGAATCTATGCACATGAACACCGAGATCTCTCTGCTCATCCACACTACCAAGAATTTTACAATTAGCCCAGTACTCTGTCTTCCTGTTATTCCTTCCAAAATGAATCACCTCATACTTTTCCGCATTAAACTACATATGCCACCTGCCAGTCCAGCTCTGCAGCTTACTTATGTCGCTCTGTAACTTGTAACATCCTTCCACACTGTCCACAACTCCACCGACTTTAGTGTCATCTGCAAATTTATTCACCCACCCTTCTACGCCCTCCTCCAGGTCATTTATAAAAATGACAAAAAGCAGTGGCCCCAAAACAGATCCTTGTGGTACACCACTAGTAACTGGACTCCAGTCAGGACATTTCCCATCAACTACCACCCTTTGTCATCTTCCAGCTAGCCAAGTTCTGATCCAAACTGCTAAATAACCCTTAATCCCATGCCTCCGTAATTTATGCAATAGCCTACCGTGGGGAACCTTATCAAACACTTTACTGAAATCCATATACACCACATCAACTGCTTTACCCTCATCGACTTGACTGGTCACCTTCTCAAATAACTCAATAAGGTTTGTGAGGCACGATCTATCCTTCACAAAACCGTGGGGACTATCTCTAATCAAATTATTCCTTTCCAGATGATTATACACCCTATCTCTTATCAACCTTTCCAGGATTTTGCCCACAACAGACGTAAGGCTCACTGGTCTATAGTTATCAGGGTTGTCTCTACTCTCCTTCTTAAACAAGGTGACAACATTTGCTAACCTCCAGTCTATTCCTGTAGACAAAGATGACTTAAAGGCCAAATCCAAAGGCTCAAGAATCTCCTCCCTAGCTCCCCAGAGATTCCGAGGATAAATCCCATCCGGCCCAGGGTTTTTATCTATTTTCACACTTTCCAGAATTGCTAACACCTCCTCCTTATGAACCACAAGCCCTTCTAGTCTAGTAGCCTGTATCTCAGTATTCTCCTCGACAATATTGTCTTTTTCCTGTGTGAATACAGAAGACAAATTTTCATTTAGCACCTCTCCTATCTCCTCGGACTCCACGCATAACTTCGCACTACTGTCCTTGACTGGCCCTACACTTATCATAGACATTCTTTTATTCCTGACACATCTATAGAAAGCTTTAGTGTTATCCTCGATCCTACCTGCTAAAGACTTTTCATGTCTCCTCCTGGCTCTTCTTAGCTCTCTCTTTAGGTCCTTCCCAGCTAACTTGTAACTCTCGAGCGCCTTAACTGAACCTTCACGTCTCATCTTTACATACGCCTGCTTCTTCCTCTTGACAAGTAATTCAACGACTTTAGTAAAACACGGTTCCCTCGCTCGACCATTTCCTCCCTGTCTGACAGGTACATATTTATCAAGGACACGGCGTAGCTGTTCCTTGAACAAGCTACACATTCCCATTGTGCCCATACCCTGCAGTTTCATTCCCCATCCGATGCATCCTAAGTATTGCCTCATCGCATCGTAATTGCCTTTCCTCAGATATAACTCGAACTCCCCCTCGAAACCTAACCCCAGTCCTGGTTCATTACACAGTACCAAATCAAATATGGCCTCGCTTCTCGTTGGCCTATCTACATACTGCGTCAGGAAACCCTCCTGCACGCATTGGAAAAAACGGACCCATCTAAAGTACTCGAAATATAGCGTTTCCAGTCAATATTTGGAAAGTTAAAGTTCCCCCATAACAACTACCCTGTTACCTTCGCTCCTATCCAGAATCATCTTTGCAATCCTTTCCTCTCCATCACTAGAAATTTTCGGAGGCCTGGTAGAAAATCCCTAACAGTGACCTCTCCTTTCCTGTTTCTAACCTCAGCCCATACTATCTCAGTAGACGAATCCTCATCAAACGTCATTTCTGCGACCGTAGTACTGTCCTTGACTTACAATGCCACCAACCCCCCTTTCTTACCACCTTCCGGAGCTCACTGAAGTATCTAAACCCCGGCAGCTGCAACAACCATTCCAGTCCCTGCTCCATCCATTTGTCCGAAATGGCCACAACATCGAAGTCCCAGGTACCAGTCCATGCTACAAGTTCACCCACCTTATTCCGAATGCTCTTGGCATTGAAGTTGACACACTGTAAACCACCTTCCTGCCTCCCGGTACACTCCTGCAACTTTGAAACCCTACTGATGACCTCACTACTCTCAACCTCCTGTATGTTGGAGCTACACTTCAAGTTGCCAACCCCTGCTGAACTTGTTTAAACTATCCCGAAGAGCATTAGCAAAGTACCCCCCCCCCTCCCAGGATATTGGTACCCCTCTGGTCCAGGTGTAGACCATCCCGTTTGTAGAGGGCCCACCTACCCGAGAATGAGCCCCAATTACCAAGGAATCTGAAAACCTCCATCCTGCACCATCCCTGTAGCCACGTATTCAACTGCTGTCTCTCCCTATTCCTGTATCGCTAGCATATGGGACGGGTAACAACCCAGAGATAATAACTCTGTTTGTCCTAGATCTAAGTTTCCACCCCAGCTCCCTGAATTCCTGCCTGACATCCCTATCAATTTTCGTCACTTTGTCGTTGGTACCTATGTGGACCACGACTTGGGGCTGCTCCCCCTCCCCTTTAGGATCCCGAAAACACGATCCGAGACATTGCGGACACTGGCACCTGGGAGGCAACACACCAACAGCGAGTTTACATGGACTGTTTACTGCAGGGTACTGTTTACTTAGAAAGTTTACAGGAGGGCACTGTTTACGTAGAATGTTAACAGAACGGCCCTGTTAATATAGACTATTTACTGTAGTGTAGTGTTTACAGGGACTGCTTTCTACGTGGCACTGTTTACATTGACAGTTTACTGTAGGGCACTTTTTACATGGACTGTTTACAGTAGGGTACTGTTTAAATAGATAGTTTTCAGTCGGGCACTGTTTACGTTGACTGCTAACAGGAGGGCGATGTTGCTTTAGACTGTTTACTGTAGTGTAGTGTTTACATACACTGTTTACTACATGATACTGTTTACATAGACAGTTTACCGTAGGGTACTGTTTAAATAGACTGTTTACTGCATGGCACTATTTATATAGACTGTTTGCAGCAGGGCACAGTTCATATAGACTGTTTACTGAGTATTGATAACATTGACACGGTTTACAGAATGTAGGGCACTCGTCACATAGGCTCTGTTTACTGTAGGGCTCTGTTTACATTGGCTTTCTACGTTAGGGCATTGTTTACATAGACTTTGTGTACAGTAGGGAAATTTTCCATCGACTGTTTACTCTAGTTCACTGTGGGAAACTGTTTACACAGACTGTTCAGTGTAGGGCACTGTTTACATAGACTGTTTACTGCCGGGCGCTGTTTATATAGACTGTTTACTGAAGGTCACTGTTTGCATAGACTGTTCACTGTCGGGCACTGTTTATAAACAAAGAACAATGAAAATTACAGCAGAGGAACAGGCCCTTCGCCCCTCCCAGCCTGCGCCGATCCAGTTCCTTGATCTAAACATGACGCCTATTTTCCAAGGATCGACTACCCTCTGTTCCCTGCCCGTTCATCTATCTGTCTAGATGCACCTTAAATGTTGCTATCGTGCAAGCCTATCCCACCTCCGCTGGCAAAGCATTCCAGGCACCCACCACCCTCTGCGTAAACAAACTTTACACGCACATCTTCCTTAAACTGTCCCCCGCTCATCTTGAAAGCGTGACCTCTTGTAATTGACACCCCCACTCTTGGATAAAGCTCGTTGCTATCCACCCTGTTCATACCTCTCGTAATTTTGTAGACCTCAGTCAGGTTCCTCTCAACCTCCGTTTTTCCAACGAAAACAATGCTAACCTACTCAACCTTTCTTCATAGCTAGCACCCTCCATACCAGGCAACAGCCTCTGCACCCTCTCGAAAGCATCCACATCCCTCGGGTAATTTGGCGACCAGAACTGCACGCAGTATTCCAAATGAGGCCTTACGAAAGTCCTATACAACTGTAACATGAACTGCCGACGCTTACACACAGACCCCGTCCGATGAAGGCAAGCATGCTGTATGCCTTCTTGACCACTCTATGGACCTCCGCTGCCACTTTTAGGGTAGAATGGACCTGAACTACCAGATCTCTCTGTACATCAATTTCCCCCAAGACTCTTCCATTGACCGTATAGTCCGCACTTGAATTATATCTTAAGCCAAAGATATTTCGTGACCCATGTTAGCCCTCTTTTTTGCGCCTTTGCGATTTGTCCTACTTTCCCGATATTCCTCCAAAGCTACATCAGTTTTAAGTCGCCGATATCTTATGTATGCTCCCTTTTTCATCTTAGCTGGTATCACAATTCCACCCGTCAACCATAGCTCCCTACTCTTTCCATTTCTAGCCCTTATTTTCACAGGGACATGTCTGTCCTATACTCTAATCAACCTTTCCTTAACAGACTCCCACATTTCAAATGTGGATTTCCCCTTAAACAGCAGCTCCCAATCCACATTCCCTAGCTCCTGCCGAATGTTGTTATAATTGGCATTTACCCAATTTAGCACTCTTCCTTTAGAACAAAGAACAAAGAAGTAAGTAAATTACAGCACAGGAAGAGGCCCTTCGACCCTCCGAGCCTGAGCCGATCCAGATCCATTATCTAAACTTGTCTCCTATTGTTCAAGGTCTACTTCCCTCTGTTCCCGCCCGTTCATATACCTGTCTAGATGCCTCTTAAATGATGCTATCATGCCCGCCTCTACCACCTCCGCTGGTAAAGCGTTCCAGGCACCCACCACTCTCTGCGTTAAAATCTTTCTACGCACATCTCCCTTAAACTTCCCCCTCTCACTTTGAAATCGTGACCCCTTGTAACTGATTCCCCCACTCTTGGTAAAAGCTTGTGGGTATCCACCCTGTCCATACCTCTCATAATTTTGTAGACCTCAATCAGGTCACCCCTCAACCTCTGTCTTCCCAACGAAAATAATCCTAATCTACTCAACCTTTCTTCATAGCTAGCACCCTTCATACCAGACAACATCCTGGTGAACCTCCTCTGCACCCTCTCCAAAGAATCCACATCCTTCTGGTAATGTGGCTACCAGAACTGCACGCAGTATTCCAAATGTGGCCAAACCAAAGTCCTATACAACTGTAACATGAACTGCCAACTCTTGTACTCAGTACCCCGTCCGATGAAGGCAGCATGCTGTATGCCTTCTTGACCACTCTATCAACGTGCTTTGCCACCTTCAGGATACAATGGACCTGAACTCCAAGATCTCTCTGTACATCAATTTTCCCCCACACCCTTCTATTGACCATATAGTCCGCTCTTCTCTTGAATGTGATCTTCAAAAATGCATCACCTCGCATTTGCCTGGATTGAACTTCATCTGCCATTTCTCTGCCGAACTCTCCAATCTATCTATATTTTGTTGTATTCTCTGACAGTCCTCCTCGCTATCTGCAACTCCACCAATCTGTTTCATCAGCAAACTTGGTAATCAGACCTCCTATACCTTCCTCCAGTTCATTTATGTAGATCACATTTAGGACCACTCTTGTCTTTGTCCATGAGTATTCTAAAACTTCTGTCGGAATTGTGATCGCTATTCCCAAAGTAATCACCGACTGAAACGTCAACCACCTGGCGGGGATCATTCCGTAATACCAGGTCCAGTATTGCCCCTTCCCGAGTTGCACTATTTACATACTGCTCTATAAAAAACTTTCCAGGTTGCTCCTTACATATTCTGCTCCATCTACGCATCCAACACCACATGAGTCGCATTCAATGTTGCGGAAGTTAAAATCTCCCTTCACGGCCATCCTATTGCTCCTACATTTTTCTATAATCTGTCCACATATTTGTACCTCTACTTCACGCTCGCTTTTCGGAGGCCTGTAATAAAGTCCCAAATAATGTTACTGCACCCTTCTAATTTCTTAGCTCCACCCATATTGCCTCAGTGCTTGAATTCTCCATCGTGCCCTCCTTAATCATTGCTGTGATATCATCTCTGATCAGTAATGCAACTACTTCACCCCTTTAATCTCCCTCTCTATCCCTCCTGAAGCATCTATACCCTGGGATATTTAGTTGCCAGTCTTGCCCTTCCCTCAACCAAGTCTCAGTAATACCAATAACATCATATTCCCAGGTACTACTCCAAGCCCGAACTTCATCTGCCTTACCTACTATATTTATGGCATTAAGACAAATGCTCCTAAGACCAAATGTCCCTTTGCGTTCATCATCTCTTCCCTGTCTACTCTTCCCGTCAGTCACATTGAGTTTATTATCTAGTACTTCACTGGCTTTAGTTGCTGCCTCTTTACTTCCTAACCTGGTTCCCATCCCCCTGCCACATTAGGTTAAAACCTCGCCAACAGTGTTGGCAAATGAACCCCCTTGGACATTGGTTCCAGACCTGCCAAGGTGTAAACCGTCCGGCTTCCAATTGTCTCACCGCCCCAGAACCGTTTCCAATGTCCTAAAATATGAACCCCTCCCTCCTGCACCATCTCTCAAGCCACGTATTCATTCTGACTATTCTTGAATATCTATTCTTACTGTGTCGTGGCACCGGTATCAATCCTGAGATTACTACCTTTAAGGTCCTACTGTTTAACTTATCTCCTGAATCCCTAAATTCGGACTTTAGGATCACATCCCGTTTTTACCTATATCGTTGGTGCCTATGTGCACCACGACAACCGGCTATTCACCCACCCCCTTCAGAATTTCCTGACCCGTGCAACTGGGAGGCAATATACCATTCGGGAGTCTCTATTTCGATCACAGAAACGCTTGTCTATTCCCCTTACGATTGAATCCCCGATGGCTATAGCCCTGCCAGTCTTTTTCCTGCCCTTCTGTGCAGCAGAGCTAGCCACGATACAATTGGCCTGGCTACCACTGCCTTCCCCTGGTGAGTAATCTCCCCCAACATTATCTAAAATGGTACACCTATTTTGGAGGGAGATGGCCGCAAGGGACACCTGCACTGACTTCCTGCTCTTTCTCTGCCTTTTGGTCACCCATTCCCTGTCCCCCTGACCAATCCTAATCTGCAGTGTGACCAAATCATTGAACGTGCTATCCATGAGCTCCTCCGCATCGCGGATGCTCCAAAGTGAGTCCATCCGCAGCTCCCGAGTCGACATGCGATCCAGCAAGAGCTGCAGCTGTACAACGTCCCACACACGAAGGAGTCAGGGGCATCGGCCGCGTCCCTGAACTCCCACATTGAGCACGAGGAGCATACCGCGGGTGTGGGATCTCCTGCCACTTTTACAGTTTACCTTAACTGATTACAAACATAATACTAAATAATGAATAAGTGAAAGCAATAGGGATTTTACTTACCAATCGCAACACTTACCAACACACAAAGAGTTAAGTCTGCAGGCCGCTCCTCCGGAAATGTAAGTTTTTAAAGAGTTAAACTTATCTTCCAACTTCAGCACAGGTAACAATGAAACACTGAAGCAGCTACCTAATTTCGAGACTGCACTCCGGCTGCCTCGCTCTCTCCCGCTCCCGGAAATGGATGCCGGTGGAACCTGGGGGTAAATTTAAACACGTACCTTATTCCAAAGCTGCACTCCGACTGCCTCTCTCTCTCCCGGAACAGGAACTGGAAGCCGTTGGAACCTGGGGTAAGTTTAAGCACCTACCTTATTCCCAAGCTGCGTTCCGACTGACTCTCTCTCCCGCTCCCGGAAATGGAGGCCGGTGGAACCTGTGGGTAAATTTAAGCACCTACCTTATGGCTGCCTCTCTCGGGTTCCGCTCCGGAATGGAGGCCGCTGGAACCCGGCGTAAAGTTTAAGCACCTGTTTACTGTTGGGCACATTTTATTGAGACTGCTTACTGTAGGGAAGTGCTTACATAGACTGTTTACTAGAAGAAAATGTTCATATAGACTGTTTACTGTAGGCCGCTGTTTAAATACACTGTTTACTGCATGGCACTGTTTATACAGGCTGTTTACAGTGCGGCACTGTTTAAATAGACTGTTTACTGCAAGGCACTGTTTAAAAATATTGCTTAGGATAGGGCAATGTTACTTTCGGTCACTGTTTACAGAGACTGTTTACTGCAGGGCACTGTTTATATAGACGGTTTACTGTAGCGCACTGTTTATACAGACTGTTTACTGTGGGACACTGTTTACAATGACTGTTTCCTGTCGGACACTGTTTACGTACACTAATAACTTTAGGGCACTTTTGATGCAGACTGTTTACCGTATGGCACTGTTTACATAGACTGTTTACGGCAAGGGACTGTTTCCATCCACTACTTACTGGAGGGCACCCATTCCCTGTCTCCATCACCAATCCTAATCTGCGGTGTGACCAACTCACTGAACGTGCTACCCACGACCTCCTCAGCATGCAAATCTCCCCGGAACAACCAATCAGTAGTTCCGTTCTGCTGCCCTCTGCTGGATGCTTTCTTGCACTCGAACTCCTCGGGTCTCTATCGCGGGTACACCTCCAAATTAGGTTTACCGCACTGCACGTATGCAAATCTCCCCGGAACAACCAATCAGTAGCTCCGCTCTGCTACCCTCTGCTGTATGTAGGTCATTCTTCACATAGACTGTTTACTGTGGGGCACTGCTTACATAGACTGTTCATTGTAAAACACTATTAACAGAGACTTTGTTTACTGTCGGACAATGTTTACATAGATTGTTATTGTATTGTTTTCTTTTTTTAACTACATTTAGAGTACCCAATTATTTTTTCCATTTAAGGGGCAATTTAGCGTGGCTAATCCACCTACCTCGCACATCTTTTTTTTGGCGTTGTGGGGGTGAAACCCACGCAGAGATAGACTGTTATTGTAGGGCATTGTTTACATAGACTATTTACTGTGGGGAAAGTGGTTACATCGACTGTTCAGCGTAGTGTTTATGTACACTGTTTACTGTCGGGCACTGTTTACAGTGAGTGTTTTCTGTAGCACAATGTTTAAATAGACTGATAACTGAAGGACACTGTTTACATAGATTGTTTACTGTAGGGCACTGTTTATATAGACTGTACTGTCGGAAATGATTATATAGAGTGTTTTCTGTGGCCCACTGTTTACATATCTTGTTCACTGTCGGGCACTGTTGATATAGCCTGTTTACTGTAGGCCACTGTTTTCATAGGCTGTTTACTGTATGGCACTGTTTTTATAGAATGTTTACTGTCGGGCCCTGTTTATATAGAGTTATGACTGTAGGGCACTGTTTACATAGACTGTGAATGTCGGGCACTGATTATATAGACTGTTTCCTGTCGTGAACTGTTTACATAGACTGTTTCCTGTAGGTCACTGTTGATGTAGACTGTTTACTGTAGGCCACTGTTTACATAGACTGCTCAGCGTCGGTCACTATTGATATAGACTGTTTACTGTAGGGCACTATTTTCAGAGACTGCTTTATGTAGTGCTATATTTATATGGACTGTTTACTAGTGCACACTCTTTTCATAGACCGTTTACTGTCGGGAACGTATTTACTATTTACTGTAGGCCACTGTTTACATAGACTGTTGGAAGTCGGGCACTGTTTATATAGACTGTTTACAGTAGGGCACAGTTTACAGAGACTGTTTACTGTAGGGCACTGTTTACAGAGACTGTTTTATGTAGTGCTATATTTACAGAGACTGTTTACTGGAGGGCACTGTTTCATAGATTTCATATAATTTACAGTGCAGAAGGAGGCCGTTCGGCCCATCGAGTCTGCACCGGCTCTTGGAAAGAGCACATTACCCAAGCCCATACTGCCACCCTATCCCCATAACCCAGTAACCCCACCGAATACTAAGGGCAATTTGGACCCTGAGGGCAATTTATCATGGCCAATTCACCTAACCTGCACATATTTGGACTGTAGGAGGAAAGTGGAGCACCCGCAGGAAACCCACGCAGACAGGGGGAGAACGTGCAGACTCCACACAGACAGTGACCCAAGCCGGGATTCGAACCTACGACTCTGGAGCTGTGAAGCATTTGTGTTAACCACTATGCTACCGTGCTGTTCATATAGACTGTTAGCTGGATGCCACTGTTTATCTAGCCTGTTTACTCGGGCACTGTTTATGTCGAATGTTTACTGTAATCTATTGTTTACATAGACTGTTTATTGTCGGGCAATGTTTACATAGTCTGTTAATTTTAGGGGATTGTTTACATAGATTGTTTACTGTGGGAAACTATTTACATAGACTGTTCAGCATAAGGCACTGTTTACATAAACTGTTTACTGTCGGACACTGCTTATGTTTACTGTTTACTGTTGGCCACTGTTTACATCGACTGTTTACTGTCGGGCACTGATAATTTACACTGTTTATTGCAGGCCACTGTTTATATGGACGATTTACATTCGGGCACTGTTTATATAGACAGTTTACTGCAGGCCTCTGTTTTCATGGAATTCTTACTGTCGGGCACTGTTTATTTAGACTGTTTACTGTCGGCCACAGTTTACATAGACTGTTTACTGTCTGGCACTGTTTACGTAGACTCTGTTTGGTGTAGGGCAATGTTTACATTGACTGTTTACTGTCGGAAAATGTTCATAGAATAGAACGATACAGCGCAGCACAGGCCCTTCGGCCCTCGATGTTGCACCGACATGGAAAAAAAACTAAAGGCCATCTAACCTACACTATGCCCTTATCATCCATATGCTTATCCAATAAATTTTTTAATGCCCTAAATGTTGGCGAGTTCACTACTGTTGCAGGTAGGGCATTCCACGGCCTCACCACTCTTTGCGTAAAAAACCCACCTCTGACCTCTGTCCTATATCTATTACCCCTCAATTTAAGGCAATGTCCCCTCGTGCTAGCCACCTCCATCCGCGGGAGAAGGCTCTCGCTGTCCACCCTATCTAACCCTCTGATCGTTTTGTATGCCTCTATTAAGTCACCTCTTAACCTTCTTCTCTCTAACGAAAAGAACCTCAAGTCCATCAGCCTTTCCTCATAAGATTTTCCCTCCATACCAGGCAACATCCTGGTAAATCTCCTCTGCACCCGTTCCAAAGCTTCCACGTCCTTCCTATAATGAGGCGACCAGAACTATACGCAATACTCCAAATGCGGCCGTACTAGAGTTTTGTACAACTGCAACATGACCTCATGGCTCCGGCACTCAATCCGTCTACCAATAAAGGCCAACACACCATAGGCCTTCATCACAACCCTATCAACCTGGGTGGCAACTTTCAGGGATCTATGTACATGGACACCGAGATCCCTCTGCTCATCCACACTACCAAGAATTTTACCATTAGCCAAATATTCCGCATTCCTGTTATACTTTCCAAAGTGAATCACCTCACACTTCTCCACATTAAACTCCATTTGCCACCTCTCAGCCCAGCTCTGCAGCGTATCTATGTCCCTCTGCAACCTGCAACATCCTTCCGCACTGTCTACAACTCCACCGACTTTAGTGTCGTCTGCAAATTTACTCAACCATCCTTCTGCGCCCTCCTCTAGTTCATTTATAAAAATGACAAACAGCAACGGCCCCAGAACAGATCCTTGTGGTACGCCACTCGTAACTGAACTCTATTCTGAACATTTCCCATCAACTATCACTCTCTGTCTTCTTTCAACTAGCCAATTTCTGATCCACATCTCTAAATCACCCTCAATCCCCAGCCTCCGTATTTTCTGCAATAGCCGAAGGTGGGGAACCTTCTCAAACGCTTTACTGAAATCCATATACACCACATCAACTGCTCTACCCTCGTCTACCTGTTCAGTCACCTTCTCAAAGAACTCGATAAGGTTTGTGAGGCATGACCTACCTTTCACAAAACCATGCTGACTATCCCTAATCATATTATTCCTATCGAGATGATTATTAATCGTATCTTTTATAATCCTCTCCAAGACTGTACCCACCACAGACGTTAGGCTCACCGGCCTATAGTTACCGGGGTTATCTCTACTCCCCTTCTTGAACAAAGGGACCACATTTGCTGTCCTCCAGTCCTCTGGCACTATTCCTGTAGCCAACGATGACCTAAAAATCAAAGCCAAAGGCTCAGCAATCTCTTCCCTGGCTTCCCAGAGAATCCTAGGATAAATCCCATAAGGCCACGGGGACTTATTTATTTTCACCTTGTCCAGAATTGCCAACACTTCTTCCCTACGCACCTCAATGCCATCTATTTTAATAGCCTGGGTCTCAAAATTCCCCTCCACAATATTATCTTTTTGTTGAGTGAATACTGACGAAAAGTGTTCATTTAGTATCTCGCTTATCTCCTCAGCCTCCACACACCACATCCCACCACTGTCCTTGACTGGCCCTACTCTTACACTAGTCATTCTTTTATTCCTGACATACCAATAGAAAGCTTTTGGGTTTTCCTTGATCCTACCTGCCAAAGACTTCTCATGTCCCCTACTTGCTCGTCTCAGCTCTCTCTTTAGATCCTTCCTCGCTTCCTTGTAGCTATCAAGCGCCCCAACTGAAACTTCACGCCTCATCTTCACATAGGCCTCCTTCTTCCTCTTAACAAGAGATTCCACTTCTTTGGTAAACCACGGTTCCCTCGCTCGACCCCCTTCCTCCCTGCCTGACTGGTACGTACTTATCAAGAACATGCAATAGCTGTTCCTTGAACAAGCTCCACATATCCAGTGTGACCAACCCTTGCAGCCTACTTCTCCAACCAACACATCCTAAGTCATGTCTAATGGCATCATAATTGCCCTTCCCCCAGCTATAACTCTTGCCCTGCAGGGTATACTTATCCCTTTCCATCACTAACGTAAAGGTCACCGAATTGTGGTCACTGTTTCCAAAGTGCTCACCTACCTCCAGATCTAACACCTAGCCTGGTTCATTACCCAAAACCAAATCCAATGTGGCCTCGCCTCTTGTTGGCCTGTCAACATATTGTGTCAGGAAACCCTCCTGCACACATTGTACAAAGAATGACCCATCTAATGTACTCGAACTATATATTTTCCAGTCAATATTTGGAAAGTTAAAGTCTCCCATAACAACTACCCTGTTACTTTCGCTCTTTTCCAGAATCATCTTCTCCATCCTTTCCTCTACATCCCTAAAACTATTCGGTGGCCTATAGAAAACTCCCAACAGTGTGACCTCTCCTTTCCTGTTTCTAACCTCAGCCCATACTACCTCAGAAGAAGAGTCCCCATCTAGCATCCTTTCCGCCGCCGTAATACTGTCCTTGACTAGCAGCGCCACACCTCCCCCTCTTTTGCCCCCTTCTCTGAGCTTACTAAAACACCTAAACCCCGGAACCTGCAACAACCATTCCTGTCCCTGCTCTATCCATGTCTCTGAAATGGCCACAACATCGAAGTCCCAAGTACCAACCCATGCTGCCAGTTCCCCTACCTTATTTCGTATACTCCTGGCATTGAAGTAGACACACTTCAAACCACCTACCTGAACACTGGCACCCTGCTGCGAAGTCAAATCTGTGCTCCTGACCTCTATACTCTCAATCTCCCGTACCCCAACACTACAATCCAGGTTCCCATGCCCCTGCTGAATTAGTTTAATTCACATTGACCGTTTACTATTAGGCACTGTTCATATAGACTGTTTACTGTAGGCCACTGTTCACATAGACTTTGTCCTGCCGGGCAATGTTTATATAGACCGTTTCTTGTAGGTCACTGTTTACTTAACATTTTTACTGTGGGAAACTGTTTTGATCGACTGTTCAGCGTAGGGCACCATTTACATGGACAGTTTACTGTCGCCCACTGTTTATATTTACTGTTTACTGTAGGACACTATTTA
Source organism: Scyliorhinus canicula (assembly GCF_902713615.1). Taxonomy (NCBI): domain Eukaryota; kingdom Metazoa; phylum Chordata; class Chondrichthyes; order Carcharhiniformes; family Scyliorhinidae; genus Scyliorhinus; species Scyliorhinus canicula. The sequence continues at coordinate 396,266 of NW_024055875.1, read as the reverse complement.
CATAGACTGTTTACTTTCTGGCACTATTCATATAGACTTTACTGTAGGCCACTATTTCATAGGGCACAGTTAATGTAGACTGCTTGCTGTTGGCCACTGTTGACATAGACTGATTACTGCCAGGCATTATTTATATAGACTGTTTACTGTTGGCCAATGTTTATAAAGACTGTTTACTGTAGGGCACTATTTATATTGAGTGTTACTGCATGGCACTGTTTACAGACTCCTTACAGTAGGGCACTGTTACTGTAGGGCACTGTTTATATTGTCTTTCGACTGTGGAGCACTAATTACATAGACTGTTATCTGTAGGACACTGTTCACATTCACCATTAACTGTAGGGCACTGCAGATAAAGAATGTTTACTGCAAGGCACTGTTTACATAGACTATACTGTAGGCCACTGTTTACATAGACTGTTTATTGAAGGGCATTGTTTATATAGATTGTTTACTGCATGGGACTGTTTATACAGGCGGTTTACTGTGGGAAACTGTTTACGTAGACTGCTCAGCGTCGGGCACTGTTTATTTCGACTGTTTATGGTAGGGCACTATTTACAGAGACTGCTTTCTGTAGCGCTATGTATACAGAGACTGTTTACTGTGTTTACAGACACTATTTACTTTCGGGCACTGTTTCCATATAATGTTTACTGCAGGGAATTATTTATATAGACTGTTCACTGTCTGCCACTGTTTACATAGACTGCTTACCCTGGGGCACTGTTTATATAGACTGTTTACTGTCGGGCACTGTTACCATCGACTGCTTACTCTCGGGCACTGTTTATATAGACTGTTTACTATCGGGCACTATTTATATAGACTGTTTGCTGTAGGACACTGATTATATAGATTGTTTACTGTACGGCACAGTTTACATAGACTGTTTACTGTCGGGCACTGTTTACATTGAGGGTTACTGCAAGGCACTGTTTACAAAGACTGCTTACAGTAGGGCACTGTTGCTGTAGGGCAATCTTTATATCGACTATTTACTGCAGGGCACTGTTTATATTGTCTGTTTACTGTCGGGCACTGTTACCATCGACTGCTTACTCTCGGGCACTGTTTATATAGACTGTTTACTATCGGGCACTATTTATATAGACTGTTTGCTGTAGGACACTGATTATATAGATTGATTACTGTACGGCACAGTTTACATAGACTGTTTACTGCACGGCACTGTTTACGTAGACTGTAAACTGTGGGAAACTATTTACATAAACTCTTCAGCGTAGGGCACTGTTTACATAGACTATTAACTGTAGTGCACTGTTTTTATAAACTGTTTACTGTAGGACACTGTTTATATAGATTGTTTACTGTAGGGCACTGTTTACATTGAGCGTTACTGCAAGGCACTGTTTACAAAGACTGCTTACAGTAGGGCACTGTTACTGTAGGGCACTGTTTATATCGACCATTTATGCAGGGCACTGTTTATATTGCCTTTCGACTGTCGAGCACTAATTACATAGACTGTTATCTGTAGGACACTGTTCACATTCACCATTAACTGTAGGGCACTGTAGATAAAGAATGTTTACTGCAAGGCACTATTTACTTAGACTTTATACTGTAGGCCACTGTTTACATAGACTGTTTATTGTAGGGCACTGTTTATATAGATTGTTTACTGCATGGGACTGTTTATTCGGGCGGTTTACTGTAGGAAACTGTTTACATAGACTGCTCAGCGTCGTGGACTGTTGATTTCGACTGTTTATGGTAGGGCACTATTTACAGAGACTGCTTTCTGTAGCGCTCTGTATACAGAGACTGTTTACTGTGTTTACAGACACTATTTACTTTCGGGCACTGTTTACATATAATGTTTACTGCAGGGAATTATTTATATAGACTGTTCACTGTCTGCCACTGTTTACATAGACTGTTTACCCTTTGGCACTGTTTATATCGACTGTTTACTGTCGGGCACTGTTTACATTGACTGTTTACTGTTGGGCACTGTTTAAATACACTGTTTACTGTAGGGCACTGTTACCGTCGACTGCTTACTGTCGGGCATTGTTTATATAGACTGTTTACTGTAGTGCACTGATTATATAGACTGTTTACTGTACGGCACAGTTTACATAGACTGTTTACTGCACGGCACTGTTTACGTAGACTGTAAACTGTGGGAAACTATTTACATAAACTATTCAGCGTAGGGCACTGTTTACATAGACTATTTAATGTAGTGCACTGTTTTTATAAACTGTTTACTGTAGGACACTGTTTATATAGATTGTTTACTGTAGGGCACTGTTTACATTGAGCGTTACTGCAAGGCACTGTTTACAAAGACTGCTTACAGTAGGGCACTGTTACTGTAGGGCACTGTTTATATCGACCATTTATGCAGGGCACTGTTTATATTGCCTTTCGACTGTCGAGCACAAATTACATAGACTTTTATCTGTAGGACACTGTTCACATTCACCATTAACTGTCGGGCACTGTGGATAAAGAATGTTTACTGCAAGGCACTGTTTACTTAGACTTTATACTGTAGGCCACTGTTTACATAGACTGTTTATTGTAGGGCACTGTTTATATAGAGTGTTCACTGCATGGGACTGTTTATTCGGGCGGTTTACTGTAGGAAACTGTTTACATAGACTGCTCAGCGTCGTGCACTGATGATTTCGACTGTTTATGGTATGGCACTATTTCCAGAGACTGCTTTCTGTAGCGCTATGTATACAGAGACTGTTTACTGTGTTTACAGACACTATTTACTTTCGGGCACTGTTTCCATATAATGTTTACTGCAGGGAATTATTTATATAGACTGTTCACTGTCTGCCACTGTTTACATAGACTGCTTACCCTGGGGCACTGTTTATATAGACTGTTTACTGTCGGGCACTGTTACCATCGACTGCTTACTCTCGGGCACTGTTTATATAGACTGTTTACTATCGGGCACTATTTATATAGACTGTTTGCTGTAGGACACTGATTATATAGATTGTTTACTGTACGGCACAGTTTACATAGACTGTTTACTGTCGGGCACTGTTTACATTGAGGGTTAGTGCAAGGCACTGTTTACAAAGACTGCTTACAGTAGGGCACTGTTGCTGTAGGGGAATCTTTATATCGACTATTTACTGCAGGGCACTGTTTATATTGTCTGTTTACTGTCGGGCACTGTTACCATCGACTGCTTACTCTCGGGCACTGTTTATATAGACTGTTTACTATCGGGCACTATTTATATAGACTGTTTGCTGTAGGACACTGATTATATAGATTGATTACTGTACGGCACAGTTTACATAGACTGTTTACTGCACGGCACTGTTTACGTAGACTGTAAACTGTGGGAAACTATTTACATAAACTCTTCAGCGTAGGGCACTGTTTACATAGACTATTAACTGTAGTGCACTGTTTTTATAAACTGTTTACTGTAGGACACTGTTTATATAGATTGTTTACTGTAGGGCACTGTTTTCATTGAGCGTTACTGCAAGGCACTGTTTACAAAGACTGCTTACAGTAGGGCACTGTTACTGTAGGGCACTGTTTATATCGACCATTTATGCAGGGCATAGTTTATATTGCCTTTCGACTGTCGAGCACTAATTACATAGACTGTTATCTGTAGGACACTGTTCACATTCACCATTAACTGTAGGGCACTGTAGATAAAGAATGTTTACTGCAAGGCACTATTTACTTAGACTTTATACTGTAGGCCACTGTTTACATAGACTGTTTATTGTAGGGCACTATTTATATAGATTGTTTACTGCATGGGACTGTTTATTCGGGCGGTTTACTGTAGGAAACTGTTTACATAGACTGCTCAGCGTCGTGGACTGTTGATTTCGACTGTTTATGGTAGGGCACTATTTACAGAGACTGCTTTCTGTAGCGCTCTGTATACAGAGACTGTTTACTGTGTTTACAGACACAATTTACTTTCGGGCACTGTTTACATATAAAGTTTACTGCAGGGAATTATTTATATAGACTGTTCACTGTCTGCCACTGTTTACATAGACTGTTTACCCTGGGGCACTGTTTATATCGACTGTTTACTGTCGGGCACTGTTTACATCGACTGTTTACTGTTGGGCACTGTTTATATACACTGTTTACTGTAGGGCACTGTTTATATAGACTGTTTGCTGTAGGACACTGATTATATAGATTGTTTACTGTACGGCACAGTTTACATAGACTGTTTACTGTCGGGCACTGTTACCGTCGACTGCTTACTGTCGGGCATTGTTTATATAGACTGTTTACTGTAGTGCACTGATTATATAGACTGTTTACTGTACGGCACAGTTTACATAGACTGTTTACTGCACGGCACTGTTTACGTAGACTGTAAACTGTGGGAAACTATTTACATAAACTCTTCAGCGTAGGGCACTGTTTACATAGACTATTTAATGTAGTGCACTGTTTTTATAAACTGTTTACTGTAGGACACTGTTTATATAGATTGTTTACTGTAGGGCACTGTTTACATTGAGCGTTACTGCAAGGCACTGTTTACAAAGACTGCTTACAGTAGGGCACTGTTACTGTAGGGCACTGTTTATATCGACCATTTATGCAGGGCACTTTTTATATTGCCTTTCGACTGTCGAGCACAAATTACATAGACTTTTATCTGTAGGACACTGTTCACATTCACCATTAACTGTAGGGCACTGTGGATAAAGAATGTTTACTGCAAGGCACTATTTACTTAGACTTTATACTGTAGGCCACTGTTTACATAGACTGTTTATTGTAGGGCACTGTTTATATAGAGTGTTCACTGCATGGGACTGTTTATTCGGGCGGTTTACTGTAGGAAACTGTTTACATAGACTGCTCAGCGTCGTGCACTGTTGATTTCGACTGTTTATGGTATGGCACTATTTCCAGAGACTGCTTTCTGTAGCGCTATGTATACAGAGACTGTTTACTGTGTTTACAGACACTATTTACTTTCGGGCACTGTTTCCATATAATGTTTACTGCAGGGAATTATTTATATAGACTGTTCACTGTCTGCCACTGTTTACATAGACTGCTTACCCTGGGGCACTGTTTATATAGACTGTTTACTGTCGGGCACTGTTACCATCGACTGCTTACTCTCGGGCACTGTTTATATAGACTGTTTACTATCGGGCACTATTTATATAGACTGTTTGCTGTAGGACACTGATTATATAGATTGTTTACTGTACGGCACAGTTTACATAGACTGTTTACTGTCGGGCACTGTTTACATTGAGGGTTAGTGCAAGGCACTGTTTACAAAGACTGCTTACAGTAGGGCACTGTTGCTGTAGGGGAATCTTTATATCGACTATTTACTGCAGGGCACTGTTTATATTGTCTGTTTACTGTCGGGCACTGTTACCATCGACTGCTTACTCTCGGGCACTGTTTATATAGACTGTTTACTATCGGGCACTATTTATATAGACTGTTTGCTGTAGGACACTGATTATATAGATTGATTACTGTACGGCACAGTTTACATAGACTGTTTACTGCACGGCACTGTTTACGTAGACTGTAAACTGTGGGAAACTATTTACATAAACTCTTCAGCGTAGGGCACTGTTTACATAGACTATTAACTGTAGTGCACTGTTTTTATAAACTGTTTACTGTAGGACACTGTTTATATAGATTGTTTACTGTAGGGCACTGTTTTCATTGAGCGTTACTGCAAGGCACTGTTTACAAAGACTGCTTACAGTAGGGCACTGTTACTGTAGGGCACTGTTTATATCGACCATTTATGCAGGGCATTGTTTATATTGCCTTTCGACTGTCGAGCACTAATTACATAGACTGTTATCTGTAGGACACTGTTCACATTCACCATTAACTGTAGGGCACTGTAGATAAAGAATGTTTACTGCAAGGCACTATTTACTTAGACTTTATACTGTAGGCCACTGTTTACATAGACTGTTTATTGTAGGGCACTATTTATATAGATTGTTTACTGCATGGGACTGTTTATTCGGGCGGTTTACTGTAGGAAACTGTTTACATAGACTGCTCAGCGTCGTGGACTGTTGATTTCGACTGTTTATGGTAGGGCACTATTTACAGAGACTGCTTTCTGTAGCGCTCTGTATACAGAGACTGTTTACTGTGTTTACAGACACTATTTACTTTCGGGCACTGTTTACATATAAAGTTTACTGCAGGGAATTATTTATATAGACTGTTCACTGTCTGCCACTGTTTCCATAGACTGTTTACCCTGGGGCACTGTTTATATCGACTGTTTACTGTCGGGCACTGTTTACATCGACTGTTTACTGTCGGGCACTGTTTATATACACTGTTTACTGTAGGGCACTGTTACCGTCGACTGCTTACTGTCGGGCATTGTTTATATAGACTGTTTACTGTAGTGCACTGATTATATAGACTGTTTACTGTACGGCACAGTTTACATAGACTGTTTACTGCACGGCACTGTTTACGTAGACTGTAAACTGTGGGAAACTATTTACATAAACTCTTCAGCGTAGGGCACTGTTTACATAGACTATTTACTGTAGTGCACTGTTTTTATAAAATGTTTACTGTAGGACACTGTTTATATAGATTGTTTACTGTCGGGCACTGTTTACATTGAGCGTTACTGCAAGGCACTGTTTACAAAGACTGCTTACAGTAGGGCACTGTTACTGTAGGGCACTGTTTATATCGACCATTTATGCAGGGCACTGTTTATATTGCCTTTCGACTGTCGAGCACTAATTACATAGACTTTTATCTGTAGGACACTGTTCACATTCACCATTAACTGTAGGGCACTGTGGATAAAGAATGTTTACTGCAAGGCACTATTTACTTAGACTTTATACTGTAGGCCACTGTTTACATAGACTGTTTATTGTAGGGCACTGTTTGTATAGATTGTTTACTGCATGGGACTGTTTATTCGGGCGGTTTACTGTACGAAACTGTTTACATAGACTGCTCAGCGTCGTGCACTGTTGATTTCGACTGTTTATGGTATGGCACTATTTCCAGAGACTGCTTTCTGAAGCGCTATGTATACAGAGACTGTTTACTGTGTTTACAGACACTATTTACTTTCGGGCACTGTTTACATATAATGTTTACTGCAGGGAATTATTTATATAGACTGTTCACTGTCTGCCACTGTTTACATAGACTGTTTACCCTGGGGCACTGTTTATATAGACTGTTTACTGTCGGGCACTGTTTACATCGACTGTTTACTGTTGGGCACTGTTTATATAGATTGTTTACTGCATGGGACTGTTTATTCGGGCGGTTTACTTTTTGGAAACTGTTTATATAGACTGCTCAGCGTCGTGCACTGTTGATTTCGACTGTTTATGGTAGGGCACTATTTACAGAGACTGCTTTCTGTAGTGCTATGTATACAGAGACTGTTTACTGTGTTTACAGACACTATTTACTTTCGGGCACTGTTTACATATAATGTTTACAGCAGGGAATTATTTATATAGACTGTTCACTGTCTGCCACTGTTTACATAGACTGTTTACCCTGGGGCACTGTTTATATAGACTGTTTACTGTCGGGCACTGTTTACATCGACTGTTTACTGTTGGGCACTGTTTATACAGACTGTTTACTGTAGGGCACTGTTACCGTCGACTGCTTACTGTCGGGCATTGTTTATATAGACTGTTTACTGTAGTGCACTGATTATATAGACTGTTTACTGTACGGCACAGTTTACATAGACTGTTTACTGTACGGCACAGTTTACATAGACTGTTTACTGCACGGCACTGTTTACGTAGACTGTAAACTGTGGGAACCTATTTACATAAACTCTTCAGCGTAGGGCACTGTTTACATGGACTATTTACTGTAGTGCACTGTTTTTATAAACTGTTTACTGTAGGACACTGTTTATATAGATTGATTTCTGTAGGGCACTGTTTACATTGAGCGTTACTGCAAGGCACTGTTTACAAAGACTGCTTACAGTAGGGCACTGTTACTGTAGGGCACTGTTTATATAGACCATTTATGCAGGGCACTTTTTATTTTGTCTTTCGACTGTAGAGCACTAATTACATAGTCTGTTATCTGTAGGACACTGTTCACATTCACCATTAACTGTAGGGCACTGTAGATAAAGAATGTTTACTGCAAGGCACTATTTACTTAGACTTTATACTGTAGGCCACTGTTTACATAGACTGTTTATTGTAGGGCACGGTTTATATAGATTGTTTACTGCATGGGACTGTTTATTCGGGCGGTTTACTTTTTGGAAACTGTTTACATAGACTGCTCAGCGTCGTGCACTGTTGATTTCGACTGTTTATGGTAGGGCACTATTTACAGAGACTGCTTTCTGTAGTGCTATGTATACAGAGACTGTTTACTGTGTTTATAGACACTATTTACTTTCGGGCACTGTTTACATATAATGTTTACTGCAGGGAATTATTTATATAGACTGTTCACTGTCTGCCAGTGTTTACATAGACTGTTTACCCTGGGGCACTGTTTATATAGACTGTTTACTGTCGGGCACTGTTTACATCGACTGTTTACTGTTGGGCACTGTTTATATAGACTGTTTACTGTAGGGCACTGTTACCGTCGACTGCTTACTGTCGGGCATTGTTTATATAGACTGTTTACTGTAGTGCACTGATTATATAGACTGTTTACTGTACGGCACAGTTTACATAGACTGTTTACTGCACGGCACTGTTTACGTAGACTGTAAACTGTGGGAAACGATTTAAAAAAACTCTTCAGCGTAGGGCACTGTTTACATAGTCTATTTACTGTAGTGCACTGTTTTTATAAACTGTTTACTGTAGGACACTGTTTATATAGATTGTTTACTGCAGGGCACTGTTTACATTGAGCGTTACTGCAAGGCACTGTTTTCAAAGACTGCTTACAGTAGGGCACTGTTAGTGTAGGGCACTGTTTATATCGACCATTTATGGAGGGCACTGTTTATATTGTCTTTCGACTGTAGAGCACTAATTACATAGACTGTTATCTGTAGGACACTGTTCACATTCACCATTAACTGTAGGGCACTGTAGATAAAGAATGTTTACTGCAAGGCACTATTTACTTAGACTTTATACTGTAGGCCACTGTTTACATAGACTGTTTATTGTAGGGCACGGTTTATATAGATTGTTTACTGCATGGGACTGTTTATTCGGGCGGTTTACTTTTTGGAATCTGTTTACATAGACTGCTCAGCGTCGTGCACTGTTGATTTCGACTGTTTATGGTAGGGCACTATTTGTAGAGACTGCTTTCTGTAGTGCTATGTATACAGAGACTGTTTACTGTGTTTACAGACACTATTTACTTTCGGGCACTGTTTACATATAATGTTTACTGCAGGGAATTATTTATATAGACTGTTCACTGTCTGCCACTGTTTACATAGACTGTTTACCCTGGGGCACTGTTTATATAGACTGTTTACTGTCGGGCACTGTTTACATCGACTGTTTACTGTTGGGCACTGTTTATATAGACTGTTTACTGTAGGGCACTGTTACCGTCGACTGCTTACTGTCGGGCATTGTTTATATAGACTGTTTACTGTAGTGCACTGATTATATAGACTGTTTACTGCACGGCACAGTTTACATAGACTGTTTACTGCACGGCACTGTTTACGTAGGCTGTAAACTGTGGGAAACGATTTAAAAAAACTCTTCAGCGTAGGGCACTGTTTATATAGACTATTTACTGTAGTGCACTGTTTTTATAAACTGTTTACTTTAGGACACTGTTTATATAGATTGTTTACTGCAGGGCACTGTTTACATTGAGCGTTACTGCAAGGCACTGTTTTCAAAGACTGCTTACAGTCGGGCACTGTTACTGTAGGGCACTGTTTATATCGACCATTTATGGAGGGCACTGTTTATATTGTCTTTCGACTGTAGAGCACTAATTACATAGACTGTTATCTGTAGGACACTGTTCACATTCACCATTAACTGTAGGGCACTGTAGGTAAAGAATGTTTACTGCAAGGCACTATTTACTTCGACTTTATACTGTAGGCCACTGTTTACATAGACTGTTTATTGTAGGGCACTGTTTGTATAGATTGTTTACTGCATGGGACTGTTTATTCGGCCGGTTTACTGTAGGATTCTGTTTACATAGACTGCTCACCGTCGTGCACTGTTGATTTCGACTGTTTATGGTAGGGCACTGTTACCGTCGACTGCTTACTGTCGGGCATTGTTTATATAGACTGTTTACTGTAGTGCACTGATTATATAGACTGTTTACTGTACGGTACAGTTTACATAGACTGTTTACTGCACGGAACTGTTTACGTAGACTGTAAACTGTGGGAAACTATTTACATAAACTGTTCCGCGTAGGGCACTGTTTACATAGACTATTTACTGTAGTGCAATGCTTTTATAGACTGTTTACTGTAGGGCACTCCTTTAATCGACAGTTTAGTGCACGCCAGTGTACTTCAAAGTCCGGAGCTCCACCCGCGGTGGGTCGCGGGGGCTGGCAGGAGGATCGCGGAGCCGTCCTTTGCGGCGCTCCCGATCGCGCAAATACCCGCTCAGCAGCTGGCTTTTAATAATGCCGGCCTGCAAGTGGCCTTAAAAATTTTGGCGAACATGGAAAAATGTTTCGGGCGCATTGCGCATGCGTGCACGATAATGAGCGCAATTGCGCAAATCGGCACTGTTTATTTCGCACGATCATCAGAGCATGCTCGCCGCTCTTTTTTAAAAGAGTCGCAGCTTTTTGTTTCAAGTTCGGGGTGGGGTTTATTCATTTTATTCAGTTATTTTGTTCATCTAATTTTTATTTTTTCATTTATTTTATTCGTTTTGTTTTTCTTACAATTTCGGGGTGGGGGGGGGGGTTGTTCATTCTATTCATTTATTTTATTCATTTAATTTTTATTTTTTCATTTATTTTATTCATTTTATTTATTTTGTTTACAATTTCGGGGTTGGTATATTTGATCAAATATTACAGGACAGAAAATCAGAACTTTGGACATATGGGCACTCCATACTTTCCGACAAAGGAAGCCTTGACCTTCATCCAACAGGTTCCATTGGAGGAGCGTGTACGAGGGTCAAAGGGACCCAAAACCATTTCCTCCATTTGTATCAGCAGCAAACAAGGTAAGAGAAAATGTTGGGTAGCTCACGTCGGCCAGCATGGGTCGTGAAGGTCGGCCGGCGTGGGTCATGAACGTTGGCCGGGTTGGGTCCAGAGGTTCGGCTGGGTTGGATCCCGAAGGTTGGCCGGTTGGGAAAAATGGGTCCCCGGAAAAAAAGTTTGAAAGACACTGCTGCAGGGCACTATTTATACAGACAGTTTACTGTAGGACACTGCTTACATGCACTATTAACTTTAGGGTACTTTATATAGACTGGTTACTGTATGACACTGTTTATATAGGCTGTGTTCACTGCAGCGCACTGTTTACATACACTACTTACTGTACGGCACATTTATCAGATACGGTTTATTGTAGGGCACTGTATACAATGGCTGTTTTCTGCAGGACACTGTTTACGTACATTATTAACTTTAGGGCACTGTTGATATAGATTGTTTACTGTAGGGCTCTGTTTATATAGACTGTTTACTGTCGGTCACTGTTTATATATAGTTTACTGGAGGCCACCATTTACATAGGCTGTTTACTCTCGGGCACTGTTTATATAGACTGTTTGCTGTAGGGCACTAATTACATAGACTGCAACAGGGCTCTGTTTATATAGACTGTTTACTGTAGGGCACTGTTTACATGGACTGTTTACTATAGGGCAGTTTATATAGACTGTTTACTGTATGGCACTGTTTATATAGACTGTTTGCTGTAGGACACTAATTATATAGGCTGTTTGCAGCAGGGCACTGTTTATATATAATGTTTACTGTAGGGTACGAAAGGGAAAATGCTGAAAAATCTCAGCACGTCTGGCAGCATCTGTAGGGAGAGAAAAGAGCTAACACTTCGAGTCCGGTGACTCTTTGTCAAAGCTAACAGACAGAGAAAGTAGGAAATATTTACACTGTGGAGTGAGAATGAAGGATGAGTCATAGCCACAGAAACACAGGGAAACTGGGTGCTAATGGTCACAGATACCTAGGAGAAAGATTGTTAATTGCAGTCCCCAGAGAGGACATAAGATATTCAAGCTCAAACAGCAGGGAAACTAACATCAGAGAATGAACTGCAGGTGTGGGGGTGTGAAGGGAAGGGGGAAGCAAAGTGGAGAAAGGTGCAGGAAAGGTGGACACGTTTGGGGAGAATTAAATGTATATTAAGAAATAAATAAATGGTAAAAGACAGTTAAAATGAAATGAAAACAAATTGGTCGAGGTGGGTCGCTGTTGATCTGAGTTGTTGATTTCCATGTTCAGGCCAGAAGGCTGTAGCGTGCCTAAACGGAAAATGAGATGTTCTTCCTCAGTTTGCGTTGCGCTTCACTGGAATAATGAAGCAGGCCAGGAACAGACATGTGGACATGGGAGCAGGGTCTTTTGTTAAAATGGCAAGTAACAGGAAGATCAGGATCCTAAATGCGCACAGACAGAAGAAAGTCAGCAATGTAATCACCCAGTCTGCGTTTGATTTCTCCGATATAGAGGAGACCACATTGGAAGCAGCGAATGCAGTAGACCAGATTGAAAGAGGTGCAAGTGAAATGCTGCTTAACCTGGAATGAGTGCTTTGGGCCTGGAATGTTAAGCATGGAAGAGGTAAAGGGGCAGGTGTTGCACCTTCTGCGATTGCAGGGGAAGGTGCCATGGGTGATGGTAGAGGTACAGGATATGGTGGAGGAGTGGACTATATTGTCTCGGAGGGAACGGTCTCTGCGGAATGCTGACAGAGAAAGTGAAGGGGAAATATGTTTAGTGGTGGCATCACGCTGGAGTTGGCGAAAATGGCCGAGGATTATGTTTTGCAAACGGAGGCTGGTAGGGTGAAATGTGTGAACGAGGGGGACTCTATCCTTATTCTGGGAGGGAGTTGGGGGGGGGGGCGAGACTAGTGACTCTGTTTACTGTAGGACACTGTTTACATGGGCCATTTACTGTCCGGCACTGTGTATATGGACTGTTTACTGTACAGCACTGTAAACATAGACTGTGTTCTGTTGAACTTTGTTTGCATAGACTGTTTACTGTCGGGCACTATGTATACAGCCTGTTTACTATAGAGCACTGTAAACATTGACTGTTTTCTGTTGAACACTGCTTACATAGATTGTTCACTTGTCGGCACTGCTTCCATTGTCTGTTTACTGTATGGCACTTTGTGTAGACTGCTTAATGGCGGGCAATGTTTACACAGACTGTTTTCTGGAGGACAATGTTTACATAGACTGGTTTCTGTTGAACTGTGTGCATAGATTGTTTACTCGATGGCACTGTTTCAAATAGACTGTTTACTGCATGACACTGTTTACATAGATCGTTTTCTGTCGGACACTTTGCATGGACTGTTTACTGTCGGCTTGTTTATTTAGACTGTTTACTGTAGTGCACTGTTTCCATAAACTGTTTTCTGTAGGACACTGTTGATATAGACTCTGTTTACTGAATGGTATGGTTATATAGATTCTTTTTACTTCAAATCACTGTTTACTTAGACTCATTACTATAGGGCACTGTTTACCTACACTGTTTACTGTGGGCAGTGTTTACATACACTGTTTACTGTAGGGCACTGTTTACAGAGACTATTTTCTGTAGCACACTGTTTGCATAGACTATTTATTGCGGACCATATTTACATAGACTGCTTACTGTAGGGCACTGTTTATATTGACTGTTTATTCTATGGGACTGTTTATATAGAATGTTTACTGTACAGCACTGTTTACATAAACTATGTTTACTGCAAAGTACTGTTCAGACAGTCTATTTACTGTAGCGGACAGTTTATATAGACTGTTAACTGTAGTGCACTGTTTACGTAGACAGTTTACTGTAGGGCACTGTAAACATAGACTATTTTCTGTTGAACACTGTTTGCATCGACGCTTCACTGTAGGGCACTGTTTCCATAGACTGTTTAATGCAGGGAACTGTTTATATAGACTGTTCACTGTCGGCCCTGTTTATATAGACCGCTTTCGTTGGACAATTCTGAATGGACTGTTTCTGTTGGGCATGTCTATATAGACTGTTTACTGTAGGCTATTTTTATATTGACTGTTTACCGCAGGGCAGTGTTTACATCGAATGATTTCTGTCGCACACTGTTTGGACAGACTGTTTATTGCAGGGCACTCTTAACATAGACTATTTACTGTAGGGCACTGTTTACATCGAATGATTTCTGTTGGACACAGTTGATATAGACTGTTTACTGTATCACACTGTTTATACAACTGCTTGCTGTAGGGCACTGTTCACAAAGACTGTTTTCTGTAGGACACTGTTTACATAGACTTTTCATCGTAGCACACTCTTACCTTGACTTTACTGTGGGGCACTGTTTATATAGACTTTTTACTGTAGAGCACCGTTTCTATAGACCGTTTACGGTAGGGCACTGTTTACATAGGCCGTTTTCTGTCGCACACTTCGCATAGACGGTTTACTGTCGACATGTTTATAGTCTTTTTACGGTTCGGCACAGTTTACATAGACTTTTTACTGTAGGGCACTGTTTATAGACTGCTTAGACTGTTTAAATCGACTGTTTTCTGTCGGACTGTTGAGAAAGACTCTGTTTACTATATGGCACTGTTATATAGACTCTGTTTACTGCAAGTCACTGTTTACATAGACAGATTACTGTAGGGCATTGTTTACATAGACTGTTTTCTGTAGGACACCTATCATCACCATAGATCAATTGACTCCATCTATACCTCCCGCTGCCTGGGAAAAGCGGTCAGCATAAACAAAGACGACTCCCACCCTTCTTACTCACTCTTCCAAATCCTTGTATCGGGCAGGAGACAAAGTCTGGGATCACGCACAGACAGACTCAAAAACAGGTTCTTCCCTGCTATTTCCAGACTTCTAAAGGACCCTCTTATAGGCTGAGCTGCTTAATACTACACTTGAATGCTTCACCCGATGCCGGTGTCCATGTATTTACACTGTGTACTTGTGTTGCCTATGACATATTTTATTTTCCTGAACAAAATGATCTGTTTGAGCTGCTCGCAGAAAAATATGTTTTACGTGTTCCGAACAAAGAAATCCAATCCAATCCAGGAGTTGGAAAGGTGCTCACAACTAAACCACTTGAGAAACTAGAGCGTTTGTGAGAATTTGCTGTAACCGTGATCAGAGTAACTTCAACAATCTCGAGGCAGCCTCTATTTTCTTCTCGCATAAAGAGACAGCTCCCTTTTCCACCGTTCAAGAGATGTATTTAAACCTTTCAAATCCACCATGTCAGGCATATATCCAAACTGGAAGAAAAAATAGACAATAATGTGACTTGGCTAATAACAGTTCGTTTCAATTATTAGATGTTATTTCAGTCTGTTTTGCTATTCAACTGGGAGATGTTGACGTTGCTGACAATAGAAAGTCACCAGACCAGATTATCTCTTCTCCATATGGGCATGCACGGTGGGGCAGTGGTTAGCACTGCTGCCTACGGAGCCAAGGGCCAGGGTTCAAATCCGGCCCCGGGTGTACGTGTTGAGTTTGCACATTCTCCCCGTGCCTATGTTGGCCTCGCCTCCACAACCCAACGATGTGCAGGGTTGTTGGATTAAGAACAAAGAACAAAGAAAACTACAGCACAGGAACAGGCTCAAACTCTGGCTCTCACACACAAGCTCTCACATACCGGCTCTCACACTCCGGCTCTCATACACTCTCTCACACGACGGCTCTCACACTCCGTCTCTGGCATATTTATGGTCTCACACCATCTCTCACACTCCAGCTCTCAAAAAAGCACTTACACTCTGGCACCCATACTCCGGCTCTCACAGTCCGGCTCTCACACGCTCTCACACCCCAGTTGTCACATATTATCTCATACTCCAGCTCTCACAGTCAGTCAAACTAAATGGGGAAATGCTTCGGAAATCACGAAAACAACGGGGCTTGGGAGCCCTTGCTCATGATTCTCTTAAGGTTAAAGTGCAGGTTCAGTCGGAACGTAATAACATAAGAACTCGGAGCAGGAGTAGACCATGTGCCCCCTCGAGCCTGCTCCGCCATTCAATTACATCACGACTGCCCTTTTGTGGACTCAGCTCCACTTTCCGGCCTGAACACCATAACACAATCCCTTTATTCTTCAAAAAATTGTCGATCGTTATCTTAAAAACATTCAACAAAGGAGCCTCTACCGCTTCGCTGGGCAATGAATTCCCTAGATTCACAACCCATTGGGTGAAGAAATTCCTCCTGAACTCAGTCCTAAATCTACTTCCCCTTACTTTGAGGCTACACCCCCTAGTTTTCCGTTCGCCCGCCAGTGGAAACAATCTGCCCGCATCTATACTATCTATTCCCTTCATGATTTTATATGTTTCAATACGATCCCCCCTCATCCTTCTATATTTCAACAACAGGCCCAGTCTACTCAACCTCTCCGCATAATCCAACCCCTTCAGCTCTGGGATTAACATAGTGAATCTCTTCTGTACACCCTCCAGTGCAAGTACGTGCTTTCTCAAGTTAGCAGACCAAAACTGAACACAATACCCTAGGTGTGGCGTCACTGACACGTTATATAATTGTAGCATAACCTCCCTAGTCTTAAATTCCATCCCTCTAGCAATGAAGGACAAAATTCCATTTGCCTTCTTAATCACCTGCTGGACCTGTAAATCAACTTTTTTCGACTCATGCACTAGCACACACAGGTCTCCCTGCACAGCAGCATGCTTTAATATTTTATCGTTCAAATAATAATCCCGGTTGCTGTTATTCCTACCAAAATGGATAACCACACATTTGTCAAAATTGTATTCCATTTGCCGGACCCTAGCCCATTCACTTACCCTATCCAAATCCCTCTGCATACTTCTGGCATCCTCTGCACTTTTTGCTTTATTATTCATCTTAGTGTCGACTACAAACTTAGACAAGTTTGGATGTTAAGAAAGCAAATGCAATGTCATCATTCATGTCGAGAGGGCTAAAATACAATACCAGGGATGTACTTCTGCGGCTGCATAAGGCTGTGGTCAGACCCCATTTGGAGCAGTTTTGGAGACCGTATATAGGGAAGGATGTGCTGACCATGCAATGGGTCCAAAGGAGGTTCACAAGAATGATCCCTGGAATGAGGAACGCTTGAGGACTCTGGGTCTGTACCCGTTGGAGTTTAAATAAATGGGAGGGGATCTTATTGAAACTTACACGATACTACGTGGCCTGGATAAAGTGAATGTGGATAGTATGTTCCACTTGTAGGAAAAACGAGCAGAAGACAGAATCTCAGACGAAATGGTCAATCCTTTAAAACAACAATGAGGAGGAATTTCTTCAGCCAGAATGTAGCGAATCTGTAGACTCTGCCGCAGAAGCCTGTGGCGGCCAAATCGCTGAGTGTCTTTAAGAGACATATAGATAGCTTCATAATTAATAGGGGCATCATGGGTAATGGGGAGATGGCAAGAAAATGGGGATGAGAAAAATATTCACCATGATTCAATGCCGGATCATACATGATGGGTCAATGACCTTATTCTGCTCCAATGTCCTATGGTCTCATGAAGTTATGGACTTATGGATTTATGGTCTCATAGTTCTATGGTCTAACACTCCGAACACACATGCTCGAACCACCTCTCACATACACTCTCAGACTCAGGCTCTCACACACACTTTCACACACGCTCTCAACCTCTCAACGCTCTCACGTTCCAGATCTCACACGTCAGCACTCACACTCCAGCTCTCTCTGGCTCTCACTCCCCAGCTGTTACACAGGCACTAATAGATACTCTCAAACTCACTCTGACACTCCGGTTTTTACAGTCCGGCTCTCTAACTCCGGCTCTCAAACTCCCACTCTCAACGTGCACTCACACCCCGGCTCCCACACATGCTTTCAGAGTCCGCTCCAGCAATTGGGTTCTCACACAGCTCCTACACTCCGGCTCTGACAGCAAGTCTCACACCCTGGCTCTGTCACATGCTCATACACTCCGGTTCTCAAGCACTCTCACACTCCTGCTCTCACAAAAGCGCTAATACTCCGGCTTTTACGTTAGGTCTCACACTCTGACTCTGTGACATGCTCACACACACTGGCTCTCACATACAATTTCACGCTCTCGAACTCCAGGTCTCACACATAAGCTCTCACACTCCGGCTCTCGCACATGTTCTCACACTCATACTATCACAGACCGGCTCTCACATTCTGGCTCTGACGTTCGGGCTCTCACACATATCTGACTCTGCAGCTCTCACACAGGCCCTCATACAGAGGCTCTTACATTGTGGCTCTCTCACTCTGGCTCTAAAGTGCTCCCACACACGGCCTAACACATTCTCTGTCATTGACGCTCCCACACTGCGGACCTCACTCCTCAGCTCTCACACACACTCTCACTCCTCACTGCCCAGCTCGAACACACACTTTCACATTCCGGCCCTCACTCCTCAGCTCTCACAAACATACTCACTCTCCGGCCCGCACTCCTCAGCTCTCACACACTCTATCTCCGGCTTTCACTCCTCAGCTCTCGCACACATTCTCACACTCCAGCCCTCACTCCTCAGCTCTCGCACACACTCTCACACTCTGGCTCTCACTGCTCAGCTCTCACACACACTCCTACACTGCGGCCTCACTCCCCAGCTCTCGCACACGCTTTCAAACTCTGGCTCTCACTGCTCAGCTCTCACACACTCTCAGATTCCGGCCCTCATTCCTCAGCTCTCGCACGCACTCTCACACTCCGGCCCTCACTCCTCAGCTGTCACGCACTCCCACGCTCCGGCCTCACTCCTCAGCTCTCGCATACGCTCCCACACGCCGGCCTCACTCCTCAGCTCTCGCACACGCTCTCACACTAGCTCTCACTGATTAGCTCCCACACACTCTCAGATTCCGACCCTCACTCCTCAGCTTTCACACACACTCTCACACTCCGGCTCTCACATATGCTCTCAAACAGACTCTTCCACTCCGGCTGTCAAACTCCAAATTTCACACTCCGGATCTCACACTCCGGCTGTCAGACTCTGGCTCTCACACTCCGGATCTCACACTCTGGCTCTCAATCTCCGGCTCTCATATTTGTTCTCACACTCCAGCTCTCACACAGAAGCTCTCATTGCCTCCTTTAACCGCGGTTCTCACGCACCACCTATCTCACATGCTCTCAATCTCTGGATCTCACACATGTTCTCACACTCCAGATCTCCTACTGCGGCTCTCACACACACCGGCAGTCACACTTCGGCCATCACATTCCGCCTCTCACACATGCCCTGTGGTTCTCACACACTTTCACACAGCCGCCCTTACACTCAGGCTCTTACACTCCAGTCCTCACACACGCTCTCAGGGAAGACTCACACGTCGTATCTCACACTGCGACTCTCACACTTCGGCTCTAACACTGCACCTCTCCCACATTCTCAAACATGCTGTCACACACGCTCTAACACACGCTCTCACATTTCGGATATTACATCCGGATCTTACACACCGAATCTCCCAGAAATTCTCATACATGTGCTCTCTCTTTCTGGCTCTCACACATACTCGCACAGACACAGTGCCACACATTCTGACACTCCGGATATCTCAATCAGTCACTCATAATGCTGCATCTGACACATATGCTCTTCCACACGCTCTCACACACAAGCGTTCATACATGCTCTCACATTCTTAATCTTACACTCCGGCTCTCACCCTATCATTCTACACGTTCTCAGGTTCCATCTCTTACACTCACTGGCACACTCTGTCTTTCACACATTTGTCACATTCTTATATATATTCTCTAATTCTCTTTCAAATGTACACTTTCTCTCCCACACTCTCCTTCTCTCACACGCTTCTTTCTATCACACTGCCTTCCTCTCTCACTCTGTCTCCCTCTCGAACGCTATCCTCCTCTCTCATACTCTTTTCATCTCTCACACTCATTTCCTCTCCCACAGTGCTTCAATCTATCACATTTTCTCCCTCTCTAACGCTTTGTTCCTCTTTCACACACCATCTCTTAGAAACGTATTCAAACACATGCTTCCTTTATCACGCTATATCCTCCCCTTTCAATGCCTCTCTATCGCACGTTCTCCCTTTCTCCCACTATTATCGCTCTCGCATCCTCTCTGAAAATCTCTCCCTCTGACACACGCGTTCCCTCTTTCACAGTCTCTCACACACACTTTTCCCTCTATAATGCTGCCTCCTTCTTTCACTCTATTTTATTATTTCACTGTATCTCCCTCTCTCACACAATATGTCCCGCTCTTATACTCCCGCTCTCTCACACTTCTCCCCTCTACCCCAGTTCCTCACACACAGACTCTCTCCCTCTCCAACACGCTGTCACGTGCGGAGCATGATCAAGGAACAGCTACTGCGTGACCTTGATAAGTACGTACCTGTTTAGAAGGGAGGAAGTGGTCGAGTGAGGGAACCATGGGTTACTAAAGCAGTTGAATCACTTGTCAAGAGGAAGAAGGAGGCTTATGTGAAGATGAGACGTGATGGTTCAGTTGGGTCGCTTGAGAGTTACAAGTTAGCTAGGAAGGCTTTAAAGAGAGAGCAAAGAAGAGCCAAGCGAGGACATGAGAAGTCTTTGGCAGGTAGGATCAAGGATAACGCTAAAGCTTTCTATTGGTATGTCAGGAATAAAAGAATGACTAAGGTAAGAGTAGGGCCAGTCAAGGACAGTACTGGGAAGTTGTGCGTAGAATCCGAGGAGATAGGAGAGGTGCTAAATGAGTATTTTTCGTCAGTATTCACACAGGAAAAAGACAAAGTTGTCGAGGAGAATACTGAGATACAGGCTACTAGACTAGAAAGGCTTGACGTTCATAAGGAGGTGGTGTTAGCGATTCTGGAAAGTGTGAAAATAGATAAGTCCCCTTGGCCAGATGGGATTTATCCGAGGATCCGAGGGAAGCTAGGGAGGAGATTGCTGAGCCTTTGGCTTTGATCTTTAAGTCATATTTGTCTACAGGAATAGTGCCAGAGGACTGGAGGATAGCAAATGTTGTTCCCTTGTACAAGAAAGGTGAGTAGAGATAACCCCGGCAACTATAGACCAGTGAGCCTTACTTCTGTTGTGGGGAAAGTCTTGGAAAGGTTTATAAGAGATAGGATGTATAATCATCTGGAAAGGAATAATTTGATTAGAGATAGTCAACATGGTTTTGTGACGGGTAGGATGTGCCTCACAAACCTCATTGAGTTCTTCGAGAATGTGACCAAACAGAGTGGATGAGGGTAAAGCAGTTGATGTGGTGTATATGGATTTCAGTAAAGCGTTTGAATAGATTCCTCACGGTAGGCTATTGCAGAAAATACAGAGGCATGGGATTCAGGGTGATTTAGCAGTTTGGATCAGAAATTGGCTAGCTGATAGAAGACAGAGTGGTGGTTGATGGAAAATGCTCTGACTGGTGTCCAGGTACGAGTGGTGTGCCACAAGGATCTGTTTTAGGGCCGTTGATGTTTTTCATTTTTATAGATGACATGGAGGAGGGCGTAGAAGGATGGGTGAGTAAATTTGCAGATGACACTAAAGTCGGTGGAGTTTTGGACAGTGCAGAAGGATGTTACAAGTTACAGAGGGACATAGATAAGCTGCAGAGCTGGGCTGACAGGTGGCAAATGGAGTTTAATGCAGAAAAGTGTGAGGTGATTCATTTTGGAAGGAATAACAGAAAGGCAGAGTACTGGGCTAATGATAAGATTCTTGGTAGTGTGGACGAGCAGAGAGATCTCGGTGTCCATGTCCATAGACCCCTGAAAGTTGCCACCCAGGTTGAGAAGGTTGTTAAGAAGGCGTACGGTGTGTTAGCTTTTATTGGTAGAGGAATTTAGTTTCGGAGGTCATGTTGCAGTTCTACAAAACTCTGGTGCGGCCGCATTTGGAGTATTGTGTGCAGTTCTGCTCGCCACATTTCAGGAAAGATGTGGAAGCATTGGAAAGGGTACAGAGGAGATTTACAAGAATGTTGCCTGGTATGGAGGGAAGATCATATGAGGAAAGGCTGAAGGACTTGACGCTGTTTTCGTTAGAGAGAAGAAGGTTAAGAGGGGACTTAATTGAGGCATACAATATGATCAGAGGATTAGATAGGGTGGACATCGAGAGCCTTTTTCCTCGGATGGTGATGTCCAGCACGAAGGGGCATAGCTTTAAATTGAGTGAAGATAGATGTAGGACCGATGTCAGAGGTAGGTTATTTACTCAGAGAGTAGTAAGGGCGTGTAATGCCCTGCCTGCAACAATAGTGGACTCGCCAACACTAAACAAATTCAGATGTTCATTGGATAGGCATATGGACGAAAAGGGAACAGTGTAGAGGGACTTTAGAGGGGTTTCACAGGACGGCGCAAAATCGTAGGCCGAAGGGCCTGTACTGCGCTGTAATTTTCTATGTTCTATGTCACTGTTGCAGCCCTTCCTCTCCCACACACTCTCTGTCTCAGACTCTCTACCACTCGCACACTCTCTTCTTCATTCATTTAAAAAAAAAATTACAGTATTTTTTTGCTTCGTATTAGCTGGCAATTCAGCGTGGCCAGTCCACCTAACCTTCACATCTTTGGGTTGTTGGGGTGAAACGCACACAATCATGCGGAGAATGTGCAAACTCTACACGGACAGTGATCCATGGCCGGGATTCGATCTCTGGTTATTAGCGTAGAGACCCAGAGCTATTTACTGCGCCAACATGCTGCCCCTCTCTCCTCCATTCATAATCACCCCCTCTCTCACACTCCCCCTCGCTCACATTCTCTCCTCTCTCGCGCTCTCTCCACCCTTCTCTCGCTCTCTCTCTCTGTCCTGTCGCGCACCCTGACACTTTTTGTTACACACTTTCCATCTTCCCCTCTCTCTCACACTCCCGATCTCTGTCACACTCGCCAGCTCTTTTACACTCCCTCCTCTCTCACACTCTCACACTCACTCGCACTCTCACACAATCTCTCTGACTCGCAAACCGGCTTTGCTCACAATCTGTCCCTCTCTCGGACTAGCTGACTCCCTCTCTCTCTATCCCTCCCTCTCTCAAACACACTCCTCCCCTGACAATTTCCCTTAAAGTCCTTGTGCCATTCTCTCTCACTCACTATCCCTCTAACAAACTCACTCTCACTTACTTATTCGCTCTCACCTTCACTCTTTCCCACTCGAGATATTTATGATATTTGGCTTAACTCTGAGAATGCTTTAGCATTTTACATACTATCCTTCACAAACCAACTGCCTCTCTCATCACGTCGCCCTCTGTATCCACTCTCTCCCCTGCCCCTTCTCTCAATCATCTATATTTTTACTCTTTATTGCTACCAACATGTTTCTCTCTCACCCTCTTTCACTCTCAGCTTCTTTCTTATTCACCCTCCGTCTCCATAACCCTCTCTCACTTTCACCCTCTTTATCTCTCACCTTTCTTCACTCTCACCTAATCTTCTACCAGCGCATCCCCTAGATCATCCCTCTCTCTTGATCTACATATCAACCCATCTCTCTGTTTGAGCTGTAAGGAGAAAAAATATTTTTCACTGCACCTCCGTGCACGTGATAATGAGCAAAAAAACAGAAACGTAAAGAGTTTGTGTGTATCAGATGGAGAGCCAGTGTCCGTTAGAGACGGTGTATTCGTTTTGCAGCGAAATATGTTTTTGCTGCTCGATGAGGTGATGTGTTTATATTTGCTGCAGGTTCTGGGTTTTCTGAGGTGCTTCAAAATGTATTCTTACTTTGGGAATCTGCGTCGGAATATGCGTAGGAATCATTTACTTTGTGCTTTAAATAATTCCAGATATTCGGTTAATTGAAATTTGCTATTTATGGTCACCCTGAACCCATTCTAATTACAGCACTGAATGGTCACAATTAAAGAGGCAGATGCATCCCAGAGCGCAGTGGAACCACCCAGAGAAACACACTGACAATTGGAACTGAATCACTGTATGGTCACAGCTAAAGAGGCAGCTACATCCCAGACTGCAGTGGTCCCACACAGAGAAACACACTGACAATTGGAACTGAATCACTGAATGGTCACAGTTTAAAAGGCAGCTACATCACAGAGTGCAGTGGGACCACACAGAGAAACACACTAACAATTGGATCTGAATCACTGAATGGTCATAGTTAAAGAGACAGCTACATCCCAGAGTGCAGTGGAACCACACAGAGAAACACACTGACAATTGGAACTGAATCACTGAATGGTCACCGTTAAAGAGGCAGCTACATACTAGAGTGAATGGAAACACACAGAGAAACACACTGACAATTGGAACTGATTCACTGAAAGGTCACAGTCGAGTGATGGATATCACGGAAACAATCTGAGATCTAGACATGGGCCTGGTGGTCTTTGAATGGACAGCATCCTTTCTGTTATTCTCAAGTGAACAATTTGATCAACACAGACCACTGTTGGAAAGTGTTCCTTTGCTCAAAAAAATATTTTTTTTTCAACCCAATGTCGTAATCTGTTTGTTCAAATATTTGAAAAAAACGTTAACCATGTTGCAACCTCAATATCCCTGAGGTGATTCCTCAGGGTATAAATTAAAGGCTTTGCGAATACACAACTTCAGAGTTTGAGGCAGAGAGCCTGTCAGCAGCACGAAAGGACACATCACGTCACACTCAACATGCTTTTTCCAATTGACACAGTTGAGAAAATATTCCACCCAATCCTTGCTATTGTTGGTGTTCCTGGAAAGTAATTATCACCATTGACGTTGTGTTAATCTCCGTGTGAGAGGCTCTCTGATTTTAAACTGTGACTGAAAATGTTTCATTCTGACCTCGTGCTCACTGTTCTAGAGACACCTGATCAACCACGTCTTTCATATAAGTCCAATGTTTTTAATCATGCATGTGGTTTTAATCTTATTCACCAACTGACAATAAACCTTTGTTTGGAAGTCACGACATCTCTGAATAATGAAGTGATTATATTTAGTGGAATATTGCATCCTGTTAAATTGGATCTAAGCGAGCGCTATCTCTCTGAAGGAAGGTTTAGTGGGAGAAAGAATGAAATCACACCGAGTGTGGATAACTAACCAGAGTGGAATATCTGACAACAGTAAACACACATATTAATTAAATTATTTGTCAGTCTAGAATTGCACTGAATGTGGATCACTAACCAGTGTGGACTATCTGATCCAATTATCCATCTATGGCTGGGACCATCTGTCCTTGAAGAATTGCACTGTGCGTGGGTCAGGCTGGACTGATAAATTGGTTCTAAATTGATAAAAATATATATTAGTCGTGAGTTCTCGCTGCATCATATTGCTCGCTCTCGCTCTCTGTCTCTCTATTTCTCTGTTTTACCTCTGGGATGGTTTGACACTTGAAGAGTTTGGCTGTGTTTTGATATTTATTGAGTGAAGTGAAAAGTCTCGATATGTCTGTTTTATCTTGAACATAAACAAATATCACCTGCACGATTATATTACAATCCCCACAACTGTGTAGTAATCTCTGGGTTTTGCGATATGTTTCTCACTTGTGATAAGCCAGGTCAATGTTTTATCCGTGATTTTTTAACTGTGTTGTTGCTTCACACGATTTCTGAATCTGTTCACCTGAACGAAGAAACCTCTCCAGTCAATTCACACATTTGTTTTCTAAGGGGTGATTGGGAGACGTATTGTTCTGATCAAAATGCAGCAGTGGACACTGAGCTGTGGGGAAATTAATTCCCCATTGAAATACCCACTTTGTAAGGTTATAATTATTGAATAATGTGTGACTGTATTTAGTTATATTTTTCCTCGGTGTTCACCGTCACTATATATTTGGTTTTGTCATAAAATTCAGAATGTTTCCTTACCCAGGGTAGCCTCGAGAACCTTCATTTTGGTGACAGGGCTGTCAACCGTGTTCAATTCATTTCCCACAACTCCCTCCCGGAAAGATGATAGTGGCCCCCTATCCTCACTGCCCACAACACAGGCCTTCACTTTCAAAGGGTCATCTTCCGCCTTTTCCACCAACTGTAGCATGATGCCACCACCAAACACATCTTCACCTCTCTCCAACCACACACCATCTCTCAAGAATTCGTCAGGTGATGCTTCCCCCTTAACACCCGAGTGCTCTTCTCCATTACATCCAATACCGCTTCACCCCACGGCGCCTTCCCTTGTGATCACAGACGGTGCAACAAGTGTCCTTTAACTTCTCCCGCATCAAAATTCTCAGCAGAAATCTCTCATTTCTGGAGGAGCAGCGTTGTACTTCTGCTTCGTTCAATTTGGCCTATTCTATTCGCTACTCCCAATACCGTCTCCTCTACATTGGGGATACTGAACGCAGACTGGGTGACCACTTTGCTGAACACGTTCCCTCAGCCCACAAGCATGACCCAACCTTCATGTTGCGGCCATTTAGCTCAGCACATTGCTCTCATGCCCACGTGTCTGTCCTTGACCTGCTGCAAGGATCCGCTGAAGCACATCGTAAGCTGGAGGAGCAACATCTCATCCTCTAAGTAGCCACCTTGCAGTTCGCAGGACTCAACTTTAAGTTCAACAACTTTAGACTGGAAACGTTCATCTCCATCTTAATCCTCTTTTTCCGGAATATCCCATCTAGTTAATTGAATGCAGTTGTCGGATTCTGGACATAGTCTATCCCTGGCAAGTGAACGCTGGGGAATGGTTCTGTGAAAAGATTGGCAGGTATTGTTTCCAAAAAGGGAGAGGAAGTATAACTGGAAATAGTGTGGTGTGGATATGTTCAGAACATGACGATGGAGTATTCCTGGAAGATAGTGACTTAAAAATGACTGAACATGGGAGGAATGTACCCTGGGAAATATCTGGAGACGGGACAGGCTCTATTCGTCCATAATTGTGAACTGGGAAGATCCAGTGCATTTTATTTTTTTTCATTGATCATGGGGATTTCCAATAATCAAGGTGTGGTGTCCAATGTCATCAGGAATCGAGTCCAGTGAACCGTCCAATCTTGGGTATGTCCCAATTATTGGGAATAAGGAGGGATGAATATTTCTGGTTTGTTTATATCTCGTTTGGGACACCTGGCCGCGCTGCGATAATCCTGTAAATCAGGCTGCGACAAATGTAACCGCTCCCAATGGTATCTTAATTGTGATTATTTTCCTACCACTGCCATCAAACAGACGTGGCTGGAATTCACAGTTTTCCCCGACCCACATTTTAAACACAGGTTACATTTTCTCCTTCCCTCTTTGCTGTGCCCTCTTCCCTCTGTGTCCACTCTTCTTTGAAGTGTCCACTCTTCTGGCAGATGGAATACAATGTTGAGAAATGTGAGGTTATCCATTTTGGTAGGAATAACAGCAAACGGGATTATTATTTAAACGATAAAATATTAAAGCATGCCGCTGTGTAGAGAGACTTGGGTATGCGAGTGCATGAGTCACAAAAGGTTGGTTTACAGGTGCAACAGGTGATTAAGAAGGCAAATGGAATTTTGTCCTTCATTGCTAGAGGGATGGAGTTTAAGACTAGAGAGGTTATGTTGCAATTATATAAGGTGTTAGTGAGGCCACGCCTGGAGTATTGTGTTCAGTTTTGGTCTCCTTACTTGAGAAAGGACGTACTGGCACTGGAGGTTGTGCAGAGGAGATTCACTAGGATAATCCCAAAGCTGAAGGGGTTGGATTATGAGGAGAGGTTGAGTAGACTGGGAATGTACTCATTGGAATTTAGAAGGATGAGGGGGGATCTTATAGAAACATTTAAAATTATGAAGGGAATAGATAGGATAGATGCGGGCAGATTGTTTCCACTGGCGGGTGAAAGCAGAACTAGGGGAAATAGCCTCAAAATAAGGGGAAGTAGATTTAGGACTGAGTTTAGGAGGACCTTCTTCACCCAACGGGTTGTGAATCTATGGAATTCCTTGCCCAGTGAAGCCGTTGAAGCTCCTTCATTAAATGTTTTTAAGGTAAAGATAGATAGTTTTTTGTAGAATAAAGGGATTAAGGGTTATGGTGTTCGGGCCGGAAAGTGGAGCTGAGTCCACAAAAGATCAGCCATTATCTCATTGAATGGCGGAGCAGGCTCGAGGGGCCAGATGGCCTACTTCTGCTCCTAGTTCTTATGTTCTTATGTTCTTATGTAAAACCGGACCCCACACGCTGTCCATTTCATTTAAGGTGAAATCCTATCCCCGTTAAGACACGGGAGAATGTTTAATCAGTAATTTCCAGGCTCTTCTCCCTTCTCTCTCTGACAGTTAATTTATTGGGAATTGTGGTCCTGTGTCGGGGGAAGTGTGGCCTCTCTACCTGCACCACTCACTACCTGGTAGCCATGGCGGTGGCGGATCTGTTGTTTATCATCACTCGCGTCATCCTGAACAGGATCAATGTTTACAATTTCCGCCGGAATTTCCTGGACCTCACCCTGTGTGTAGTTTTAAAGACACTCTGATTTCTGCAGCCGCGGACTGTTCTGTCTGGTTCACCGTAACTTTCTCCTTTGATCGATTTGTGGCCATTTGCTGCCAGAAACTGAAACCTAAATATTGCACCGGGAAAACTGCGGCTGTGGTTCTGTCAACAAGCGCCCTCCTGCTCTGTGTAAAAAACATCCCCTGGTACTTTCTGGATGAACCTACTGAGATAATCGACAATGTCCAGTGGGGTTGTCGGCCAAAGAGCAGCTTTTTCACTGACCCCATGTGGGTTTCATTTATCACGTTTGCTCAAGTTTCAATGCCGTTGATCCCTTTCGGTTTAATCCTGTTGATCAACGCTCTGACAGTCAGCCACATTATAATCACCAGCCGAGTCCGGAAGACACTGAGGGCTCAGAGTCAGGGGGACAATCGCAAAGACCCAGAGATGGAGAGCAGAAGGAAATCAATGGTTTTACTATTCAGCATCTCCGGAGCTTTCATTCTCCTATGGACGTTTTTTGTTATTAAAGTTTTCTATCTTGACTTGGGAGGAATAATTGACCTCAGCGAACATCAATATAATTTGCACGAAGATGGATTTATGTTGGTGGATATAAATGGTTGTACAAACACATTTATTTACGTGGTGACTCAGTCGAAGTTTCGGGAGCAGATTAAGATCGCGGTGACATATCCGGTTACATCAATTATGAAATTAGTCAATAAATAAAACAGATTGAGAGCCTTTCAGCCAATCAGGAGATCCAGCCGCTCATCTGATCAGAGACTCTGCTCACAGACTGACCGCTGCCACATTCAATCAGAGAGCTCCTGGCTTGAATAACAAAGACCTCAACCAATCAGATCATTTTCTTTCAGTCTGACAGTTTCAGCAGCCAATATGTGAGCTCGGATTACTCAGAAGCAGAACTCTCAGGCAAACAGAGACCCTACTGGGATCTGGGCATGTCCGCAGGTAACCATGTGTTCAGTCCCCCCATTCAATAAACTGCACCTCCTGCTGCTGTTTCCTTTTCTCTGATCTGAATTCCTAACTCAATGATCAATGTTTCTGAGATAGAACATAGAACATAGGACAGTACAGCAGAGAACAGGCCCTTCGGCCCTCGATGTTGTGCCGAGCAATGATCACCCTACAAGCCAACGTATCCATCCTATTCCAGTAACCCAACAACCCCCCCATTAACCTTATTTTTTAGGACACTAAGGGCAATTTGGCATGGCCAATCCACCTAACCCGCACATATTTGGACTGTGGGAAGAAACCGGAGCACGCGGAGGAAACCCACGCACACACGGGGAGGACATGCAGACTCCGCACAGACAGTGACCCAGCCGGGAATGGACCCTGGGACCCTGAAGCTGTGAAGCATTTATGCTAACCACCATGCTACCGTGCTGCCCACTATCATCACTTCAGCAACCCAGGAGCAAGTTCCACATTCTGTCCAATCAGTGGGTAAATCATTCTTCTGTGTTCCAGAGGAATTCGTTCTTTACTCTCCCCTTGCTTTGTCACCGAAATTTCGTCTGAACACAATTGGACCGTCTCCAGCTCTTCACTATGAATTTTTGTGCTACATGTGGGCATTGCCCTTCTGAAGGGTAACTTGCAATGGATAATGAATGCTGGCCTAACCAGCGACACCCACATCCCGTAAATGTGACACTGCCATCAGATTACCACAGACTGTGCCCCTTCAGTGTTTCTGAAATGTGCAACCTCCCTTCTGAAATAATGTCTGCGGATTACATTTGCACCTCCACCACTGCCTTTACGTTATTTCTGCTGCTGCTTCTGAAGTATAATTAGTGGTGTTTTTAGTGTAGTAGTGAAAATATTCTCACGGAGGCCTTTTGAGTGAGTAAAGATGCAGTTTATTATATCAGATCTGGGAGATAGATTTGGACGCCCGGCTGCCTCGCAATAATCTTTCTCACGTGAGCTAAGGTTCGTATTGGGTTAATAAACAGATTCAATGGGGGAATTAGTTGCATTTTCATTTACATACAATCAATGAACTATATTCGCGTCACAATTCATTACATGGTGTCAATCAATTTTCTCAGCGTCCCAGTTATCACATAAATGGTGTAAGTGTCTGGGGAACTTGGGCAATTGTGTGAAGCTGTTATTAGCGTCTGTTGAAATACTCCATATAAATACCCACGCCTCGTTCTCATTAAGTAGTTTACACAATTTCTAACTTATTGTTCAGAAAAGTGGCTAGTTCATCCATTTTGTATCTTTAGTATTGCTATCTTAGCTGACATCCATTTTTTGTCCTTTCTGATATTAGCAAGCATTGTGTATACACTATCTATTTCGACAACGTGCCTCTTCTAAACAGGCATCTAAGCCAATGAATTCCTTATGTCTCAGCAGAACTATTCAAAAGTAATATCGGAGCAAAAATGTAGTTACAGAGCCATATATAATTTAGATCATTGTCCACTATCAGAAAATGTCCCTCACAAGTGGTAACAGTAGGCGGAGATTTAAACTAAAGCCACAATTGTATCCAGCCTTTCAAGCATGTCGTGTAAAGATGCCTATACACGTTTCACTTCATTTCTTGACATTGTTATCCCCAGAATCGTATTGATAATGCTTTGCTTTGTTTGCGATTGATCGATTTATGTTGCTCTTTATGTTGTTCAGTGTTTTGTGCTGTGTTTCTCAAACCTTTGCTCCAATCATTCATCTCAACTCTTCTATTTCAAACAAACATGTGGTCTTCTTTTTTCTCATAACAATCTGCTCGATTTCTATGAATATATAGTGAGTGACATTGAGGGGGGGGGGGAGGGGGGTTGGAAGATGACGTCAATACCCCTGTGATAGACACACTTAACTTCCGGTACACAATTGTATTGAATCACAATCACTCTCAATTAATGACTACCCACAGCCATTTGGGGGAGAGAATTTCAAATATTCATCAATCATTGATTAAATAAATATCCTCATCTCTGTCCTAAATGGTTTCTCTATTTGATGTTGCCCCCCGCTCGAATCTCACCAAATAGGGAAAACATTTAACCTGCAGCTAGGCTGTGTGTCCATGTCAGCATTTTATATTTCTCAATCCGATCAAATCGACACCGTGAAGAATACCGGACGGGCGTCGCCAATCTCTCTTGATAAGACACTCCAAACATCCCAGGAAGGAATCTGATGAAACTTCCTTTCATTCCCTCTGTGAGAAAAAAAACTGTTATTCTGAACGGAGACTGGAACTGAACTGAAGACTCCACGCCCTGGCTAAACAGGTTATACAAACTGAAGAAAGGTGTGAATCGGTATATGTCTATGTGTGTGTCTATGTATATGTGTGTGCGTCTGTATGTGTGTGCGTCTGTTTGTGTGTGCGTCTGTCTGAGAATGTGTCCATGAGTGTCTGTGTGTGGGTGTCTATGTGTGCATGGCTGTGTGGCAATGTGAGTAAGTGTGTGTCTATGTGTGTATGTGTTTGCGTCTGCTGCGCGTGCGTGCCTGTTTAGTTCTGTGTGTGCGTGTGTGCTTATGTGTATGTGTGTGCGTCTGTATGTGTGTATAGAACATAGAACATAGAACGATACAGCGCATTACAGGCCCTTCGGCCCTCGGTGTTGCACCGACATGGAAAAAACTAAAGGCCATCTAACCTACACTATGCCCTTATCATCCATATCCAATACACTTTTAAATGCCCTCAATGTTGGCGAGTTCACTACTGTTGCAAGTAGGGCATTCCACGGCCTCACCACTCTTTGCGTAAAAAACCCACCTCTGACCTCTGTCCTATATCTATTACCCCTCAATTTAAGGCTATGTCCCCTCGTGCTAGCCACCTCCATCCGCGGGAGAAGGCTCTCGCTGTCCACTCTACCTAACCCTCTGATCATTTGGTATGCCTCTATTAAGTCACCTCTTAACCTTCTTCACTCTAACGAAAACAAACTCAAGTCCATCAGCCTTTCCTCATAAGATTTTCCCTCCATACCAGGCAACATCCTGGTAAATCACCTCTGCACCCGTTCCAAAGCTTCCACGTCCTTCCTATAATGAGGCGACCAGAACTGTACGCAATACTCCAAATGCGGCCATACAAGAGTTTTGTACAACTGCAACATGACCTCATGGCTCCGGAACTCAATCCCTCTACCAATAAAGGCCAACACACCATAGGCCCTCTTCACAACCCTATCAACCTGGGTGGCAACTTTCAGGGATCTATGTACATGGGCACGGAGATCCCTCTGCTCATCCACACTACCAAGAATTTTACCATTAGCCAAATATTCCGCATTCCTGTTATTCTTTCCAAAGTGAATCACCTCACACTTCTCCACATTAAACTCCATTTGCCACCTCTCAGCCCAGCTCTGCAGCTTATCTATGACCCTCTGTAACCTGCAACATCCTTCCGCACTGTCTACAACTCCACCAACTTTAGTGTCGCCTGCAAATTTACTCACCCATCCTTCTGCGCCCTCCCCTAGGTCATTTATAAAAATGACAAACAGCAACGGCCCCAGAACAGATCCTTGTGGTACGCCACTCGTAACTGAACTCCATTCTGAACATATCCCATCAACCACCACTCTCTGTCTTCTTTCAACTAGCCAATTTCTGATCCACATCTCTAAATCACCCTCAATCCCCAGCCTCCCTATTTTCTGCAATAGCCGACCGTGGGAAACATTATCAAACGCTTTACTGAAATCCATATACACCACATCAACTGCTCTACCCTCGTCTACCTGTTCAGTCACCTTCTCAAAGAACTCGATAAGTTTTGTGAGGCATGACCTTCCCTTCACAAAGCCATGCTGACTATCCCTAATTATATTATTCCTATCTGGATGATTATCAATCGTATCTTTTATAATCCACTCCAAGACTTTACCCACCACAGACGTTAGGCTCACCGGCTTATAGTTACCGGGGGTTATCTCTACTCTCCTTCTTGAACAAAGGGACCACATTTGCTATCCTCCAGTCCTCTGGCACTATTCCTGTAGCCAATGATGACCTAAAAATCAAAGCCAAAGGCTCAGCAATCTCTTCCCTGGCTTCCCAGAGAATCCGAGGATAAATCCTTTCAGGCCCCGGGGACTTATCTATTTTCACCTTGTTCCCGTACCAGCCTCCCCGGACAGGCGCCGGAATGTGGCGACTAGGGGCTTTTCACAGTAACTTCATTGAAGCCTACTCGTGACAATAAGCGATTTTCATTTTCAGAATTGCCAACACTTCTTCCCTACGCACCTCAGTGCGTAGCCTGGGTCTCAGCATTCTCGTCCACAATATAATCTTTTTCCTGAGTGAATACTGACGAAAAGCATTCATTTAGTATCTCGCTTATCTCCTCAGCCTCCACACACAACTTCCCACCACTGTCCTTGAATGGCCCTACTCTTACCCTGGTCATTCTTTTATTCCTGACATACCTATAGAAAGCTTTTGGGTTTTCTTTGATCCTACCTGCCAAAGACTTCTCATGTCCCCTCCTTGCCCGTCATAGCTCTCTCTTTAGATCCTTCCTCGCTTCCCTGTAACTATCAAGCGCCCCAACTGAACCTTCACGCCTCATCTTCACATATGCCTCCTTTTTCCTCTTAACAAGAGATTCCACTTCTTTGGTAAACCACGGTTCCCCCGCTCTACCCTTTCATCCCTGTCTGACTGGTACGTACTGATCAAGAACACGCAATAGCTGTTCCTTGAACAAGCTCCACAAATCCAGTGTGCCCAACCCTTGCAGCCTACTTCTCCAACCTACACATACTAAGTCATGTCTAATGGCATCATAATTGCCCTTCCCCCAGCTATAACTCTTGCCCTGCGGGGTATACTTATCCCTTTCCATCATTAATGTAAAGGTGACCTAATTGTGGTCACTGTCTCCAAAGTGTTCACCTACCTCCAGATCCAACACCTGGCCTGGTTCATTACCCAAAACCAAATCCAATGTGGCCTCACCTCTTGTTGGCCTGTCAACATATTGTGTCAGAAAACCCTCCTGCACACATTGTACAAAGAACGACCCATCTAATGTACTCGAACTATATATTTTCCAGTCAATATTTGGAAAGTTAAAGTCTCCTATAACAACTACCCTGTTACTTTCGCTCTTTTACAGAATCATCTCGCCCTCCTTTCCTCTACATCTCTAGAACTATTAGGTGGCCTATAGAAAACTCCCAGCAGTGTGACCTCTCCTTTCCTGTTTCTAACCTCAGCCCATACTACCTCGGAAGAAGAGTCCCCATCTTGCATCCTTTCTGCCACCGTAATACTGTCCTTGACTAGCAGCGCCACACCTCCCCCTCTTTTGCCCCCTTCTCTGACCTTACTAAAACACCTAAACCCCGGAACCTGCAACAACCATTCCTGTCCCTGCTCTATCCATGTCTCTGAAATGGCCACAACATCGAAGTCCCAGGTACCAACCCATGCTGCCAGTTCCCCTACCTTATTTTGTATACTCCTGGCATTGAAATAGACACACTTCAAACCACCGACCTGAACACTGGCGCCCTCCTGCGAAGTCAAATCTGTGCTCCTGACCTCTCTACTCTCAATCTCCTGTACCCCAAAACTACAATCCAGGTTCCCATGCCCCTGCTGAATTAGTTTAAACCCCCCCAAAGAGTACTAACAAATCTCCCCCCAGGATATTGGTGCCCCTTAGGTTCAGATGTAGACCATCCTGTCTATAGAGGACCCACCATCCCCAGAAAGAGCCCCAGTTATCCAGAAATCTGAATCCCTCCGGCCTGCACCATCCCTGTAGCCACGTATTTAATTGCTCTCTCTCCCTATTCCTCATCTCACTATCACGTGGCACGGGCAACAACCCAGAGATAACAACTCTGTTTGTTCTCACTTTGAGCTTCCATCCTAGCTCCCTAAAGGCCTGCCTGACATCCTTGTCCCCTTTCCTACCTATGTCGTTAGTGCCAATGTGGACTACGACTTGGGGCTGCTCCCCTTCCCCCTTAAGGACCCGAAAAACACGATCTGAGACATCACTTACCCTTGCACCTGGGAGGCAACTTACCAAACGTGAGTCTCTCTCGCTCCCACAAAATCTCCTATCTGTGCCCCTGACTATTGAGTCCCCAATTACTAATGCTCTGCTCCTCTCCCCCTTCCCTTTTGAGCAACAGGGACAGACTCCGTGCTAGAGTCCCGTAGCTCATGGCTTACCCTTGGTAAGTCCCCCCCCCCCACAAGTATCCAAAACGGTGTACTTGTTACTCAGGGGAACGACCGCAGGGGGTCCCTGCACTGACTGCTTCTTCCCAGTCCCTCTTACAGTTACCCATCTATCTCCAGTCTTTGGTGTAACTACTTCCCTGAAGCTCCTATCTATGACCACCTCTGCCTCCCGAATGATCCTAAGTTCATCCAACTCCAGCTCCAGTACCATAACTCGGTCTTGTAGGAGCTGGAGCTGGCTGCACTTCCTGCAGGTAAAATCAGCAGGGACACTAACGGCATCCCTCACCTCAAACATCCTGCAGGAGGAACATTGCACTGCCTTCCCTGCCATCCCACTTAATTTCAACCAAGTTCTGGTAAACAAAAATAAAATAAATAAAAAATAATAATATAATATAGCACTTACCTGCTCACACCAATGGATCTTATTATTGGGTTAGAGGAGGAGGGAGGGTGGGAGACACTATACGTGTAGTGTCTCGGGTATCCTCTCCACCAGAATTTATTGGCTGGGAGAAAATCCTTCCCAGAAGTCCGCGGGTCGTACTTCCGGTTCCCGCCTTATATTATCTTTGCTCCCACTGGCACCCCGCCGCTCTTTCACTGACTCACCGCCGCTCTTTTATCCTGTGTCCCTCTGAACTCCCGCTGCTTTCTGGGCTCTCTGTCTCTGAACTCCTGTTGCTTTATGGGCTCTCTCTGTCTCTGAACTCCCGCTGCTTTCTGGGCTCTCTCTGTCTCTGAACTCCCGCCGCTTTCTGGGCTCTCTCTCAGTCTCTGAACTCCCGCCGCTTTCTGGGCTCTCTCTCTCTCTCTGAACTCCCGCTGCTTTATGGGCTCTATCTGTCTCTGAACTCCTGCCGCTTTCTGGGCTATCTCTGTCTGTGAACTCCCACCGGTTTCTGGGCTCTCTCTCTCTCTCTCTGAACTCCCGCCGCTTTCTGGGCTCTCTCTGTCTCTGAACTCCCGCTGCTTTGTGGGCTCTCTCTGTCTCTGAACTCCCGCCGCTATGTGCGGTATGTTTGCGTGTGTGTGTGTCTGTCTGAGTGTGTGTTTATATGTGTCTGTGTGAGTGTGTGTCTGTGTGGCTCTGTGTGTGTGTTTGTCGGTGTATGTGTTTGTCTGTGTCAGAGCTTCTGTGTGGGTCTCTGTGTGTTTGTGTCTGTGGGTGTCATGAAAAAGTCACTTTAAGAAATGTTTGGCTGCTTAATTTCCTGCAGTGATGTCAGAGTGTGGGTGGAGCTGGCTCTGCTTTTAATTTAACGTTGAGAACAGCTTGGATGTGTCTGTGTAATGGTGTTCTCTCTGTCGTGTAAGGACAATGTTTTGATCATTTAGTGAATTCAGAGTGATAACTATTCTCAGTAGTAAATCTAAACCTGATGTGCTTCTTTATATCTTCTGGTTGTGAAAATGAAAGTTTAAGGATTAATTAGTGTTGTATACTTCGGGGGTTGCATTTGAATTGATGGTTCATAAGACATTCACTGTATGTTTTAAAAATGTTAACTTGTGTTGATATAATAAACATTGTTGCTTTAAAAAATAATTTTCGATTTCTGCTGTACCACACCTATAGTGGGCCGTGTGCTCCCCATACCACAATGTAGAAAAAGTAGTGGGTCAGGTGATCTCCATGATACACTTTGAGGTTTCCTAAACCGTGGCCCATAACATGTGTGTCTATGTGTGTGCGTGTCTATGTGTCTTTGTGTCTGTGTGTATATATGTGTGCATCGTTGTGTGCGTGTGTTTGTCTGTGTGGATACATCTGTGTGGATCGGTTTGTATGTGAATATGTTTGAAAAAGAGTCATCGGATTCAAAACGTTACCTCTTTTACCTGTTTTTTCAGTATCTTAATGCTGCTTCAGTGTCTGTGTGTTGTTGTGTGTGTGTCTGTGGGTGGGTGTTTCCGCCTGTGTGTCTATC
This sequence comes from Scyliorhinus canicula, assembly GCF_902713615.1. NCBI lineage: Eukaryota > Metazoa > Chordata > Chondrichthyes > Carcharhiniformes > Scyliorhinidae > Scyliorhinus > Scyliorhinus canicula. Next base: position 358,530 of record NW_024055875.1, on the reverse strand, counting down.
AATGTCGTGTGTGAGTATGTCTGCCTGAGCCTGTGTGTGTCTTAGCATGTATGTCTGTGTGTACATGTGTATACCCAATTACACCATGCTGCTGTAGTCAGTACAATTGACCCTTTTTGATTTCTCACTGGATTACTGCCATGCATCCAAGGTGAGGCCTCTGGAGAAAACGATGTACTCTCACACAGTTTGTCAGTGTGGGGGTTTAGTCTCAAATGAATGTAAATGCAGACACTGAAACAGCTTTAATAAACTGTCCAAATACACAGACACTAAAGCAGCATTAATAATCTGACCAGACACACAGACACTAAAACTGCATTAATAATCTGACCAAACACACAGACAGTAAAACAGTATTAGTAACTTGAACAAACACACAAACACTAAAACACCTTTAATAAACTGGTCAACACACAGACACTGAAGCAGCATTAAGATACTGAAAAAACACACAGACACTAAAACTGCATTTATAAATTGACCAGCCACACAGACACTAAAACTGCATTAATAAACTGACCAAACAGACAGAAAAACAGTATCAATAAATTGAACGGTAGCCTGGGGTGGCGACGTCCTGATTACAAAACGGAGACCTGCAAAGAATGAAGGGGAAAAAAGCAAATTACTGCGGATGCTGGAATCTGAAACGAAAGGGAAAATGCTGGAAAATAACAGCAAGTCTGGCAGCATCTGTAGGGAGAGAAAAGAGGTAACGTTTTGAATCCGATGACTCTTTTTCAAAGCGAACAGACACAGAAAGTGGGAAATATTAATACTGTGGAGTGAGAATGAAAGAGTCATAGCCACTGAAACCCAGGGAAACCGGTTGCTAATGGCCACAGATACTAAGGAGAAAGAGTGCTAATGGCAGTCCCCAGAGAGGACAAAAGATGTGAAAGGTCAAAAAGCAGAGAAACTAACATCAAAGGATGGACTGTAGGTGTGGGGGGAGGGGAAGGGGAAGCAAAGAGGTGCAGGAAAAGTGCAAGAAAGAAAGGGATGGCAAAAGACTGTTAATATGAAATAAAAACAAATGGATCGAGCTGGGGCTGATCATCTGAAGTTGTTGAATTCGTTGTTCAGGCCGGAAGGCTGTAGTGTGCGTAACCAGAAGATGAGGTGTTGTTCCTCCAGTTTGCGTTGCGCTTCACTGGAACATTGCAGCAGGCCAAGAACAGACATATGGGCATGGGAGCAGGGTCTTTTGTTAAAATGGCAAGCAACAGGAAGGTCAGGATCCTGAATGCGCACAGACCGAAGGTGCTCAGCAAAACGATCACCCAGTCTGCGTTTGGTCTCTCAGATGTAGAGGAGATCACATTGGAAGCAGCGAATGCAATAGACCAGATTGCAACAGGTGCAAGTGAAACGCTGCTTAACCTGGAAAGAGTGTTTTTGGCCTGGGATGTTAAGCATGGAAGAGGTAAATGGGCAGGTGTTACACCTTCTGCTATTACATGGGAAGGTGCCATGGGTGATGGGAGAGGTACTGGGTATGGTGGAGGAGTGGACTAGATTGTCTCGGAGGGAACGGTCTCTGCGGAATGCTGACAGAGGGAGTGAAGTGAAAATATGTTTAGTGGTGGCATCACGCTGCATTTGGCGGAAATGGCGTAGGATTATGCTTTTGCATACGGAGGCTGGTGGTATGAAATGTGAGAACGAGGGGGACTCTGTCCTTGTTCTGGGAGGTATTGGAGGGGCCGAGGGTAGTGGCGCGAGAGATGGACCGCACTCTGTTGAGGGCCCTGTACACAAGTGTTGGTGTGAAATCACTGTCGACGAAAAAGGAACATATTTTCGAAGCACCATTTTGGAAAGTGGCATCGTCGGAACAAATGAGACGGAGGCGAAGGAGTTGAGAGAAAGGGATGGAGTCCTTACAGGGTGTAGCGTGTGAAGAACAGTAGTGCAGAGAGCTGTGGGAGTCAGTGGGCTTGTAGTGGATATTAGTGGATAGTCTATTGCTAGAAATGGAGACAGAAAGATCAAGGAAAGGAAGGGAAGTGTCTGAGATTATCCAGGCGAAAGTGATAGAGGGGTGGAAACTTGAAGCGCAGTTGATGAATTTTTACAGGTCCGGGCGAGAGCATGACGTGGAACCAAAATCAATGTATCGGTAAAGGAGTTGTGGTAGGGGGCCCGGCTAGGCCTGGAAGAAGGAATGTTCCACATACCCCATAAAAAGGCAAGCGTAGCTAGGAACAATGCGGGTACCCATTGCTACACCTTTTATTTGGAGAAAGTGAGACGAGTTAAAGGAGAAATTGTTGAGAGATAGAACGAGTTCAGCCTGACGGAGGAGAGTGGTGGTGGATGGAATTGTCCGGGTCTCTTTCGAGAAGGAAGCGAAGGGCTCTCACGCCATCCTGGTGTGGATGGAGGTGTACAGGGAATGCACATCCATGGTGAATAGAATGCGGTTAGTGACCACGAACTGGATGATGTCAATATGACGGAGGGCATCACAGGAATCCCGGATGTAGGTGGGGAGGGAATTGACCAGATGAGTGAGAATGGAGTCAAGATAAGAGGAAATAAGTTCGGTGGGGCAGGTGCATGCTGACACAATGGGTCTGCCGGGACAGTCCTTTTTGTGGATTTTGGGAAGTAGGTAAATGCGGGCTGTCCGGGGTTGGGGGACTATGAGGTTGGAAGCTTTAGGGGAAAGCATACGGAGGAAATGAGGTCACTAACGGTGTTGGAGATAATGGTTTGATGTTCAGTGGTCTGGACATGGTCCAGGGGGAGGTAAGACGAAGTACAGGAGAGTTGGCGCTCAGCCTCTGCGAGGTAAATGTCAGTGCGCCAGACGATAACAGCACCCCCTTTTCGGGCAGGTTCGATGAAAAAGTCGGGGTTAGACCTGACAGAGTAAAGAGCAGAAAGTTCAGAAGGAGAGAAGTTGGAATGGGTGAGGGGGGCAGAAAAATAAAGACGGCCAATGTCCCGTCGACAGTTCTCAATGAAAAGATCAAGGGCAGGTAATTGTCCCGGCGGGGTGGGGGGGGGGTCCACTTGGAGGCAGAATGTTGGAGACACATGAAAGGATCAGTGGAACGGGGGGATGATTATTGCCCAAAGAAATGGGCACGGAGACGAACGCGACGAAAGAAGAGTTCAACATCATGTCGAGCCCGGAATTCATTGAGGTGGGGACGTAAGGGTACAAAGCTGAGTCCTTTGCTGAGAACAACATGCTCAGCCTCAGAGAGGGGAATGTGAGAGGGTATGGTGACAACGCGGCAAAGGCTGGGAATGGGCGAAATGGAGTACGACGAATTGGGACTGGTGGAGTGCCTAGGATGGGCAGCGGTGTTGATAGTGGGAGGAACAGGGTACGAGGGATTAGGACTGGTGGAGAGCCTGGGATGGGCAGTGGTGTTGATACTGGGAGAAATGGAGAACGAGGGATTGGGACTGGTGGAGGGTCTGAGATGGGCTGTGGTGTTGATGAGTTGTTGAAGCTTGCGTTCCTTGCCATCTGTAAGAAACAGTAAAAAATTCTTGTTAAGACGTCGAATGATGCGAAGGATGAAATGAAACTGGGGACAGGGACAGCTTTGAGAGAGAGTAACACGGTGCTGTGGGAAAGATATGTCGAGTGTCTTCATGTGGCGCCGCATGGCACTGGGTGTGGCTTTCAGGTTGCGGCGAGAGCAGCGGTTGGAAGAATGTTGTATATCCTGGAGGTACCTGTAATCCTGGAGGTTACATGCGGGGTGAAATTTAAGATTGAAGGGAAAATTGGACAATGCTGAAAAGACAAGCAAGTGCAAGTCTGTCTGTGGATTGGAGTTTGCAGCTTCCAGACAAGACCGATACTGCCAGCCACTCGCATACTAAAGAGTGACCTCCGGGGACAAAAGAGAAACATTTATGCAAACGATACCAAAGCAGACACCCCGGGGCCAGAGGAGAGTAAAGCAAAAGCAGGCCAACGGTCACCTCGGGCCCGCCCAGCAACCAGGGCAGACACCCCTTTATTGGAAGAGGTCAATACAAATCAAGATGCGGTCCAATTAATTGGGCCCATGTTCAAGGCCCACCCAAAGCTCTCGAAGCCCTTTGGGGTACAAGAGAAGCCCCCAAGAGAGAATTGTTCTATTTTCCTTGGCCTTGGCTCTCAGCAAGGAGAGACCCTCCTAACAGCCGCACCAGACCAAGTAAGTCTAAAGTCAATGAACGCTAAGGGATAGACGCTGGAAGCTACTATACAAGTTCGATGCCAGCAGCCTCAGAATCAGACAACTGCCATTTTTCCTCGGACTGAGTGGCACCTGAAGATAAGTATCGGCTTTTAGTCGTATTGTAGTTTAGTGAGTAGAGCTTATGCATGAGTATAATTGACTGTGTGTAAAGAAATGAACATTTATTTGGAAATTACAAACTGGTGTATCAAGTCTTTGATCAGTATTTATTTTTGAACCTTGTGGCGGTATCGAGAAGATACCTGGCGACACTTGAGGTAGCGTAATTAGTATTAAGGATGGCGATAATATTATTCGCCATAAACAGAGCCAATTAGGGAGAGAGTATAAGGAACAACAGAACAAACACTCAGACACTAAAACACGTATAATAAACTGACCAAACACACATAAACAAAAACAGCTTTAATAAACTGACCACACCCACAGACAGTAAAACAGCATTAATAAACTGACCACACACACAGACACTAAAACAGCATGCATAAACTGACCAAACACACAGACAGTAAAACAGCATTAATAAACTAACCAAACATACAGACAACAAAAGAGCATTAATAAACTGACCACGCACACAGACACTAAATCAGCATCAATACACTGACCAAACACAGACACTAAAACAACATTAATAAACTGACCCAACACAGAGACACTAAAACAGCATTGATAAACTGACCACACTCACAGACACTAAAACAGCATTAATAAACTGACTACGCTCACGCACACTAAAACAGCATGCATAAACTGACCAAACACACAGACACTAAAACATTATTAATAAACTGACTGAACACATAAACACTAAAACAGCATTATTAAACTGACCACACTCAAACATACTAAAACAGCATTAATAAACTGACCACACTCACAGACACTAAAACAGCATTAATAAACTGACCGAACATACAAACACTAAAACAGCATTAATAAACTGACCGAACACACAGACACTAAAACAGCATTAATAAACTGACCAAACACCGAGACACTAAAATAGCATTAATAAACTGACGAAACACACAGACACTAAAACAGTTTTAATAAACTGACCACACTCACAGACCCTAAGCAGTTTTAATAAACTGACCAATCATAGAGACAGGAAAACAACATTGATAACTTGACCAGAAAAAAGATACCTGGACATTTGATGTGGGCCTGTGAAATGATGATATCACCCAGTTGCCACGAAACAATACACAAGGACATTTGATGGGGTCTGGTTGGATTTTCTTTATTGTCACGTGTACCGAGGTACAGTGAAAAGTATTTTACCGCAAGCACCTCAAAAGATCATTCAGGACATGAAATGAAAATAGAATAAAGGAAAATAAATAATAGGGCAACACAAGGTGTGCAATGTAACTATATAATAGTCTACCTATACGCATACCTACCTACCTCATACGCTGCAGGAAAGGATGTCCCGAAGCGTGGTACATTGGCGAGACCATGCAGACACTGCGACAACGAATAAACGGGCATCGTGCGACTATCAACAGGCAGGACTGTTCCCTTCCAGTTGGGGAACACTTCAGCAGTCAAGGACATTCAGCCTCTGATCTCCGGGTCAGCATTCTACAAGGAGGCCTTCAGGAGACGCGACAACGCAAAATTGCTGAGCAAAAACTTATAGCTAAGTTCCGCATGCATGAATGCGGACTCAACCGGGATCTGGGATTCATGTCGCATTACATTCGGCCCCCACCAACAAGCCTGGACTTGCAGAGGCCTACCGACTGAACTGGCTTGGGACAATTCACACCTCTTTAACCTGGAGTTACCTCTCTCTCTGCATCTTTGATGATTTGATTGCCTGCAGGTGCTCGCATTCCGGGGCATCTCTGACTGTGTCTATATAAACATTTCTGGAACAAGCCTTTCCATTCACCTGAAGAAGGAGCCGTGCTCCGAAAGCTCGTGTTTGAAACAAACCTGTTGGACTTTAACCTGGTGTTGTAAGACTTCTTACTGTGCTCACCCCAGTCCAACGCCGGCATCTCCACATCATGGCTACCATTGACACCGCAAACTGCCGGCTCAAAGTGGAGAGGATCTCCAGGAAGATCGCGCATATAGACACTGACATTCAGTTTCTACAAAGATGCAAAAAAGCAGACAAGATCCCGAAAGGACTACAGATCAAAAACCCACTCAAGTCGACTTACAACACAGACTACGCTGAAAGACTCTGCCACCGCACCTCTGTCACACTCCTCAAACACCTCGTACACCAACTCTACAGCAGTCGACGCAACCTGGAAACCAAGAGAGAGGCCATATTCTCAACTTGAGCTCAGGACACAGCAGACCAGCTGCGGAACACCGCCAAACAGATGAGACAGAAATACTATGCCACCTACATGCACACCAAGAACAGGAAGCTTGAGAAACTTGGCATCACCACCAGCAGCAATCAAGCTTCTCCCGGTACAACAGTCGAAAACAATACAGGGAAATCCATTGTCAACTTGTCAGACTACACCCTTCAACCAGACGAAATCGAAGTCCTCAGCAGAGGGCTCAATTTCTGCACCACCACCAAAATGGACCCCATCAGTCTCACGGCAGAGACGGAGGAATTCATCAGGCGAATGAGGCTCCGGGAATTCTTCCACAGACCCCAAGAGGCCGACAGCGAACCCAGGGACACGACCAATGAACCGGAACAGCAGACCGCGAGATCTGCAGTGCAGCAACCGAAAAGGAAAGAGTCAAATTGGACCCCTCCGGAAAGGCCGCTGCCCTAGACTCGACATGTATGCTCAAGCCGTCAGAAGTCGTGTCAATGCCAGATTCATCACTCGCAATCACAAGGCAGCCTCAAACGTCACCCAAGCACAACGCAACGCCATCCGCACTCTCAAGACCAACCGCAACATCGTCATCAAACCAGCAGACAAAGGAGGGGCCACCGTCATACTGAACAGAACAGACTACTGCAAAGAAGTATACCGACAACTCGACAACCAGGAACACTACAGGCAGTTACCCGCAGATCCAACCAAGGAACACATCCGCCAACTCAGCAGACTGATCAAGACCTTAGATCCAGACCTTCAGAACACCCTACGTGCTCTCATCCCACGTAATCCCCGCATTGGAGATCTCTACTGCCTCCCGAAAATACACAAGGCCAACACACCAGGCCGTCCTATCGTTTCAGGCAATGGGACCCTGTGTGAGGACCTCTCTGGCCACATCGAGGGCATCTTGAAACCCATCGTACAAGGTACACCCGGCTTCTGTCGCGACACGACGGACTTCCTACAGAAACTCAGCACCCATGGACCAGTTGAACCAGGAACATTCCTCGTCACAATGGATGTCTCGGCACTCTACACCAGCATCCCCCATGACGACGGCATTGCTGCAACAGCCTCAGTCCTCAACACCGACAACTGCCAATCTCCAGACGCAATTCTGCAACTCATCCGTTTCATTCTAGACCACAACGTCTTCACCTTCGACAACAAATTCTTCATCCAGACGCACGGAACAGCCATGGGGACCAAATTTGCACCTCAATATGCCAACATCTTCATGCACAAGTTTGAACAGGACTTCCTCACCACACAGGACTTTCAACCGATGCTATACACCAGATACATCGATGACATTTTATTCCTTTGGACCCACGGCGAGACATCACTGAAACGACTACACGATGACATCAATAAGTTCCATCCCACCATCAAACTCACCATGGACTATACTCCAAATTCAGTTCCATTCTTGGACACACTCGTCTCCATCAAGGACGGTCACCTCAGCACCTCGCTTTACCGCAAGCCCACAGATAATCTCACGATGCTCCACTTCTCCAGCTTTCACCCGAAACACATTAAAGAAGCCATCCCCTATGGACAAGCCCTCCGTATACACAGGATCTGCTCAGACAAGGAGGAGCGCAACAGACACCTACAGATGCTGAAAGATGCCCTCGTACGAACGGGATATGGCGCTCGACTCATTGATCGACAGTTCCACCGCGCCACAGCAAAAAACCGCACCGACCTCCTCAGAAGACAAACACGGGACACCACTGACAGAGTACCCTTCGTCGTCCAGTACTTTCCTGGGGCGGAGAAACTACGACATCTTCTTCGCAGCCTCCAACACATCATCAGCGAGGATGGACATCTTGCCAAGGTCATCCCCACACCCCCACTACTGGCCTTCAAACAACCGCTCAACCTGAAACAAACCATTGTTTGCAGCAAATTACCCAGCCTTCAGAACAGCAACCACAACACCACAAAACCCTGCCAGGGTAATCTCTGCAAGACATGCCAGATCATCGACATGGACACCACCATTACACGTGGAAACACCACCCACCAGGTACGCGGCGCATACTCGTGCGACTCGACCAATGTAGTCTACCTCATACGCTGCAGGAAAGGATGTCCCGAAGCGTGGTACATTGGCGAGACCATGCAGACACTGCGACAACGAATAAACAGGCATCGTGCGACTATCAACAGGCAGGACTGTTCCCTTCCAGTTGGGGAACACTTCAGCAGTCAAGGACATTCAGCCTCTGATCTCCGGGTCAGCATTCTACAAGGAGGCCTTCAGGAGACGCGACAACGCAAAATTGCTGAGCAAAAACTTATAGCTAAGTTCCGCACGCATGAATGCGGACTCAACCGGGATCTGGGATTCATGTCGCATTACATTCGGCCCCCACCAACAAGCCTGGACTTGCAGAGGCCTACCGACTGAACTGGCTTGGGACAATTCACACCTCTTTAACCTGGAGTTACCTCTCTCTCTGCATCTTTGATGATTTGATTGCCTGCAGGTGCTCGCATTCCGGGGCATCTCTGACTGTGTCTATATAAACATTTCTGGAACAAGCCTTTCCATTCACCTGAAGAAGGAGCCGTGCTCCGAAAGCTCGTGTTTGAAACAAACCTGTTGGACTTTAACCTGGTGTTGTAAGACTTCTTGCTGTGCTCACCCCAGTCCAACGCCGGCATCTCCACATCATGACTATATAATAACGGCATCAGGTGAAACATACGCATCGGGGGAAGAATACAGGGGTGTAGTGTCAATCACGTCAGTCCATAACAGAGTCGTTTAGGAGCCTGGCAACAGGGGGAATAAGCTGTTTTGAGTCTGTTCTTGCGTGTTCTCAGACTTTTGTATCTCCTGCCTGATGAAAGATGTTGGAAGAGTGAGTAAGCCGTGTGGGAGCGGTCTTTGATTAAACGCCCCATTTTCCCCAGGCAGCAGGGGGTGTAAATTCAGTCAATGGATTGGAGGCAGGTTTGTGTGATGGACTGGGCTGTGGTCACGACTCTCTGAAGTTCCTTGCGATCTTGGGATGAGCAGGCTGTCATACCAGGCTGTGATGCAGCCAGATAGGGTGCTTTCTCTGGTGCATCTGTAAAAGTTGTTAAGTTAATATGGACTTGCCGAATTTTCTTAGTTTCCAGAGGAAGTGGAGGCGCTGTTGTGTTTTCTTGGTAGTAGCATCGACATGTGTGGACCAGGACCTATTATCAAGATATGTACCCCTAGGAATTTGAAGCTGCTAACCATCCACACTTTGCCCTGTTGATGCTGACAGGGGTGTGTACAGTACTTTGCTTCCTGAAGTAAATGACTAGCTTTTTAGTTTGCTGGCCTTGAGGGAGAGATTGTTGTCGCTGTACAACTCCACTGGATTCTCAATCTCCCTCCTGTATTCCGACTCGTCGTTATTCGTGATCCTGCCCACTATAGTCGTATCTTCAGCAAAGTTGTGAAACAGTAATAACTCCCAGTTGACACACAACAATCTCACCCGGACATTTGATGAGGAGTTTTGAATTAATCGTGTCACCCATTTGGCACAAAACATTCTCATGCGGACAATGATGTATGTCTGTGAAACAATATCACCCAGTTGACACAAAACAAGCTAACCCGGACATTTCATGTTGGTCTGTGAAATAATTATATCACCCAGTTGACACACAACAATCTCATTGGAACATTTGATGTGGGTCTGTGAAATAATGATATCACCCAGGTTAAACACAACAATCTCGCTCGGCAATTGTTGAGGGCCCGTGAAATAATCATATCAACCAGGAGACACAACACAGTCTGACGTGGACATTTGATGTGAGCCCGTGAAATATTCATATCCCCATATATGACAAAACAATCTCATCCGGATATTTGATGTGAGCCTGTGAAATATTATCAGCCAGATATCACAAAACAATCTCACTCGGATATTTGTTGTGATTCTGTGAAATAATAAACTCACTCAGTTATCATAAAACAATCTAATTAGGACATTTGATGTCGGCCTGTGAAATAATGATATCGCCCAGTTATCACAAAACAATCTCACTCGGGCATTTGATGGTGGTCCCTGATATAATGATATCACAAAATTCACACCATGAAATCTCACCCAGACGTTTGATGTGGGTCTGGGAAATAATGATATTGCAAACTTGACTCGATAAACTCTCACCCGGACATTTGATGAGGGGCTGTGAAAAAATGATATCACCCAGTTATCAAAAAACAATCTCACTCGGCAATTGATGAAGGCGTGTGATATAACCAGATAAATCAGGAGACAGAAAATAATCTCCCGCGGATATTTGACGTTGGCCTGTGAAATAATGATATCAACCATTCGACTCAATAAAATCTCACACGGACATTTGATGTTGCTCTGTGAAATAATGATATCTCCCAGTTGAAAGAAAACAATCCCACCAAACATTAGATTTGGTCTGTGAAATAATATCACCAGTTCACAGAAAACAAATTCACCCGGACAATTGATGTGGGTCTGTGAAAAAATCGCATCACCCAGTTGACACAGAACAATCTCACGCGAACATTTAATGTGCGTCTGTGAAATAATGATATCACCAACTCACCATAAGACAATATCACCCGGACATTTTACTTGGTCCTGTGAAATAATATCGCCCAGTTGGCACAAACAATACCATGCGGACATTTTATGTTGGTCTGTGAAGTTAGGATATCACGATGTTGACACAAAACAATCTCATTCGGTAATTGATGTGGGCCTGTGAATTAATCATATCACGCAGAATATACAAAATAATCTCACTTGGCAATTTCTGTGGGCCTGTCAAATAATCCTATCACCCAGTTGACACAAAACAATCTCACACGGACATTTGATGTGGGTGTGTGAAATAATGTTATCACCCAGTTACCATAAGACAATATCACCCAGACATTTTACTTTGGCCTGTGAAATAATATCGCCCAGTTGGCACAAACAATCCCATGCGGACATTTGATTTTGGTCTGTAAAGTAACGATATCACAATGTTGACACAAATCAATCTCATTTGTCAATTGATGTGGGCCTGTGAAATAATCACATCAAGCAGAATGTACAAAATAAATCTCACTCGGCAATTTATTTGGGCCTGTCAAATAATAATCACCCAGTTGACACTAAGCAATCTCACCCGGACATTTGATCTGGGTATGTGAAATAATGATATCGAATAGTTGACTTAATAAAATCTCACCGGGACATTTGATGAGGGGCTGTGAAATAAAGAAATTACCTAGTTGAAACAAAACAATCCCACGAGGCATTAGATCTGCTCTGTGAAGACTTCCGGTAGCGGCAATGACCAGCTGAGCCGCACGTTCGGAGGCTCCCGAAAAAAAACGGACTTCGGGGCTTTTTTAAAGGCCCCCAACGGAGCTTAAGAGGCAAATCCCGACGGGGGAAGAGGCCAGTAGTTGCCCCAGAGGTCCCATGGTGCAGACCAGGAGCGGAGCAGGGAGAGAATCGGGAGGAAAAACTTTTGAAAAAATCGGGACTCGCAGGACAAAATGGCGGCCGGCGAAAGTTTTGAAGAACTGAAGAAGTGGATCCAGACGACTCTGCTGAGCCTATTCCAGGATCTGAAAGTGGAGCTGCTGGAGTCCATCAAGGTAACCAACAGGGAACTGATGGAGACCCAGACAGGGGGCTGTGATCCGGGAGCTGCAGCAGCAGGCCTCTGAAAGGGAGAACGAGGTTGTGGCAATGGTGGGGAAGGTGGAGGTGCATGAGGTGCTCCATAAAAAATGGCAGGAGCGGTTCGAGGAGTTGGACAACCGGTCGAGGAGGAAGAATTTAAGGATCCTGGGCCTCACGTAGGGCTGGAGGGATCGGACCCTAGCGGCCTATGTGGTGTTGATGCTGAACACGCTGATGGGGGCTGGGTCCTTCCAGGGGCTCCTGGAGTTGGAGGAGGCCCACAGAAATCTGGCTAGGAGGACCAAGCCGAACGAGTAGCCGCGGGCGGTGTTGGTGAGGTTCCACCGGTTCGTGGATCGTGAGTGTGTACTCCGGTGGGCCAAGAAGGAGCGGAGCAGCAAATGGGAGAATACGGAAGTGCGGATCTTCCAGGACTGGAGTGCGGAGGTGGCGAGGCGGAGGGTCGGTTTTAACCGGACGAAGGCGGTGCTCCACGGTGGAAGGTGAAATTTGGAATGCTGCAGCCGGCGCGTCTGTGGGTCACCTACAAGGATTGGCACCACTATTTTGATTCCCCGGAGGAGGCGTGGGCCTTCGTGCAAGCCAAGAAACTGGACACAAACTGAGGGTCCCCCGGAGGGGGGATGCTGTAGAATACTGTATTTATTTATACTCTATGTGTATTTGCGGGATTTAGGATATGAGGTGGGGTGGCCGTAGGGTGGGTGGGGGTGATGCCGTACGGGTGTTTTCATTATGGGTTTTCTAGCAGGAGTTGGGTGGACGGGTTTGGACTGAGGGGTAAACGGGGTATTTGGGGAGCTGGTGGGGGGGGGGGACTGACAAAGGGAGTGGCCCTGGTGGAGGGGGGGGCCCGGCAGGGCGAAAGCGCGAGCTTTCTGCGGGGTCCCCGTGCTGGGAGAGGGAGGGGGCGTGGTCTTCTTCACCCGCGCAGGAGCGGAGGAGGGTGGACTGGTTGATGGGCACTATGGGGGAGGGGCAGTCCCACGTTGGGAGGAGCCGAAAGCAGGGCGGGAGCCGCCGGGGTCAGCAGACGATAGCTGGCTCACGTGAGTGCTGTAGGAGGGGGGGGAGGCGGCTAGGAGGGGTCCTAGCCTGGGGGGCGGGGGGGGGGGGGGGGAGTTACCGGGTTGCTGCTGAAACGGTCAGGAAGGAGCTGGAGGACGCAGGGAGTGCTGGAGGGGGGGACGTGCCGCCGTGGGAAACTGGCAGAGCGTGGGACGCTGGCCGGGGGTGGGCAAGGGATGGGGTATGGCTAATCGGCAGGGGAAGGGAGCAGGGAGCCCTCGGATCAGGCTGATAAGCTGGAATGTGAGGGGGCTGAATGGGCCGGTCAAAAGGGCCCGAGTAGTTGCGCACCTGAAGGGACTGAAGGCGGATGTGGCCATGCTCCACGAGACCACACTGAGAGTTGTGGACCAGGTCCGGCTGAGAAAGGGGTGGGTGGGCCAGGTATTCCACTCAGGGCTGGACGAGAAGAGTAAAGGGGTGACGATCCTGGTGGGGAAGAAGGTGTCGTTGAGGCGTTGAAGGTGGTGGCTGACAGTGGCGGGAGGTACGTGATGGTGAGTGGCAAGCTGCAGGGGGAGCGGGTAGTGTTGGTGAATGTTTATGCCCCAAATTGGGACGATGCGGGGTTCATGCGGCGTATGCTGGGCCGCATTCCGGAACTGGAGGTGGGGGGCCTGATCATGGGGGAGACTTTAACACTGTACTGGATCCCCCATTGGATTGATCCAAGTCCCGACGGGTAGGAGGTCGGCGGCGTCTAAGGTGCTGAGGGGATTTATGGACCAGATGGGGGGAAGGTGGACCCTTGGAGGTTTGAGAGGCCAAGGGCCAGGGAATACTCGTTTTTCTCCCATGTACATAAGGCCTACTCGAGGATTGACTTTTATGTCCTGAGCAGGGGGTGCTGTCGAGGGTGGAGGAAGTGGAATACTCCGCCATTGCCATTTCAGATCATGCCACGCACTGGATGGACCTCGGGCTGGGGGAGGAGAGGGACCAACGTCCGCTCTGGCGCATGGAGGTGGGGCTGCTGGCAGAGGAGGAGGTGGCCGAGAGGGTCCGGGGGTGTATTGAGAGATACCTTGAGACCAATGATAACGGGGAGGTTCGGGTGGGGACGGTCTGGGAGGCATTGAAGGCGGTGATGAGGGGGGAATTTGATCTCCATCCGAGCCATAGTGAGAGGGGGGAGCAGAGGGAAAGGGAAAGACTGATAGGGGAGATGGTGCAGGTGGATAGGAGATATGCGGAGGCCCCGGAGGAGGGATTGCTGGGGGAGAGGCGTAGCCTACAGGCCAGATTTGACCTACTGACGACCAGAAAGGCGGAAGCCCAGTGGAGGAAAGCACAGGGGGCGGTGTATGTACACGGGGAGAAGGCGAGCAGGATGCTGGCGCACCAGCTCCGGAAGCGAGACGCGGCCAGGGAGATTGGGGGAGTGAGGGATAGTGCTGGAAAGGTGGTGCGGAGGGGGGTAAAGGTCAATAGGATCTTCAGGGACTTTTATGGGGAACTGTACCACTCTGAGCCCCGGTGGAGGAGGGTGGAATTGGGCGCTTCCTGGACAGGTTGCGTTTCCCGAGAGTGGAAGAGGAGCGGGTGGAGGGACTAGGGGCACCGATCGAGTTGGAGGAGGTTGTCAAAGGGATAGGGAGCATGCAGTCGGGAAGGCGCCGGGGCCGGATGGGTTTCCGGCGGAATGTTATAAAAGTATTTGGACCTGTTGGGCCCCCCTGTTAGTTCTGACCTTTAACGAGGCATGGGAGGGGGTGGCTTTGCCCCCAACTATGTCGCGGGCGCTGATTTCCTTGATCCTGAAGCGGGACAAGGACCCTCTGCAGTGTGGATCATACAAGCCGATTTCGTTGCTGAACGCCGATGCCAAACTGCTGGCAAAGAACCTGGCCACTAGAATAGAGGATTGTGTGCCGGGGTGTCATACATGAGGACCAGACTGGGTTTGTGAAGGGAAGGCAGCTGAACACAAATGTGCGAAGACTCCTCAATGTCATTATGATGCCGGCGGTGGAAGGGGAGGCGGAGATAGTGGTGGCGTTGGACGCGGAGAAGGCCTTTGATAGGGTGGAGTGGGAGTACTTGTGGGAGGTGTTGGAGAGGTTTGGGTTTGGGGAGGTTTTTATTCGGTGGGTGAGGCTGCTCTACGAGGCCCCGATGGCAAGTGTAGCCACGAATAGGAGCAGGTCGGAGTACTTTCGGCTGCATCAGGGGAAGAGACAGGGGTGCCCCCTGTCCCCCTTGCTCTTCGCGTTGGCAATTGAGCTCCTGGCCATGGCATAGCGGGAGTCAGGGAAGTGGAGGGGCATGGTGCGGGGTGGGGAGGAGCATCGAGTGTCACTGTACGCGGACGACCTGCTGCTGTATGTGGCGGACCAGGTGGGAGGGATGACGGAGGTGATGAGGATCCTTGGGGAATTCGGGGGTTTCTCGGGGTATCAGGTGAACCTGGGCAAGATAGAGGTGTTTGTTGTGCATCCGGGAGATCAAGAGGATGGGATTGGTAGGCTCCCACTGAAGCAGGCAGGGAAGAGCTTCATAAGAACATATGAACATAAGAACTAGGAGCAGGAGTAGGCCATCTGCCCCCTCGAGCCTGCTCCGCCATTCAATTAGATCATGGCTGATCTTTTGTGGACTCAGCTCCACTTTCCGGCCCGAACACCATAACCCTTAATCCCTTTATTCTTCAAAAAACTATCTATCTTTGCCTTAAAAACATGTAATGAAGGAACCTCAACTGCTTCACTGGGCAAGGAATTCCATAGATTTCACAACCCTTTGGGTGAAGAAGTTCCTCCTAAACTCAGTCCTAAATCTACTTCCCCTTATTTTGAGGCTATGTCCCTTAGTTCTGCTGTCACCCGCCAGTGGAAACAACGTGCCCGCATCTATCCTATCTATTCCCTTCATAATTTTAAATGTTTCTATAAGATCCCCCCTCATCCTTCTAAATTCCAACGAGTACAGTCCCAGTCTACTCAACCTCTCCTCATAATCCAATCCCTTCAGCTCTGGGATTAACCTAGTGAATCTCCTCTGCACACCCTCCAGCGCCAGTACGTCCTTTCTCAAGTAAGGAGACCAAAGCTGAACACAATACTCCAGGTGTGGCCGCACTAACACCTTATACAATTGCAACATAACCTCCCTAGTCTTAACCTCCATCCCCCTAGCAATGAAGGACAAAATTCCATTTGCCTTCTTAATCACCTGTTGCACTTGTAAACCAACCTACTGTGACTCATGCACTAGCACACCCAAGTCTCTCTGAACAGCGGCATGCTTTAATATTTTATTGTTTAAATAATAATCCCGTTTGCTGTTATTCCTACCAAAATGGATAACCTCACATTTGGTAACATTGTATTCCATCTGCCAGACCCGAGCCCATTCACTTAACCTATCCAAATCCCTCTGCAGACTTTCAGTATCCTCTGCACTTTTCGCTTTACCACTCATAGAACATAGAACAGTACAGCACAGAACAGGCCCTTCGGCCCTCAATGTTGTGCCGAGCAATGATCACCCCACTTAAACCCACGTAACCCGTATACCCGTAACCCAACAATCCCCCATTAACCTTACACTACGAGCAATTTAGCATAGCCAATCCACCTAACCCGCACATATTTGGACTGTGGGAGGAAACCGGAGCACCCGGAGGAAACCCACGCACACACGGGGAGGACGTGCAGACTCCACACAGACAGTGACCCAGCCGGGAATCGAACCTGGGGACCCTGGAGCTGTGAAGCATTGATGCTAACCACCATGCTACCGTGAGGCCCCCATCTTAGTGTCATCTGTAAACTTGGACACATTGCCCTTGGCCCCCAACTCCAAATCATCTATGTAAATTGTGAACAATTGTGGGCCCAACACGCATCCCTGAGGGACACCACTAGCTCCTGATTGCCAACCAGAGAAACACCCATTTATCCCAACTCTTTGCTTTCTATTAATTAACCAATCCTCTATCCATGCTGCTACTTTACCCTTAATGCCATGCATCTTTATCTTATGCAGCAACCTTTTGTGTGGCACCTTGTCAAAGGCTTTCTGGAAATCCAGATATACCACATCCATCGGCTCCCCGTTATCTACTGCACTGGTAATGTCCTCAAAAAATTCCACTAAATTAGTTAGGCATGACCTGCCTTTTCCGAACCCATGCTGCGTCTGCCCAATGGGACAATTTCTATCCAGATGCCTCGCAATTTCTTCCTTGATGATAGATTCCAGCATCTTCCCTATTACCGAAGTTAAGCTCACTGGCCTATAATTTCCTGCTTTCTGCCTACCTCCTTTTTTAAACAGTGGCGTCACGTTTGCTAATTTCCAATCCACCGGGACCACCCCAGAGTCTAGTGAATTTCGGTAAATTATCACTAGTGCATCTGCAATTTCCATAGCCATCTCTTTTAGCACTCTGGGATGCATTCCATCAGGGCCAGGAGACTTGTCTACCTTTGGCCCCATTAGCTTGCCCATCACTCCCTCCTTAGTGATAGCAATCCTCTCAAGGTCCTCACCTGTCATAGCCTCATTTCTATCAGTCGCTGGCATGTTATTTGTGTCTTCACTGTGAAGACCGACCCAAAAACCTGTTCAGTTCCTCAGCCATTTCCTCATTTCCCATTATTAGAACTCCTTTCTCATCCTCTAAAGGACCAATATTTACCTTAGCCACTCTTTTTTGTCTTATATATTTGTAAAAACTTTTACTGTCTGTTTTTATATTCTGAGCAAGTTTACTCTCATACTCTATCTTACTCTTCTTTATAGCTTTTTTAGTAGCTTTCTGTTGCCCCCTAAAGATTTCCCAGTCCTCTCGTCTCCCACCAATCTTTGCCACTTTATATGCTTTTTCCTTCAATTTGATACTCTCCCTTATTTCCTTAGACATCCACGGTCGATTTTCCCTCTTTCTACCGTCCTTCCTTTTTGTGGTATAAACTTTGCTGAGCACTGTGAAAAATCGCTTGGAATGTTCTCCACTGTTCCTCAACTGTTCCACCATTAAGTCATTGCTCCCAGTCTACCTTAGATAGTTCTTCTCTCATCCCATTGTAATCTCCTTTGTTTAAACACAAAACACTAGTATTTGATTTTACTTTCTCACCCTCCATTTGTATTTTAAATTCCACCATGTTGTGATCGCTCCTTCCGAGAGGATCCCTAACTATGAGATCATGAATCAATCCTTTCTCATTACACAGGACAAGATCTAGGACCGCTTGTTCCCTTGTAGGTTCCATTGCATACTGTTCTAAGAAACTATCGCGGATGCATTTTATAAACTCCTCTCAAGGTTGCCTTGACCGACCTGGTTAAACAATCGACATGTAAATTAAAATCCCCATGATAACTGCTGTACCATTTCTACATGCATCAGTTATTTCTTTGTTATTGCCTGCCTCCTCATCCGGACATTTGATGTGAGCCTGTGAATTAATATCACCCAGCTATCACAAAACTATCTCACTTGGACATTTGATGTGGGCCCGTGAAATAATGATGTAACTCAGTTATCGCAAAAAAAATCTCACTCGGACTTTGATATGGACATGAGAATAATGATCTCACCCAGTTGGCTCAAAACGATATCACCCGGACATTTGATGTGGGTCTGTAAAATAATGATATCAGCCAGTTAACACACCCAGTTGACAGAAGACAAACCCACCCAGACATTTGATGTCGGTGTGTGAAATAATGACACCAACCAGTTGACACAAAACAATCTCAACCGGACAATTGATGTTGGCCTGTGAAATAATATCACCCTTCGACGTAATAAAATTTCACCTGGGCACATGATGTGGATCTGTGAAATAAAGATATCACCTCGTTTACTAAATAAAATCTGGCCTGGATATTTGATGTGGGTCTGTGAAATAATGATATAACCCAGCAGAAAGAAAACAATGTCACAGACGTTTGATTTAGTCTGTGAAGTAACGATATCACCCAGTTCACAGAATGATATCACTTAGTTGGCACACTGAAATCTCTCCCGGACATTTTGATGAGGGCCTGCGAAATAGTGATATCATCCACTTGAGATAATATAATCCACTTGACAATTGATGTGGGCCTGTGATATGTTCAGACCAACTAACTAGATTGGGGGTGTCAATTACAGGTAATGTTTTATAAAAATACACAACAAGCATGTTTATCAACTACTAATACCCCATACAGCTACATTACTCTATAGTTTACCGTTAGTAACTCCACTTAACTGTTTCACACAAGTAACAACATCCATAAACGAGACAATCCCTTTCACCACATAAAGTTACGTTTGAATTCCTTCCATAACATAGTTATAACTTTGAAGACATTAAGCAATCTGGAGACACGTTTTTAGCATGCAGAGAGAGAGAGAGAGAGACTGCAAGATCCGTGCAGTCTGAATACAGATTCCAACTGTCTAAACCGAAATAAAATTCAGTGCCACAAAACAGCTTCCAGCTCAAACGAAAGTAAAAACCAGAGCCACCTGCCGGCCTCCCACAGAATGACATCACTGCAGCCATTTCAGAGGCAAACAGTTCATAAAGGAACATGCCCGTGACGCACGGATCTTACCTATCATTATTCGGGACTCGACAGAAACAGGTGTATTTTCCCCAATATCTCCTCATCAGCCAATCTCACATTCCCAGGGATGATCTGGTGAATTTGCATTACACCTCTTCAACATCAATGATATTCTACCGCAGATAAGGAGAAGGAACCTCGACACAGTGGTCCAGTGCGTGTGACGAGGCGCAGTACAATTCAGCACGAGATCTTTACTCCTGTAGTGATATCCCGAGAGATGAAAGCCAACGCACCATCGGATTTCCTGATTGCTTGCTGTACCCGCATGCTAGCTTTTAGCGACCCATGAACAAGGACACCCAGCTGTCTCTGGACATCTGGCACCTTTTACGAAATTCTCTGATTTCTCTGCCAAAAGGGACAGGTTCGCACTTATTCATGTTGTATTTAATCTGTTATATCCTTGCCCATTCACACAACTTGTTTCAAAGAACAAGGAACAAAGAAAATTACAGCACAGCAACAGGCCCTTCGGCCCTCCCAACCTGCGCCGATACAGATTCTTTATCTAACCCTGTCTCCTATTTTCCAAGGTCTACTTCCCTCTGTTCCCGCCCATCATATACCTATCTAGATGCTTCTTAAATGATGCTATCGTGCCCGCCTCTACCACCTCCGCTGGTAAAGCGTTCCAGGCACCCACCACCCTCTGCGTAAAAAACTTTCTACGCGCATTCCCTTAAACTTTCCCCCTCTCACCTTGAAATCATGACCCCTTGTAACTGACACCCCCACTTTTGGGAAAAGCTTGTTGCTGTCCACCCTGTCCATACCTCTCATAATTTTGTAGACCTCAATCAGGTCCCCCTCAACCTCCGTCTTTTTAACGAAAACAATCCTAATCTACTCAACCTTTCTTCATAGCTTGCACCCTCCATACCAGGCAACATACTGGTGAACCTCATCTGCACCCTCTCCAAGGCATCCACATCCTTCTGGTAATGTGGCGACCAGAACTGCACGCAGTATTCCAAATGTGACGAACCAAAGTCCTATACAACTGTAACATGACCTACCAACTTTTCAGTTTGAGTTGTGATCTATTTCTGTGTCCATGAATGTGTCAGGATGTGTGATTCTGTGCCTCGTTCTGTGCCTGTCTCTGCAGTTTATACCTATTTTATGCGATGCAGTTTGGATGAAGAAACAGGATATGGGTGCACGCCAATGTATGGCAGGGCACATGGAAGCTCAGACGAACAATTGGATCTTGGCAAACTTGGTTACAGATCGATGAATGTGGCAGGGCAGATGAATAGGGTCGTCAAGAAGGCATATTGGACACTTGCCTTTATCAGTGATAGCACAGTATTTAAGAGCAATGAGGTTGTGTTGGAAATGGACAGGACTGTTTTTCGGCCACAGCTGGCGTACTGTGTGCAGTTCTTGTCGTCTCACTACGGGGCTGGGTTAGCTCATTAGGGCTGGTGTAGCTCACTCGGCTAAATCGCTGGCTTTAAAAGCAGACAAGCAGGCCAGCAGCACGGTTCGATTCCGTACCAGCCTCCCCAGACAGGCGCCGGAATGTGGCGACTAGGGAATTTTCACAGCAACTTCATTTGAACCCTACTCGTGACAATAAGCGATTTTCATTTCAATTTCATTTACGGGAAGGAGGTGATTGCCCTGGAGGGGTAACAAGGGAGAGTCACTAGGATATTGCCTGTGATGGAGCATCTGAGTAATAAGGAGAGACTGGATAGGCTGGCATAAATTTCTTTACAACAGAGAAGATTGCGGGGGGATAGTTTTGAGGTGCATAAGATTTGGCTGAGTTTGGACAGGCTAAATAGTAAGCAGCAGTTCCCATTGATTGAGGGACTATTCACAAGGGGGCATTCTTTTCGTGTGAGAGTCAGCAGATTCCGAGGGGATTTGAACATTTCTTTTGAGTCAGCGGGTGAGAGCATTTTCTCTCCTCAGCTTTAGATTCCAAATGTATCATTGCCCATGTCTCAGCATTTCTCACAGAATGAAAGGGACAGAGGCAATGTGGATACAAAACTAACTGAATAATAAGAAACGGAGTAATGCGGGATGGAGGAAGGTTGGTTATTGACACACTTGCTTTTCCTGATATATATTAATGATCCAGATCTTGGTATTGTTACTATATTTATCTGGTTATAAATATGGCAGTCAATATGGTCACCTTTCTCAATCCTAATTATGTTAACCTTTAGCGGCGCCAGGTATCTCTCGATACCACCACCAGGTTTCAACCCGAATACTGATCAAAGAGTCACTACAGTTGTAAATTAGTTAATTAGTTTGAATAGTTAATTCAAAGGTCAACACTATTTATTTACACAAACACTAAGATCTACTCATGCACAACAGTATTCCAAACTAAACTATCTCTAACGCTAACGCCGATACTTAACTTCGGGTGCCCAGTTAGTTAGAGGAACAATGGCCGTTGTTCGGACCTGAGGCTATTGGGTTCGAAGGTATACAGGAGAACATCTAAGGTCGTCCGTCTGGTAGCGAGCGTTGACCTTGAACTTACTTGCTTCTGGTGATGCTGGTGGGTGGGTCTCTCCGCTTCGAGAGCAAGTCCAAGAGACTGAAACCTTCTTATACTTGAGGGGCTTCGCGTGCTTTGGGCGGGCCTTAAACTTGGTACAAATTAATTGGGAAGCTTCTCGATTATTGTCACCGATCTTAACCAATCAAGGGGTGGGTGCCCTGATGGCTGGGCATGTCTTAAGTGGCCGTTGGCCTTGCATTCTTTGTGCTTTTCGGTTGGCGAACTAGCGCCGGGATGTCTGCAACAGTATCGGCGACCTGAGTGTCATTCCTTTGTTTCCCGGAGATGCGCCAGCAATATGCGATTCGACCCATAGTTTCAATTCCGTCTGGGACGTGTTTACCAATATACATTCAGGCTCTGTGCCTGTTTGTTTTCTAGTATTGTCCACAATTGCCTATATTCCTTTGCGAGCGTCCATTTTGTATTCTGGAAGTGGCCATCCCAGATGGCTACAGTATCCAGGGGACGATTTCCAATGTTTCCGTATTTCTTTGAAGCTGACAAGTGTTGGAAACTGAGGAGGCCGTGTAGATCTTCAAATGGACCGAGAAAGGTTGGTGGAATGGGCAGACGCATGGCAGATGACGCTAAATGCAGAGAAGTGAGAGAAGAGATGGATTTTGGTAGAAGGACATGGATGGACAACATGCAATAAGGGGTAAAATTATAAAATGCGAGCAGGAAGGGAGGTAGCTGGGGATTATATGCATCACTCATTGAAGGTAGAAGGGCAGTTGGAGAGAGCAGTTAATAAAGAATATAGCATTCCGGGCTTCATCAACAGGGGACAAGACTACGAGATCAATGAAGTTATGCTGAACGGATAGAAAACTTTGCAGGGTAAGACTGAGAGTGAAACTCCAACTGCACTGTTATCATAAGAACATAAGAACATAAAACTAGGAGCAGGAGTAGGCCATGTGGCCCCTCGAGCCTGCTCCGCCATTCAATGAGATCATGGCTGATCTTTTGTGGACTCAGCTCCACTCTCCGACCCAAACACCATAACCCTTAATCCCTTTTTTCTTCAAAAACTATCTATCTTTACCGTAAAAACATTTAATGAAGGGGTTCAACTGCTTCACTGGGCAAGGAATTCCACAGATTCACAACCTTTTGGGTGAAGAAGTTCCTCCTAAACTCAGTCCTAAATCTACTTCCCCATATTTTGTGGCTATACCCCCCTAGTCTGCTTTCACCCGCCAGTGGAAACAACCTGCCCGCATCTATCCTATCTATTCCCTTCATAATTTTAAATGTTTCGATAAGATCCCCCCTCATCCTTCCAAATTCCAACGAGTACAGTTCCAGTCTACTCAACCTCTCCTCGTAATTCCAAACCCTTCAGCCTCTAGGATAACTTTGTGAATATCCTCTGCACACCCTCCAATGCCCAGTACATCTTTTCTCAAATAAAGAGACCAAAACTGAACACAATACTCCCTGCATGGCCTCACTAACACCTTATACAATTGCAGAATAACGCCCAGCCCTTAAGCCTTAACGCCATCCCTCTAGCAATGAAGGACAACATTCCATTTGCCTTCTTAATCACCTGTTGCACCTGTAAACCAACTTTCTATGACTCATTCACTAGCACACCCATGTCTCTCTGCATAGCAGCAGGCTTTAATATTTTATTGTTTAAATAATAATCCCGTTTTGCTGTTCTTCCTACCAAAATGGATAACCTCACATTTGTCAACATTGTAAATATTTGCCTGACCCTAGGCCTATTCATTTAACCTATCCAAATCCGTCTGCAGACTTCCAGTATCCTCTGCACTTTTCGCTTTACCACCCACTTTAGTGTCACCTGCAAGCTTGGACACATTGCCCTTGGTCCCCAACACCAAATATCTATGTAGATTGTGAACAATTGTGGGCCCAACACGGATCCCTGAGGGACACCACTAGCTACTGATTGCCAACCAGAGAAACACCCATTAATCCCAACTCTTTGCTTCTATTAATTAACCAATCCTCTATCCATGCTACTACTTTACCCTTAATGTCATGCATCTTTATCTCATGCAGCAGCCTTTTGTGTGGCACCTTGTCAAAATCTTTCTAGAAATCCAGATATACCACATCCATTGGCTCCCCGTTATCTACTGCATTGGTAATGTCCTCAAAAAATTCCACTAAGTTAGTTAGGCACGACCTGCCCTTATGAAGCCATGCTTCGTCTGCCCAATGGGACAATTTCTATCCAGATGCTTCGCTATTTCTTCCTTGATGATAGATTCCCGTATCTTCCCTACTACCGACGGTAAGTTCACTGGCCTATAATTTCCTGCTCTCTGCCTACCTCCTTTTTTTAAACAGTGGTGTCACGTTTGCTAATTTCCAATCCACCGGGACCACACCACAGTCTATTGAATTTTGGTAATCATCACTAGTGCATCTGCAATTTCCCTAGCCATCTCTTTTAGCACTCTGGGATGCATTCCATCAGGGCCAGGAGACTTGTCTACCTTTAGCCCCATTAGCTTGCCCATCACTACCTCCTAGTGATAACAATCCTCTCAAGGTCCTCACCAGCCATAGCCTCATTTCTATTAGTCGCTGTGAGGCTTAAGTGCAAACCAGCATGCCACACGTAACATATTATATATAATTGTGAAACTCTGCCAATTACATAAAACTGTTCAATCCTGATCTTTCATGCAGGTAGAGATTGTTGTTCGTTACGTCGGCTCTTGTCCCGAACCTCAAGCAACGACTGTGAATGGAACAAACGCTGAGATAACCCGATGATTGTTACATTTCCATCTACATGTACCCTGTCACTCAATATTGATCCGCTCTCTGGCAGGAATAGTTGATTGTCTTCACATTCAAACCAGTAAGTTATTATTCGGGCGTTTTGAATTCTGCTTCGAGGTCAACCGGCTTACTTTGTTTCTGATTTCAATTCCTCACACTTCCTCTATTTACATTTAACATGATTCTGATTTTGATTCTGTATTACGAAACGTGTCGATTATCCAAATTTAATGCAAGTCCATGTGCTCCGTCATAGAAACACAAAAGATGAGACGGAGGGTAAGGACATGCTCCTCCTTGCAGCTAAACTAAGGGACATAAATATCCTGGACGTGAGGTTTGCTCGCTTCAAACGGTGAGGTTCTAAACTAGTGTCCGCCGAGGAATGGGAAGGCAGCGCAATAGGTCAGCTGATGAAATAACTGAGAGGGACGAGTGAATAAGGCCAGTAAGATTGAGAGGAAGGGCAGGCAGGGACTTGTTGCTGAACACAGTGGGACTGATGGTCTGAAGCGCATTTGTTACAATGCGAGAAGTAAAGCAGGCAAGGCAGATAAACTTTGAGTCGGGATTTGTGCTTAGTATCATGATGTTGTTCCTACCACAGAGATGTGGTTGAGGGAAGACAGGCTTGGCAGATACACTTTTCAGGATTTAGATACTTCAGGTGTGATAGAGAGGGGTGTAAAACGGGTGGAGGTTACAGGTGAATATATGAAAAGTAAAGTATCGGCAGAATTTTGTGAGAATAGAGAGACAGATCCCGGAGCAATTGAACACACCTTTTAGGAGGACATGAATAAAATGCAGGGAAAGCGTGCGCTAAAGTATGAGAAAGCGACAGCAGTCGTGTGCTGCTTGCATTACTTGTGGGAACAGAGGGGGTCCTCGCGACCGTATCACATATGAGCAAACAGAAAAGAGGAAGTAAGGTAATCACAGGAGGAGATAGAGGCACTAAGATGAAATAAAGCACAAGAAGTGGAAGACGTATGGGAGGTTGCAGCGCATGGCAGGGAGAGGTAGATAGAATAAAGAACGAAAGGCAGGGAGACGCAGATAGAGCGAAAAAACGTCTGGCTAGGCGGAGTCGATAGTGTAAACAACGTACACTGGCAGGAGATCGCAAAGCTACAGGAGGGATAATAAAATATGGAGGAAGGACAAAAGGAGGCTGCGAAAGTAAAAGATGGGAGGCAGGAGGACGTGAAGAAATTAAAAGAGGAACAGGAGACCGAGATAACAAGATTACAAAAGGAGCAGTAAGAGAGATTGCCTAAATGAGAGCTGTAAAAGACAGGGACATTCGTGATCAAAAACGTTTAAAATCAGGCTAACCTGGATGCATTTAGGCAGCTTTCAAACACACCGTGAAAAAGCTTACCAAGAGACCCAACGGGCTCCCCTGGTAAGAGATGAAGGTCACCCGCTTAGAAGCGAAGTGCACCAATCTGCAGGCAGTATATACGATGCTTCATCAGTCCTGTCAGGAGCAGCGACAAGCGGCAGCTGACCATTCTAACTGTCAGCGCGAAATTAATAGATTAAAACATTGCTCTCGATCCAAGATTGTTTTATGAGTATCTTCGGGAATGTTGAGGTAGGGGAGGTAGAGAGGGCAGATTGGGGCAGAGTTTCATTAAAGGGCAAAAATGTACATCAATGAAGACCGAGAGTCGGATCCACAACCGCATACCCCAGACATAACCATACCGACCGCACCACCACTAACCACGGAGAAAGTGGTTCCATTTACACCACAGGATTCACTCCCAGTGCCAAAGCAGCCAGTCACCACCGAGAGGAGGTTAGGGGATAGCCTAAGCCTGGCAATTGCCAATACAACTCCACTTACAGTGACCTTATTCAGTGATGTCTGTAATAGAATCACCACTTTTGAGCCCATTGCGGACCCCAAACTGCTTTTATGAGGATATTAGACAGCAGAAAATAATGAATGGGGCAGACGAAAGGGAGGAGGTACAGCTCATAGTAATGTTCCTTAGTCCGTCAGTCAGGTCAGCTATACCATCACCCTAGAAAGTGGGAGAAGCAACTTTAGAAGAAATGAAAGAGGACATATTAACAGCAGTAGGATACAATAAGCGGGATTCCGTCGAGGGTTTAAACAAATATAGGCAAAGGAAGGGAACATCCGAACGACCTTCGCGGGTCGGCTCTGGATTGATTTGGAAAGGGCTGTACGGAGACTTACAGCGCTCCACATTAGATGACTCTGACTCCTCCAAATGGGCACGGATGTTAGAACCTCGCCCTACGAGGCAGGCAGAAAGACTGCATATATTAACACCCAGCCGACCTCAGCACAAGGAAGCATGGCTTCTTCGGCGTTTATCCAGAGTTTGGGATCAGTCAGTTTAGGGACGCCCACCCTCACATACCGATAAAGAGGCAACTATGCATCCCATGAAGGCTAACCATGGTCCCGTGTGGTGAAATGAGGGTAGAGAACCAAAGTACCCACGGGATCACACCAGGCGTCTTGTTCGTATTACTGATGATGACACTGAACAGACCAGTTCCTTGCACGAGGATAATGACCACTCGCAGGTTTGGGAATCAGGCGAGTCCCATGATACTGCAGATGAGCCTATCCTGCAGGATCTACAGAATCTAATGTGGCACGCTGATAATTGAGGGGTCCAGATGATGTTTGTCGGCCTGTCACTTCACAATTCTGAGGTAGCAGAATTTCTGATGTTACATGCCGCACACGGCCATCGGCACAGGCGCTCTCGTTATATCGCAGTGCCAAACCGAAACACTTTAGCTCGTTAAGGGGTTTGCTGTTTGTACATTCGAAAACATGTGTGTGCTGCTTAATTGTTCCCATCTGATTTCCCTGCATTTGGCCTGATGCAAACCTCTTTGCCCCCCGCGATGAAACGTTATAAAACTGACCACCCTACAATTCGTCCAGTTATGAAGTTCGCACTCCGGCAACTCCAAGCCTCAATCTTGATTGGCTCTATTTAAAGATAGGGTAAGTGCCTTGTGCCGATTGGTTTATTAGAAGAAAAGTGGGAGGTCGCCCTTAGTTAGAATATAAAAGCAGATAATACGCATGCGATAACAACAGAAACTATGTTTCATTTCCTCAGGATACCACAGGAACAAAACCAGAACAAGATGAAACCTTAAACCTAAATTGCTCGACTGCTCATTGGATTAACCGGACTGAGGACTCAGGACACTCCAAAAAAGATGAACGATTTATATCAAGGTAATTCATGGTTTGCTCCACCTGACGTGGGGGAATGTGAGGATGGTGTATTGTGGATAGACTGCAATCAAAGTATTATATTTTGGTGTATTAATCAGAGGCCTTATTTCCACAAAACGAAGCGGCTCGTTCGAATGCTACCTGAGCGTCACCAGAAAAGGGGATTGGTGAGTTTTTTCAAATAATGAGTGTCCTGCACTTGGATGTTTAGCTAATAACCCCGAGGAAAATTGGAACTTAGGCAGAGGTGACTTGGGACATTGATAGAGGGTAATTTTGCGCTATATGAGATAAGGACAGGATCAAAGCCAACACCAGACACACTGCATACTGCGACATTACCAGCAGCACGTTTTGTATTAAACAAGACATCCCGGCTAGGATGGACTTATACAATTAATAGACATAGATAAAGAGGACGGTGGACGTAAATTCTACTCATGAGCTGCAGCAGCACCTGGGGGCTATTATAAGGAGAACGATACAACATTAAAACCCCTGCCAGAAGAACTAAACCAAATTCGGCTGAAATTGGCTACCGCCCACAGAACCTTCCCCAAATAGTACAACAAACCCAGGACAAAGGCAAATTGTCGAAATTAAAGCCACCAACTGCTGGGATGATTTGTGGAACTGGGACTCAAATATACAAGTACATAGAACATAGAACGATACAGCGCAGTACAGGGCCTTCGGCCCACGATGCTGCACCGACATGGGAAGTCAAAAACTAAAGGCCATCTAGCCTACACTATGCCCTTATCATCCATATGCTTATCCAATAAATTTTAAATGCCCTCAATGTTGGCGAGTTCACTATTGTTGCAGGTAGGGCATTCCACGGCCTCACCACTCTTTGCGTAAAAATCCTACCTCTGACGTCTGTCCTATATCTATTACCCCTCAATTTAAGGCTATGTCCCCTCGTGCTAGCCACCTCCATCCGCGGGAGAAGGCTCTCGCTGTCCACCCTATCTAACCCTCTGATAATTTTGTATGCCTCTATTAAGTCACCTCTTAACCTTCTTCTCTCTAACGAAAACAACCTCAAGTCCATCAGCCTTTCCTCATAAGATTTTCCCGCCATACCAGGCAACATCCTGGTAAATATCCTCTGCACCCGTTCCAAAGCTTCCACGTCCTTCCTATAATGAGGCGACCAGAACTGTACGCAATATTCCAAATGCGGCCGTACCAGAGTTTTGTACAGCTGCAACATGACCTCATGGCTCCGGAACTCAATCCCTCTACCAATAAAGGCCAACACACCATAGGCCTTCTTCACAACCCTATCAACCTGGGTGGCAACTTTCAGGGATCTATGTACTTGGACACCGAGATACCTCTGCTCATCCACACTGCCAAGAATTTTACCATTAGCCAAATATTCCGCATTCCTGTTATTCTCTCCAAAGTGAATCACCTCACACTTCTCTACATTAAACTCCATTTGCCACCTCTCCGCCCAGCTCTGCAGCTTATCTATGTCCCTCTGTAACCTGTAATATCCTTCCACACAGTCTACAATTCCACCGACATTAGTGTCGTCTGCAAATTTACTCACCCAACCTTCTGTGCCCTCCTCTAGGTCATTTATAAAAATGACAAACAGCAACGGCCCCAGAACAGATCCTTGTGGTACGCCACTCGTAACTGAACTCCATTCTGAACATTTCCCATCAACCACCACTCTCTGTCTTCATTCAACTAGCCAATTTCTGATCCACATCTCTAAATCACCCTCAATCCTGAGCCGCCGTATTTTCTGCAATAGTCGACCGTGGGGAACCTTATCAAACGCTTTACTGAAATCCATACACACCACATCAACTGCTCAACCCTCGTCTCCCTGTTCAGTCACCTTCTCAAAGAACTCGATAAGCTTCGTGAGGCATGACCTACCCTTCACAAAACCATGCTGACTATCCCTAATCATATTATTCCTATCTAGATGATTATAAATCGTATCTCTTATAATACTCTCCAAGACTTTACCACAACAGACGTGAGGCTCACCGGCCTATAGTTACCGGGGTTATCTCTACTCCCCTTCATGAACAAAGGGACCACATTTGCTACCATCCAGTCCTGTGGCACTATTCCTGTAGCCAATGATGACATAAAAATCAAAGCCAGAGGCTCAGCAATCTCTTCCCTGGCTTCCCAGAGAATCCTAGGATAAATCCCATCAGGCCCCGGGGACTTATCTATTTTCACCTTGTCCAGAATTGCCAACACTTCTTCCCTGTGCACCTCAATGCCATCTATTCTAATAGCCTGGGTCTCAGCATTCTTCTCCACAACATTATCTTTTTCCTGAGTGAATACTGACGAAAAGTATTCATTTTGTATCTCGCTTATCACCTCAGCCTCCACACACAACTTCCCACCACTGTCCTTGACTGGCCCTACTCTTACCCTAGTCATTCTTTTATTCCTGACATACCTATAGAATGCTTTTGGGTTTTCCTTGATCCTACCTGCCAAAGACTTCTCATGTCCCCTCCTTGCTCGTCTTAGCTCTCTCTTTAGATCCTTCCTCGCTTCCTTGTAACTATCAAACGCCCCAGCTGAAACTTCACGCCTCATCTTCACAAAGGCCTCCTTCTTCCTCTTAACAAGAGATTCCACTTCTTTGGTAAACCACGGTTCCCTCGCTCTACCCCTTCCTCCCTGCCTGACTGGTACGTACTTATCAAGAACACACAATAGCTGTTCCTTGAACAAGCTCCACATATCCAGTGTGCCCAACCCTTGCAGCCTTCTTCTCCAACCTACACATCCTAAGTCATGTCTAATGGCATCATAATTGCCCTTCCCCCAGCTATAACTCTTGCCCTGCGGGGTATACTTATCCCTTTCCATCAATAACGTAAACGTCACCGAATTGTGGTCACTGTTTCCAAAGTGCTCACCTACCTCCATATCTAACACCTGGCCTGCTTCATTACCCAAAACCAAATCCAATGTGGCCTCGCCTCTTGTTGGCCTGTCAACATATTGTGTCAGGAAACCCTCCTGCACACATTGTACAAAGTACGACCCATCTAATGTACTCGAACTATATCTTTTCCAGTCAATATTTGGAAAGTTAAAGTATCCCATAACAACTACCCTGTTACTTTCGCTCTTTTCCAGAATCATCTTCGCCATCCTTTCCTCTACATCCCTAGAACTATTAGGTGGCTGTAGAAAACTCCCAACAGGGTGACCTCTCCTTTCCTGTTTCTAACCTCAGTGCATACTACCTCGGAAGATGAGTCCCCATCTAGCATCCTTTCCGCCACCGTAATACTGTCCTTGACTAGCAGCGCCACACCTCCCCCTCTTTTGCCCCCTTCTCTGAGCTTACTAAAACACCTAAACCCCGGAACCTGCAACAACCATTCCTGTCCCTGCTCTATCCATGTCTCTGAAATGGCCACAGCATTGAAGTCCCAGGTACCAACCTATGCTGCCAGGTCCCCTACCTTATCTCGTGTACTCCTGGCATTGAAATAGACACACCAAACCACCTACCTGAACACTGGCACCTTCCTGCGAAGTAAAATATGTGCTCCTGACCTCTATACTCTCAATAGCCCGTACCCCAAAACTACAATCCATGTTCCCATGCCCCTGCTGAATTAGTTTAAACCCCCCAAAGAGCACTAACAAATCTCCCCCCCCAGGATATTGGTGCCCCTCAGGTTCAGATGTAGACCATCCTGTCTATAGAGGACCCACCTTCCACAGAAAGAGCCCCAGTTATCCAGAAATCTGAATCCCTCCCGCCTGCACCATCACTGTAGCCACTTGGTTAATTGCTCTCTCTCCCTATTCCTCGTCTCACTATCACGTGGCACGGGCAATAACCCAGAGATAACAACTCTGTTTGTTCTCGCTTTGAGCTTCCATCCTAGCTCCCTAAAGGCCTGCCTGACATCCTTGTCCCCTTTCCTACCTATGTTGTTAGTGCCAATGTGGACTACGACTTGGGGCTGCTCCCCCTCCCCCTTAAGGACCCGGAAAACACGATCCGAGACATCACGTACCCTTGCACCTGGGAGGCAACATACCAAACGTGAGTCTCTCTCGCTCCCAATCATTCGACTCATCTCACATCTGGCTATCATCCTGATCCTGTTAATGTCTCTTTACCTCATCATCCTTGCAGTCAAATTTCGCCAATGGCAAGCGAAAGTCACTGAAGTTCAGGATACGGGAACAATGCTTGCAGCACGGGCTCCTCTGATGACACAATTTTAAGAATATTTGGGGCCCTCATGTATTTTCAGACTCTTTGTACCCATCGTACCTGCTGACATGGCTTTTTTTATATTTCCGTGACTTTATATGTAATTTCATAAGCTGTGTTGTAATTTGTATGTTTACTTTTCAGATTTCTTTTGATAAATATAGAGCACAAAATTCATTTTTTCGATTCTAAGGGGCAATTTAGCGTGTTCAATCCAACTACCTTGCACATCTTTGGGTTGTGGGGGCGAAACCCACGCCAACACGGGGAGAATGTGCAAACTCCACACAGACAGTGACCCAGAGCCTGGATCGAACCTGGGACCTCGGCGCCGTGAGACTGCAGTGCTACCACTGCCCCTCAGTGCTGCCCTTACTTTTCAGTGATGTACCTGTAACTTGCTGTCGTTGATTAGCCGTAGAAGTAATATTATTTGTATTTTGTAAACGTGTTAGATATTTGGGTAGTTGTACCAAGCCTTACGTGACTTTACAGGCGACTGCGAATGCTGGACGGTATTGGTCTTGAGCCTGTGAGCCACCACGCTTTGCATGCCGGATCAAGAGGAGGGATATGTGGCCACCTAAAATTGTGTCCAGCTAGGGATGCGGGGAGAAGTGGTCAAGAGTATGGACATGCAGGCTTTACGGCAGGTCAAATAAAGCTACAGGAAAAGGCTTTGCAGACTTCTAAAGATTTCACAGGTTGATGCGATTAACATCAGTAAAATTATATCTTCAAGCGACCAATGGGATCAAAAGAACTGTACTGTTCATCACACTTGTTTACCAGATACAGCGGTACCTAACTTCTTTATTTGGAAAGCTTACATGCATTAAACATCTCGAAACATGGTCACTGAGTCCCCACCCAAAATTGATGTGGTTGCACCTGATGGACTTTATCAATGAGGCTGATCGAGTCATGATCAATTGATTGACAAATGACACAGAGACCGTCCACCAAAAGGGTCACGAAATTCAAACAGCATAAACGTTTCTGCACAGATTCCTTCTTTCGCTTGAGCAGCAGTAACTAACAACGGTGACTTCCACCGGCCAATGAAAGAGGCCATCCACGCTCCCAACAGAAGGAAGAGCAGAGGCAGAAGAGAACCAGACTGATAATCAACTAACAGAGGACGACATGACCGGAAGTACAGATACCAGGCCTGATACCTGTAGCCTGAACTATTGGTGTACAGTGTAACTTATTATTGGGAGTGTGTGATTGAATAATCATAACTATGCGCATGAATAAATATTGTTCTGTTTCATAATCTGCGTCTCATTGTCATTTTTACACCGTTTACGGGCTAAGACACACTGTGGTTTAGAAAGGGCAATCGGGAGTGTGCGTGTGTCATAGATCGAATCAGGAAGAGGGGTTGGGGGACAATTCAGAATGAATTTAGCTCAAGTCAGAAGCTTAATCTGAATATTCTGAAGGAATGCAGTCAGAGTAATATTGTGCTAATTCATTTGACCGACATCAGAACACAGTCCAGATCAATGGTGGGCACGTTTGAAGAACAAGCTCGACGCCATCCAAGACAGAAGTATCGCACTTGATTGGAATGCCTTCCAGAATCATTCATTGCCTCTGCCAGCGATACACAGTGGCAGCTCTGTTCTATCTACAAGATGCACTGCAGCAACTCACCAAAGCTCCTTCCACAGCGCCTTCTAAATCAGTGACGTCGGCCACCTACAAGGACATGGTGAACAGACACAGGAACACCACCACCTGCACGTCCCCCTCCTGGGCCACTATTAATGATGTCTTACTAAACATTTCCTTGTAATTACTCTCATCCTCAAGGATTGTTCCCCTTAAACACATTTTCCATAAACGTCGTTCCTGCCCCCACAGCAGTGTTCACCTCACGTCTCCAAGTTCTTGCTCAAGCTAAACTCTGCCCTGTAGTATTCTCCACTTCTGTTCTCATTTCAGAATCCACTTTCTGAACTCCAAGACACATTGTCTTTTCCCACAACTTCCAACATGCTGAACAGACGTGTCCCACTTGATAGCAATGGGAACACCTCAGCTTTCGAGTCTAATCTCCACCCTAATTACCTTCCAGCTTGATCTTAGGATGGGGTCTCAGAGCGTTGCCAGCTCTCTATTCCTTACCTTGGCTACCTGCCTTCCTTTAATTCACTAGATTCCCTTCCCTTTCAAAAGGGGTGACTGAACAAAGGTTTACATTGATGTATCACTTCTAATTGTCAGCCATTATTGCTCGCTGTCTGGCGGCCATAACCCTTTGGTCTTCAAGGTGGATTCTTATCAGAGAAGGTTATGAATCATAGATTATTCCAAGAGAATGAGTTCTGTCAGAGGCCCATAGGCAGTTTGAACCCCGAATCCTCCATTCCACCGATTACAGTTGCTCTGCTTAAACCTTTCAAAGTCAACATAAGTCTGTCCCAGCCATTTCACGAAATTCCGAAACTTTTGTCGATTTGCCTCCGCAAGTGATTCGTATGATCCGAGATTACCTTTTGTCGACATTCAGTGGTGGCCATGAGCCGAGCGGTCTCACAGAAGGTGGGTATCGATTATGAACTTTCGTTAAGTCTCTTTAACACCGACAACCAGGTTCCAAAAGACATGCATTTACCCAAACCAACCTCCTCCCCCTGCATGGACCGCAGTGCCAAGCGAAATGCCGAGGAACTAGCCGCGCGGCGGGAAAAGCAGAAAAACTGAGGAGATAGAAACCTCAACTTTGGAGAAGGGAAGACCCCGTGGCGACACGGAAGCAGCGCCGGAAGACCTCACAGAATTTCCAGTGCAGACCCAGGCGTTGATGCACAAAATGCTGAGTTTCATTCCCTCCGATATCCAGAAGCACAGAGAGGCAATGCAGGAAGACGGCATGACAATTGTGGAGGTGGCAATGGAGGCCGCGATGACCCCCATGAAGGAGGCTTGAGTCCCAAGAGATAACATCACGAGACCCCGAGAAAGTCACCTCGGATCAGGCGGATCGGATTGTGAATCTGGAAGCCGAGGTTGTGAACCTGGCAAGGACTCAGAAATGCCTGAGGGGAAATGGCGATGACGAGGAAAACAGATCAAGTCGGCAAAAGGTGTAGATCGTGGGACTTCTAAAACGATCGGAGGGAAGAACCCAGTGGAATATGTAGCAGCGATGCTCGGGAAGCTGGTCAGCGAGGAACGTTTCGCCAAAGCCGGGGCGGTAGACCACGCTCACAGGTAGCTTCGGCAATGGCCCAAGGCTGGGGAACCACCACGGGCGATGATTGTGAGTGTCCCCAGATTCCAGGGTAAGGATGAGGATGGCGATGAGCAGGAAAGGATGCAAATGAGAAGGAGAATCCATTCGCTTGTACGTGGACGTTGGATCAGACCTGGCCAGGCGCTGGGCAGAAGTTAACAGCGAATTCTGACTGTATAAGAGCAAGGTGCAGTTTAGCATCCTCTATCCCACGAGTTGTGGGTCACTTATCAGGTAAAGCAGCACTATTTCGCCAACGCGGAGGAGGCCAGCAAGTTCGAGCAGAAAAGTGAACAGGGGGAACAGCAGTAGAAGGGATTGATTCCAGCGTGGGATTTAGGGACTAAAGAGGGACAGAGCTGAGCACATGAGGGGGTGAGAAGGTCGGGTTTCGGGAGAGAAGTTAACGGTGTTAAATGCCGATGTCACAAAATGCAGGTTCAGAGACACCGGATGGAAAGATTTTCTCCTTGTCAAGAAATAGCCTGCTCGTGTTTCGAGGGCATTGCTGGCGCCCTGAACTCCAGGAAAGAACAGGCAGGTGGGCGACCTGATAGAGCTTATGAAAATTCTGAAAGAGTTTTCAGCGGAGATAGAGGAAAACAACAATTCCACTTGTGGGGAAGAGAATGCCTGAGAGCCCATCACCATCATAGAGACAGTAATACATCAATTCAGGTGAAAGGGCTTGAAACAGAGTATGGGGTGAAGGTTGACCGGACTCGCAAAGGGAACGATCCTGGTGAATAACAGTGGTGCATTAAAGTGGGGAAGCTGGATCAGCACATCGTGAATGTATAGAATGTATATGTTGATGGATCGAGACAAAGAGGAGGTGGAAGGCGTTATCTGTGGAACTAAAATTGCCTTACTCCCCAGGATCAGAGATGCAAATCTGACTTGAAGAGGCAGGCGGGGAGACATGAATTGGGTGAAACTGTTACTAAAATATAGTTATCGGATTCTTGAGATTTTTATTTTGGTATATAGTTGTTGAATCCCGAACAAATCAATGTGTTCTGGGTGAATTTAACACAACCAACGCTCTGATTTATGGGCATTTCTCGTGAACCGAGGCATGTGACAGCAATAATGACGTTGGATTTAGCACCATTGACGTTTGATGCAGTTTGTGGAATCTGGTCCCTGCACCACACTTTCAGCAGCGATAACCGCGAATGAAAGATCTTGCCCATTCAAGGCAAGGCTGTGCGGTAGTACCTATCAGATACCAAACAGGAAGCCCTCATCCAAGATGTGCACCTCGACCAATTTTCCAGTGCGCGTTTTTTAAACACTGCACGTAAATTCCGCAACATGAAAATTTACATAATGCTTTGCGAGTACAGAGTTTCCCAGCGCCTAATCGGTGTCAATCCCAGAGAACCAGTGAACGGGTTAATGCCCAGTTCGCTGCAGCAGCTCATTCCCAGTTCAGACCTCTTTATTCCTCATTTAGAACTGTCCAATTGCAGAAGGTGGGTCATTGATATCGTCACTCGTGCAGGAAATCACTCCCATACCATTAATATCTAAAATTGGTTATGGAATGTTAAATCGAAAAGCTTTGCCTGCCCTTCTGGGCTGTAAAAATAAAATAATGTTATGTTTGAACGGAAGAGCGGAGTGTCTCTGTGGTGTGTGTGTGTGTGTGTCAGTGGTGTGAGCGTGAGGGAGGGAGGCGTTCGCCCCCGTGTACCAGGGTCAATGATTGTCCCTGAACGTATACACTCAAAAAACATTACCTTGGCCATTGACACATTGTTGATTGTGAGCACTTTCTGTGCCGAAATTTTGCTGCAGCGTTCCCCACATAGCAACATCCACTATACTTCCATTCGTCCTGTAGGGTGTCACTTTCACTCTTTGTCCTGGTATTCATTTAATTGCATCTTCTCACTAGCTTACTCCGGTGCTGCCGTCCATACAAGCAGATCGAACATGCTATCAAACAAACCTTGTGACTGCGCTCCTTTCCGGTAGTTCAAAGTCAGAGAGTCTGAATTGCCGGAGGCTGGGACAACACTATCTGAGACACAATAACTGTGAGAGACAAAATCATTCATGCTACCTTGTGACTGCGCACCTTTCAAATAGTTCAAAGTCAGAGATCTTGAATAGCCGATGCCTGGGACAAAACAACCTGAGACACAATAACTGTGAGAGACAAAATTATTCACCATTCTATTGTTGCCCTCGGCATTTGATTCAAACTGGATTCATCAATGAGGGAATGGGTTATTTTATGCTTTACCCTTGCACCCAATTCTTCATTGGGAATATTGTCTCTTTCCCTGCTGCAGCAGAAACATCGGTGAATGATTTTGTCTCTCACAGTTATTGTGTCTCAGGTAGTTTTGTCCCAGCCTCCGGCAATTCAGACTCTCTGACTTTGAACTACCTAAAAGGAGCGCAGTCACAAGGCTTGTTTGGCTGCATGTCCGATCTGCTATAATGAATGGCAGCACCGGGAGTAATTTAAGGACAGAATGCACGGCTTGGTATGGACACATCGACTCTTTGCTCTCTAAGCATTGCGGGTGTCCAGGACAGTGATTCTGTCATTTATTTGTGAAAGGAAGGACCTCTGAGGGATGCTCTTGGTCGGTGTAGATGGCTCCAATTGTCTCCGCACGGGGTAAAACTGCGATACTTTCTTAAATTATCAAGAGTCTCGGTACAACTGTGATCGAAACGAAACTCTCCATCCCAAGAAGCTGTCCAATCACCTCCCTCATTATAACAATAAAGACTGAAATTGCCTGAATTGTTCCTGTGTTTGGTGAGGAGTTTGGAATCCAATTCATTTGCTGTCCGCTGGAATGTTTACCGGGCAGGATTTGGAGGGTCAAACCGCTCTTTATTGAATTACTTTTGTGTCATCGCTTTATAATTACCAGTCCATGTGTCCACGTGTACTTATCTGACCAAGCTATCTCATACATCTAACTCTTTATATCTTTACGGTCATGAATTGTCAACACTATTTGTATTTAGAATACACGTGACAGACGGGAGCTAGTGGGATGAGGAATGGAATCTGAGTGTCCTCGCGCTGTCACAGACAAGATGGCAAATGGTCTCATTCTGCACCGTGACTTTTCAATGATTCTAAGAAGTTATTTTGATTTTCCAATGATGAAATTGAACACCAATTTCCATTCACCACTTTCTCCCTCGATTCTACTTTGAACGTGTGACCACGCTTTAGAAATCCCGCAATTTAATCATCTTCAGATTTGTATAATAAATCCAAAGCACTATTTTGAATATTAATGGCCTACAGACGTGTGATGCTGTGTATCTTAATGATCATATTTGAAGTATGTTTCACGTGTCTGGGCATATTTGTACACCAGAAGCTGAGCTTCACAGAGAGAACACCAGCAGCATATTTAAAAAGCCTAAGTCCGTGTTTATTTTTAATTAGAAACTAAAAGTGTTTGAAATTAATCATGCTTCATAGAAGATATACACAGGTCTGGTGGACAGTCTTTTAAGGGTCAACATGGCAGTCTGGTGTGGTTACCTCAGTGTGAACAACCAAGGTCAGCTCGCCAGAATTGTCAACACTTCAGGTAAAACCATTGGTAGACAGCAGACTCAATAATTTGTTTCACAAAGGAGCTCAGAGGAAAGTTCAGACCATCACCGGTGGTCCCTCTCAATCTTTTAGCCGATGCTTTATAACGCCTAATGCTTGGAACAATCGACTCAGGATGTATTTTGTTCTCCGTACCATGAGCTCTGAATAACATACTGTTCATTTAACTTGCTGTTTTTCATATATATTTAGTGCAATGTGTCATGCGTGTGTGGTATGAATGCATGATATATTTTCGCAAAAGTGTGAATGATGACAGACAAGCAATATTTACACTTTTGAACTTTTTACTGCAAGACTGGATGTGAAATCAAACACAATTGTACACTTTTGCATTGGAATTTAAACGCTATTATTATTATTCCTCGACATCATTCGCAATATCGCAAGGCCATTTCCAGCAAGCAACTGTCCATTCGACCACTCTGCTCCTGCCGCACTATCTAAATT
Organism: Scyliorhinus canicula; assembly: GCF_902713615.1. Lineage (NCBI taxonomy): Eukaryota > Metazoa > Chordata > Chondrichthyes > Carcharhiniformes > Scyliorhinidae > Scyliorhinus > Scyliorhinus canicula. The sequence goes on along the minus strand of NW_024055875.1, from coordinate 318,583 downwards.
CACATTAACAATTAGAATGCTATTATGCGTTCATGTTAATCGCCAATAGATTGTTTGGGAAATTTCTGGGAGATTGATATTGAAAGAGTTTATTTATATCGGGATATATCTTTGTTGTGTCTCAGTGGAACATGCTTGTATCTGCTCATCCGGTGTATTCAGAATGGATATATAAATTGGAATATCTAGACACTATCTCACACACCGGCTCTCACAGACATTTTTACAGTCCAACTCTCACTCTCCGTCTCCCCGGCAGATACTCACACTAAAGCTCTCTACCCAGGCTTTCAAATACGCTCTCAGATACACTTTACACACCGGCTCTCACACACGCTCTCACACGCAGGCTGTCAGTTCGAATCTCACACACGATCTCACACTCAGCCACTCACTCTGGATCAAAAACACTCACTCATACTTCAGCTCTCATGCTCTGGCTCTCATACACATTCTCACGCTCTGACTCTCATACCCCGTCTCTCACACATGCTCTCACACACTGGCTTTCAGATACGCTCTCACACACCGCCTCTCATACACACTTTGACGCTCTGACTCTCCTACCACAGATCACACACACGTTATCACACACTGGCTTTCAGACATGTGCTCACAATCCGACTCTCACACTCCGGCTGTCACTGTCTGACTCTCACACCCCAGCTGTTACACTCCAGCTCTCACAGTCCGGCTCTCACACTCCGGCTCTCACAGTCTGACTCTCACACTCCAACTGTTACAGTCCAGCTCTTACAGTCCGACTCTCACACTCCGGCTCTCACAGTCTGATTCTCACACTCCAGCTGTTACACTCCACACAGGCTTTCACGTACATTCTCAGCCTCCCGCTCACACACTCCGGTTCTCACGCTCTGTCTCTGACATTGCAGCACTCACACACGCTATCACACTGAGGCTCCCTCACACCAGCTCTCAGACTCCAGCTCTCAAACAAGCTCTCACACGCGCCCTCATACTCCGGCTCTTACACATCTCTCGCACTTAGGCTCTCGCACTTAGGCTCTCACACTCCGATTCTCACACTCCGGCTCTCACACCCCGGCTTTCACCAGCCTTCACACTCCGGCCCTCAGATAGGGTCACACACTCCGAATCTCACACACGCTCTCACACTCCGGCTCTTATCCATCTCCTCACTCACACTCTCATAGACACTCTCACACTCCGATCCTCCTCACGCACTCACAAATGCTCTCAGGTACACTCTCACATATATTCTGTCACACACTCCAGCTCTCACACACAAGATGTTTTGACCATCAATGAAACGTGGTTAAATGGAGAGCAGGATTGGCAGTTGAACGTTGGAGGATTTTGCTGTTTCAGGAGAGATAGAGTGGGATGTAAAAGGGGTGGGGGAGTAGCATTTCTGGTGAAGCAGAATATTATAGCCATACTGCGGGTGGACACCTCTGGGCAGACCTCAGTAATAGGAAGTGGACAATCACAAAGTTGGGCATTTATTACAGACCCCCCCAACTTCCAGCGAAAGATACAGGAGCAGATAGATAGGGAGAGTTTGGACATGCAAAATTAAGTGTTGTTGTGGTGGGGGATTTTAATTTCCCCCATATTGACTGGGACTCACTTAGTACAAGGGGGCTGGATGGGGCACAGTTTGTAAGATGTATCCTGGAAGGCTTCTTGATGCAATATGTAGGTAGCCCAACCAGGGAAAGAGCAGCACTGCACCTATATTGGGAAATCAGTCTGGACAGGTAGTTGAGGTTTCAACAGGGGGAACATTTTGGGATTAGTGACCACAATTCCATGAGTTTTCGGTTACTTTTGAGGCTGTCAACCTCGTCAAAAAGAAAACGGAGGCTTTTGTACGATCGAAAAGGATGGGGACTGTCGAAAACTTTGATGTGTATAAAGGAAGTAGGAAGGTATTAAGAGGAAATTAGGAGGGCAAGGAGGGGTCATGAAGTAGGATTAAGCTGAATCCCAAAGCTTTCAATCCATATGTAAAAAAGCAAGAGGGTGTCCAGTAAAAGGAGTGGAGCACTTAAAGACAGTGGGTGAGTGAGGGGGAGGAGGATCTATTTGTTTAGCCTGCGGAAAGGGCAAGGTAATAAATGAGCACTTTGCATCTGTGTTCATCATAGAAAGATACTTTGTAGAAGACGATTCTTGAGTAGGGTGTGTGGACAGTCTGGATCATGTCAACATCGAAAAGGAGGAGTTATAGGGTTGTTTAAAAATATTTTAAGGTAGATAAGTGTCCTGTTCCGGATGGGATTTACCCCAGAATAGTGAGAGAAGCAAGTGAGGAAATTGTTGTCGCCTTGACTGAAAGAAACTGTTGTCGCCTTGTCTGTGTAAAAAGTACTGCCTCACAGATTTCCTTTAAACTTTGCCCCACTGACCATAAACTTCGGTCCCCTGGTGATTGATCCCTCCATCGTGGGAACGAGCGCCTGCTCATCCATTCGATCCATATCCCTCTCAATCTTCCAGACTTCTATCAGGTCACTCCTCAACCTTCCTGGTTCTAATGAAACAGTCGGGAGTCTATTCAGCTTCTCCACATTTTAACACCCTCCAGATCAGACAACATCCTGGTAAACCTCCTCTGCACGCTTGCCTAAGTCTCCACCGACTTTTGGTAATGTGGCAACCAGAATTGTGCTCAATATTCCAAGTGCGGCTTTACTAAGATTCTATGCAACTGCAGCATGACTTCCCAGTTTTTATACTCGATGCCCTATCCAATCAAAGCAAGCATTCAGTATGCTTTCTTGTCCACTTGTGTTGCCACTACTACCCTTTGACGTCTGTGGCCTAGCCAGTTCTGTATCCATCTCAGCACCTCACTTCTGCTGCCGTGTGACTTCACCATTTGTATAGTTCTGCCACGAGACACCTTGTCAAATGATTTCCTGAAGTCCATGCAAACAACATCCACTGCCCTCCCCTCATGAATCAGCTTTGTCACCTTCTCAAAAAACTCGATCAATTTAGTGAGGCAGGACATCCCCTTGACAAAACAAAACTATCTATCACCATTGAGTCCATTTGTTTCCAAATGGGTATAAATCCTGTCCCTGATAACAGCCAGACTCTCCTCACATACGCTCTCTCACACATACTCGCAACAATCACTTATGCAGATTATTAGTGTCTCAAACGCTCTCTCTAACACACACACACTCTCTCACACTTACATTCTCCCTCACAAAAATCTGTGTCACATACACATTCCCCCACACACACTTTCCCACACATCAATGCTCCACCACACACACTCTGTTAAACACTAGCTCTCTCTCATACTCTCTGACATTCTCTCCCACACAGTATCTCACACACTCTCTCTCACTCATATTCTCTCAAACACTCTTTCACCCACACTCTCTCACGCACTCGCTCTGACTCATACTCCCTCACACACACTCTCTCTCTCACTCATATTCTCTCACACACTTTCACCCGCACTGCCTCAGACACACAATCTCTCAAGCACGTCCCCACACAACCCTTTCACGCACTCTCTCACCCGCACTCCATCAGCCACAATCTATGAGACGCACTATCTCTCTCACACTCATTCTCACTCATACTCTCTCACACACTCTCTCACCCGCATTCCCTGACACACATTCTCTCACACACTCTCGCATTCAGATTCTCACACACTCTCATACACGCCCCTCACACACACTTTCTCACCAGCACTCCCTCACGCTGCCTCACACACACTCTCTCACACACACTCAGATGTTCACAGTTTCATACATACATCCTGATACACACTCTCACGTACACATTCTCTCACACGTTCTCTCAGTCATACACACTGTCACGCAATATCTCACACACTCCCTCACACACATTCTGTCATATATTCTCACTTCCAAAGATCACCTATTTCACATTCACTCTCTTGCATTCTCTCACACCCTCGCTCTCCTAGACTCCTTCCCTGTATTACACTCCCACCCACTTTCACATTCTTGCCCTCGCTCAGACTCTCTCCACCTCAGTTGCTCCTTTCCTCTCTCACGCCTATCCTCTCACACTCCCTCCCTTTCTCACAATCTCTCCCTTTCCCACAGTTCTTCCCACTCTCCCTATCTCTCACTCTCTCACAATCCCTCATCCTCCCATAATATCTCCCTCTCTCACGTTCCCTTCCTCTGTGTTCCTCGCTCACACTTTCTCATTCAACACTCTTCCTCACTCTCTAACACTCTCTCCCTCTCTCGTTATATCTCCCTCTATAACAATCACCCCCTCTCTCAGACACTGTCTCACACACTCACTCTCCACCTCTCGCAGACTTTCCCTCTTCCCAGCTCTCATAGTCCCTCTCAAACTGTCTTCACCTCTTACTTTGCCTCTACCTCTCACACTCTCTCTCACACACAGTCTCCAGCTCTCACACTATATCCACCTCTCACACCCCTCCACCTCTCACACTCTCTCCGCCTCTTGCAATCATTTCTCTCTCATACTTTGCTCTCTCATACACTTCCTCTCTCATACTCCCTTCCTCTCTCATATTCCCTTCCTTTCTCACTATCTCTCCCTTTCTCACAATCCTTTCCTTTCTTACACGTTCTTGCTCCCTCACTCCCTGCCTCTCACACGTTGCCTTCCTCACTTCATTTCTCAAACTTTCTCCTTCAATCACATTCTTTCCCTCAGTCACACTCTCTCCCTCTCTTACAATCTCTCACTTTCTCACACTCCCCCCTCCTTTTACACTCCCTCCTCCTCACACACACTCTCCACCTCTCACAGTGTTTGGAAATAATTTATTGATTCAAAATATGATTTCTTTCACTGAACCTAACGTCCTCATATGTTTTTTCATATGTTTAAAAGTTAAGTTAAACGATGTTGCAACCTAAATATCCCTGAGGTGATTCCACAGATTATAAATTAAAGGTTTCGGGAGAATATAACCTCAGAGTTTAAGGCAGAGAGACTGTGAGCAGCACGAAGGGACACAACACGTCACATTTAACATGCTTCTTTCAATTGGGATTGCTGAGAAGATATTCTACCCAATCGTTGCTATTGTTGGTGTTCCTAGTAAATGACTATCACTATTGAAGTTATGTAAATCTGTGTGTGAGCGGCTCTCTGATTTTAAACTGATTGAAAATATTTAATGTTGACCGCGTGATCAATTATATAATTCACTTAAATTAAATGTCTTTAAACATGTCTATGGTCTGAATCAGTTTCATCAACTGAAGATAAACTTCTGTTTGTAACTCACCGGATCTCGGATTAATGAAGTTATTACATTTTCAGGAATCTTGTGTAATGTCAGATAGGTCCTCAATCAAGGCAAACTCTCAAAAGGAAGTGTTAGTGGCAATCTCACTGAAGGAAAGGTCAGTATGAACCACTAACCAGAGTGGAATATCTAATGGCAGTAATCAATTATTAGTGGCGGTATTTGTAAGTGTAGTATTGAACTGAATATGGTCAATAACTGATTGAAATGAATTGGTTCTATTTTGCAATAATGTATTGTATTGGTGACTGGTCACCCCATCCTATGTATCTCTATCTCTCTCTCTCCGTCTCTCTCTCTCTCTCTCAGTCTCAGTTTCTCTCTCTGAGACTCTCTCTCTCTCTCCCTCAGTATCAGTCTCTGTCTCTCTCTCTCACGCTCTTTCTCTCCCTCTCTCTCTCTATCTATTTATCTATCAATCTCTCTCTGTCTCTCTCTGTATCTCTGTTTACATTTGGACTTGATTGAAAACTGGAAGAGTTTGGCTGTGTTGTAAAGATGCTTGATATTTATTGTGTGAAGTGGAATGTCTCGATATCTCTTTTCTATTGAACTGCTCCAACAGAAACAGATATCACCCACACTCTGATATTTAAAACTCACAACAGTCCAATATTCTGATATTTTTTGTGATATTTTTCTCATTTCCGTTTATCCTAAATTGACCTCATATGTTTGTTCAATTTTTAAGAGTGTTTTTAAACAGTGTTGCTGCTTCAAAAGATTTCTGAATCTTTTTACCTGAACCCAGAAACCTCTCCAGTCCATTCAGAGGCTTGTTGTTCCAAGGAGCGATTGGGAAATTTATTGTTCTGATAAAAATGCAGCAGCGGTCACTGAGCTGTCGGGAACTTAATTTCCCATTGAAATACCCACTTTGAGAGTTTAGAAATGATAATAAATTTGTCACTGTATTTAGTTGTATTCTTTGTATTCTTCCACTGTATTTACTGTCGCTGTCAATTTAGCTTTTCTGCTCATTCTTTAATTATTATTCTGCTTCCGATTGCATATTGTTGATGTCAATGGTGAAGGAGAGTGATCTCATTGCTAATCCTTGTGGAACACCACTTCCCACCTTTCACCAATCAGACCAAAGCCCATTAACTCCTTTCTGTGTTTTCTGCGTTTGTCTCCAGCTTGCTGTCCATTCTGCTGCTGTGTCTACTAACTCCAATGGCTCCGACATTACTCACGATTCTGTTATGTCGGATCTTACTGAAGGCCTTTAGAGAATCAAATTGTTTGACATCTATCAAACTAATCAAATCTTGAATTTCCGATAGTTATTGAACAAATTCAATCAAATCTATCAGGAATTATATTGACTTTGGAATATGTGCTGACCATTTATGGTGCTCTATGTTACTATATTTTTACCTCATCATTTTAATTCACTTTTTCCTATTATTGACGTGACTGGGAGATGGTTTCTGGAATTGTTTTATTTTCTGTTTTAAATTCAAGAATAACAGAAGCAGACTGATGCCTTTCAATTCTTTGTTAATATTCTGATAGTGATTAGTAAATAGATAATATTGTCTATGCTGTTGCAAACTGTCTATTTTATGAATATTTGTGGTTGAAATACATCGAGCTCCAGTAATCTCCCTCTACCTGCCTCCGACACTGGCTTCCTATCTGCTCCTTATCGTTTCATTGAGAACTGTCATTGCGACATTGACCCTCTCAATTTCTCTGCCCCTCCCACGCACTCTCTACTGTCTCCCTCTGAACGTGCTCCAGTCCTCTCTCTAATGTCCAACCCTGACCTGGTGATCTAAGCTGCTCACAATAATAGTACCATGATTTTCTGTCCTACTGACCTCTTCGTCACAGAGGCTGAGCACCAACTCTCAGGCACATTCTACTACTTTCCCCTACACCAGGACTCCATCACCAAACATGATGGTACTGTTTCCAGGACTGTTGTTGACCTCATCGATTCTGGAGGTCTTCCGTCCCCTGACTCTGGCGTCAGAGCCCCGCAACCCCACATATCCTGCATGATCCTTCCACTCCTACCTTGTTCCCAAAATCCACAAATGACGACTGTCCCAGAAGACCCATTAGTTCAGCCCCTTCCAGTCCCACCAAACGCATTTCTTCCTATCCTGGTGCCATCCTCTCTCTCTCTGGGTACCGCCCCTCCCACCGACATTCCGGATTCGTCTGGTGCAGTATGTCATACAAACAAGGTCAATTTCCCTGACTATAACCGCTTAAACTTTTCAGAGGTTGGCCAATCCCTCGACACCTCCGTTCCCGAACAGGAGGGTTTGGGAGCTCCCAGCTTCTTCCTTGATCGGAGGCCCGAACATTCCAATCTGGAGCTCATGTCAATGACAGCCACATAGCCAATCAGAAGCCCCAGCCGCTGAGTGACAACCCCAAGCAAATCACGAAGATTCATCGCCTGTGTACCAGCCCCTCTGCCAATCAAAAGTCCCTCGTCCTGATTGGCAACATCGTTAAGCCAATCAGGGACCAAACCGGCTTAGTGACATCCGGATAATCCAATCAGGGAAAGCGGAATACTGACTGACAGAACATTCAGCTAATCCGACACTCGGCTTTCAGATATTGAGCTGCCACAGCCAATCAAAGAGCTCAGAATACTGCGCACTAGAAGCCTTAGTCAATCTGAGCCTCCGCTTTCAGCCTGACAGCCAACGCAGCCAATCGGGGAGCCCGGCTTCAGGCGAAGACCCGCCTCTGCCAATCAGAGATTCCGCCCGCAGATTGACAGCCGCCGCAACTAATCAGCGGTTTAGCCCGCTATCATACAGCCGCAAAGCCAATCAGAAGTTCCCCCGGTGAATGGCGGCCAACGCAACAAATAAGAGATTCTGTGAGCTGATTGACAACTTGCAGCGAATCGGAGGTCATAGAATCCCGACAATGCAGAAGGAGGCCATTTGGCCCATCGAGTGTGCACCGGCCATTTAAAAGAGGACCCTACTCAAGCCCACACCTCCACACTAACTCCGTAACGCAGTCACCCTATCCAAACTTTAAGACACTAAGGGGCAATTTAGCATGGAGAATCCACCTAACCTGCACATCTTTGGACTGTGTGAGGAAACCTGAGCACCGGGAGGAAACCCACGCACACACGGGGGAAGGCGTGAACTCCGCGCAGAAAGTGACAGGAGGCGGGATTTGAAACCGGCTCCCTGGAGCTGTGAGGCTGCAGTGCCAAGCACTGTGCCAGCGCACTTCACCCGCTGACTGCCAGCCTCCTCAACCAATCAGAGATTCCACCCGCTGACTGACAGCCGCCATCAGTGGCTCCACCCGCTAACTGCCGGCCGTCGCAGCCAATTAGAGGTTCTGTCTGCTGAATGGCAGCTGGTCCAGCCACGCAGGGAGCTTACCCGTGAGACGCAGGAGGTTCGTCCAATCAGGGATCTCAATCGGCGATCCGCCTCAATCTACCAGGGAGCCTGAATACTGTCGTTCAGTCTCATGAACGAATCATCGACCTCCACCCGTTACATCGGCAAATCCGCCATATCCAGCCAATGCCCTCCCTCGAGTGAGCGACTCACTCTCAATCTTTCATCAATGGAAACCCTTTCTGTCCATCATAAGACCATAAGACAGAGGAGCAGATTTAGCCTACTCGGCCCATTGTGACTTTTCCGCCATTCAGTCATGGCTGATATTTTCTCATCCCCATTCTCCTGTAGCTTTCATGAAATTTACAGTGCAGAGAGATGCTATTCGGCCCATCGGGTCTGCACCGGCCCTTGGAAGGGCACCCTACCTAAGCCCACACCCCCACCCTAGCCCTGTAACACTGTAACCCCACCCAACGCAACATTTTCAGTACACAAAGGGCAACTTAGCATGGTCAATCCACCTAACCTGCACAGTTTTGGACTGTGGGAGGAAACTGGAGCACCCGAAGAAATCCCACGCAGACACGGGGGAAAAGTGCAAAATCCACACAGACAATGATCCAAGCCAGGAATCGAACCTGGTATCCTGGAGCTGTAAACCAACCTTGCTAATCACTATGATACTGTGCCCCCTACCCTCCAATCTCCACTATATTACTCATGATTTTGGATACCTCCATCAAATCTCCACTCAAACTTCTCTTCTCCAAGGAAAACCCACCTAATGTCTTCAATCTCCACTGATGACTGAAGATGCTCAGCACTGGAACATTCAGATGAATCCTTTCTGTTCTCTATATAATACCTTCAAATCCTTCCTGAACTGGGTGCCCGGAAATGGACACAATACTCCAGCGCAGACTTCCACAAGTTTTACACAACCTATTTTCTCTTATATTCTATTCCCTTATCAATAAAGCAGTTGTATGATATCGAATTCTATATGCAACAAAATGTTCGACTGTTCAACGGCAATCTTTATGCACTTGCTGGTTTTATTTGGAAATCTTTTACTTTACACAGTTTGAACATGTTCACCTGAATAATATGACCGGCCCTGGGAAGGGGTCCAATAAATAGTTCAGTTCACAAACAGGGGGAAAATTATGCCCTTGTCCGGAGTGAAGAGGAATGCGCTGTTTCCACTTCCTTATTCAACACACTGTTTGGGCGAAAAGAGGATAAATTATAGGAAGACCATCACCCGTGGCTAACAACCACCACGCCGCACCACTGAATATTTCCGTCAGCCTCATCCAGCAAGAACACACACACACACATACACACATACATACACACAGGCACAAACACACACCCACAGTCACAAACACAGCCAAAGACACACAGGCACATACACACAAACACACGCGGGCACACATGCAAAGACATGCACAGAAATAGGAAGATAGAGCAGCTAAACACGTGGTTAAACTGCTGGTGTCGGAGAGAGAGTTTCCGTTATCTGAACCACTGGGAGTTTTTCCGGGGCAGGTGTGACCTGTGTAAGAAGGACGGGTTGCATCTAAACTGAAGAGGCATAAATATCCTGGCCTCGAGGTTTGCTAGTCTTTCTCAGGAGGGTTTAAACTATTATGGCACGGGGGTGGGAGCAATTGGTCAGAAGGTGAAAAGGTTGAGGGGAACAAGGGAATAGGGCCAGTATGGCTCGGAGAAAGAACAGACAGGGACATGTTGTTGAAAACAGCGGGTCTGGTGGCCTGAAGTGCATATGTTTTAATGCAAGAATTAACAGGTAAGGTACATAAAGTTAGAGCTTGGATTAGTACTTGGAACTATGATGTTGTTGCCATTACAGAGACCTGGTTGAGGGACGGACGGGATTGGCAGCGAAACATTCCAGGATTTAGATGATTCAGGCGGGATAGAGGGGAATGTAAAGAGGGTGGAGGAATTGCGCTACTGGTTAGAGAGAATATACAAGACGGATGTTGAGGCTAGGGGTGGATGTTTAAATACTCTAGGTCAAGTGGTCATACGGAAGGGGGAAATTTTGGGTATTCTAAAAGACATTAAGGTGGGCAAGTCCTCAGGACCGGATGGGATCTATCCCAGGTTACTGAGGGAAGCGAGGGTCGAAATAGCTGGGGCCTTAACAGATATCTTTACAGCATCCTTCAGCATGGGTGAGGTCGCGGAGGTCTGGAGAATTTCTAATATTGTCCCTTTGTTTAAGAAGGGTAGCAGGGAAAATCCAGGGAATTATAGACCTGTGAGCTTGACGTCAGTGGTAGGCAAACTGCTGGAGAAGATACTGAGGGATAGGATCTGTTCGCACCTGGAAGAAAATAGACTTATCAGTGATAGGCAGCATGGTTTTGTGCAGGGAAGGTCATGCCTTACAAAATTAACAGAATTATTTGAGGAAGTGACAAAGTTAATTGATGAGGGAAGGGCTGTAGATCTTATATACATGGACTTTAGTAAGGCGTTTCATAAGGTTTCCCATGGCAGATTGATGGAAAAAGTGAAGCCGTATGGGGTTCAGGGTGTACTAGCTAGATGGATAAAGAACTGGCTGGGTAACAGGAGACAGAGAGTAGTGGTGGATAGGAGTGTCTCAAAATGGAGAAAGGTGACTAGTGGTGTTCCACAGGGATCCGTGCTCGTACCACTGTTGTTTGTGATCTACATAAATGACCTGGAGGATGGTATAGGTGGTCTGATTAGCAAGTTTGAAGATGGTACAAAGATTAGTGGAGTTGCAGATAGCGAGGAGGACTGTCAGAGAATACAACGAGATATAGATAGATTGGAGAGTTGGGCAGAGAAATGGCAGATGGAGTTCAATTCAGGCAAATGTGAGGTGATGCATTTTAGAAGATCAAATACAAGAGCGGACTATATGGTCAATGGAAGGGTCCTGGGGAAAATTCATGTACAGAGAAATCTGGGAGTTCAGGTCCATTGTATCCTGAAGGTGGAAACGCAGGTTGATAGAGTGGTCAAGAAGGCATGCAGCATGCTTGCCTTCATCGGAAGGGGTATTGAGTACAAGAGTCAGCAGTTCATGTTACAGTTGTATAGGACTTTGGTTAGGCAACATTTGGAATACTGCGTGCAGTTCTGGTCGCCACATCACCAGAAGGATGTGGATGCTTTGGAGAGGGTGCAGAGGAGGTTCACCAGGATGTTGCCTGTTATGGAGGGGGCTAGCTATGAAGAAAGGTTAAGTCGATTAGGATTGTTTTCATTGGAAAGGCGGAGGTTGAGGGGGGACCTGATTGCGGTCTACAAAATTATGAGAGGTATGGACAGGGTGGATAGCAACAAGCTTTTTCTAAGAGTGAGGGTTTCAGTTACAAGGAGTCACGATTTCAAAGTGAGAGGGGCAAAGTTTAAGGGATATGTGCGTGGAAAGTTTTTTACGCAGAGGGTGGTGGGTGCCTGGAATGCTTTACCAGCTAGGTGGTAGAGACGGCACGATAGCATCATTTAAGACGCACCTGGACGGGTATATGAACGGGCAGGAACAGAGGGAAGTAGTCCTTGGAAAATAGGAGACAGGTTTAGATAAAGGATCTGGATCGGTGCAGGCTGGAGGGCCGAATGGCCTGTTCCTGTGCTGTAATTGTATTTGTTCTTTGGTCTCTGTACTGTGGGAGCACTCATCAGAGGGCAGTAAGGCTATATGGGTAGAGATCAGAAATAAGAAGGGTGCAGTCACAATGTTGTGGGCTTGCTGCAGGCCACCCAAGAGCCAGCGGGAGCTGGAGGAGCAGATAGGTAGACAGATTTTGGAACGGAGAAAAAGCAACAGAGTTGCTGTGATGGGAGACTTTAACTTCCACAACATTGACGGGGACTCACTTAGTGCTAGGGGCTTGGACGCGGCAGAGTTTGTAAGGAGCTTTCAGGAGGGGTGCTTAAAACACTATGTAGATAGTCCAACTAGGCAAGGGACTGTACTGGACCTGGTATTGGGGAATGGGCCCGGCCAGGTGGGAGAAGTTTCAGTAGGGGAGCATTTCGGGAAAAGTGACCACAATTCAGTTAGTTTTAAAGTGCTGGCGGACAAGGATAAGAGTGGTGCGAGGGTGAATGTGCTAAATTGGGGAAGGCTAATTATCACAATATTGGGCGGGAACTGAAGAACATGGATTGGAGGCGGATGTTTGAGGCTAAATCAATGAGGCTTTCAAATGTCAGTTGAAAGGAGTTGATGACCGGCATGTTCCTGTAAGGGGCAGCACGATGGCCTTGTGGATAGCACAATTGCTTCACAGCTCCAGGGTCCCAGGTTCGATTCCTGATTGGGTCACTGTCTGTGTGGAGTCTGCACATCCTCCCCGTGTGTGCGTGGGTTTCCTCCGGGTGTTCCGGTTTCCTCCCACAGTCCAAAGATGTGCAGGTTAGGTGGATTGGCCGTGATAAATTGCCCTTAGTGTCCAAAATTGCCCTTAGTGTTGGGTGGGGTTACTGGGTTATGGGGATAGAATGGAGGTGTTGACCTTGGGTAGGGTGCTCTTTCCAAGAGCCGGTGCAGGCTCGATGGGCCGAATGGCCTCCTTCTGCACTGTAAATTCTATGATGATAAAGGAAGAAGGTCCAATGCTGCAAATTTCGGAACCTTGGATAACGAGAGATATTGTAGGCCTCATGAAAAAGAAAAAGGAGGCATTTGTCAGGTCTAGAAGGCTGAGAACATACGAACTTAAAAAAAGTAGTAAGGAACTTCAGCAACGGGTCAGGATGGCTAAAAGGGTTCACGAAAAGTCATTGGCAATTAGGGTTAAGGAAAATTCCAAGTCTCTTTACACGCACATTAAAAACACAAGCCAGGGAAAGGGTTGGGCCACTGAAGGACAGGCGAGGGACTATATGTGTGGAGCCACAGGAAATGGGCGATGTACAAAATGAATACTTTGCTTCAGTATTCACCAAAGGGAAGGAATTGGTGGATGTTGAATCTGGAGAAGGGTGTGTAGATAGCCTTGGTCACATTGAGATCCAAAAAGACGAGGTGCTGGGCGTCTTGAAAAATATTAAGCTCGATCATGGCCGCGAGGCTCGCTCGTGTCACACATAGATACATAGATACATAGCATTTACAGTGCGGAAGGAGGCCATTCGGCCCATCAAGTCTGCACCGGCTCTTGGAAAGAGCATCCTACCCAAAGTCAACACCTCCACCCTACACCCATAACCCCGTAGCCCCACCCAACACAAAGGACAATTTTGGACACTAAGGGCAATTTAGCATGGCCAATCCACCTAACGTGCACATCTTTGGACTGTGGGAGGAAACCGGAGTGCCCGGAGGAAACCCACCCACACACGGGGAGGATGTGCAGACTCCGCACAGACGGACCCAAGCCAGAATCGATCCTGGGACCCTGGAGCTGTGAAGCGATTGTGCGATCCACAATGCTACCGTGCTGCCCTACGGGGGGTTTAAACTAGTATGGCAGGGGGTGGGTGACGGAGCAATAGGTCAGAAGGTGAAAACATTGAGGGTGTACAAGGGAATAGGGCCAGTATCGCTCCAAGGAAGAGCAGACATGGAGACCTTGCTGAAAACAGCGGGACTGGTGGCTTGAAGTGCATATGGTTTAATGGAAGAAGTATAACAGGTAAGGCACATAACGTTAGAGCTTGGATTAGTACTTGGAACTATGATGTTGCTGCCATTACAGATACCTGGTTCAGGGACTGGAAGGATTGGCAGATAAACGTTCCAGGATATAGATGTTTCAGCCGGGACACATGGGGTTGTAAAAGGGGTGGAGTTGCGCAACTGGTTAGGGAGAATATCACAGCTGTACTGCGGGAGAACACCTCAGAGGTATCGAGTATTATGGGTAGAGATCAGGAATAAGAAGGGTGCAGTCACAATGTTGGGGGTTTATTACAGGCCACCCAACAGCCAGCGGAAAATAGCAGGGAGACATATTTTGGAAAGGAGTAAAAGCATCAGGGTTGTGATGGGACACTTTAGCTTCCCCAATATTGACTGGGACTTAAGTAGTGCTAGGGGCTTGAGTGTGAAATTAGCATCCAGGAGGCGTCTGAAAACAATATGCGGATTGGCGAAATAGAAAAGCGGATATACTGGACATGGAATTGGGGAATGAGCCCGGCCAGGTGGTAGAAGGATGTGGAGGCTTCAGAGAGGGTGAAGAAGCGATTTGCCAGGATGTTGCCTGGTATGGCGGGCATTAGCTATGAGGAGAGGTTGAATAAACTTGGTTTGTTCTCACTGGAACGACGGAGGTGATGGTGCGATATGATAGAGGTCTACAAATTTATGAGGGGGCCAGACAGAGTGGATAGTCAGAGGCTTTTCCCCAGGATAGAGGGGTCAATTACTGGGCCGTATAGGTTTAAGTTGCGAGGGGCAAAGTTTAGCGGATATGTACGAGGCAAGGTTTTACACAGAGGGTAGTGGGTCCCTGGACCTCGCTTCCTGAGGACGTGGTGGACGAAGAAACGATCGTGACGTTTAAGGGACATCTTGACAAATAAATGATTACGATGGGAATAGAGGGATACGGACACCAGAAGTGTCGAAAATGTTAGTTTCGACGGGCAGCAGAGTCGGCAGAGGCTTGGAGGGACGAAGATCCTGTTCCTGTGCTGGACTTTTATTTGTTCTTTGTTATAAGTCCCCATGGCCTGATGGGATCTACCCCTGAATACTGAAGCATGCTCGAGCGGAAATTGCTGAGGCCTTGAGATAAATCTTTGGATCCTCACTGTCCCGGTGATGTCCCAGTAGACTGGAGAATAGAGAGAGTTCTTCCTTTGTTTAAGAAGGGTAGCACGTATAATCCAGAGAACAACAGGCCGGTGAGCCTTTCGTCAGTGGTAGGGAAATTTCTGGAGAGAATTATTCGAGACATAATCTAGTCCCATTTGGAAGCAAATGGACGTATTAGCGAGAGGCAGCACGGTTTTGTGAAGGGGAGGTCGTGTCTCACTAACTTGATTGCGTTTTTCGAGGAGGTCACAATGATGATTGATGCAGGCAAGGCAGTGGATGTTGTCTATATGCACTTCAGAAAGGCCTTTGACAATGTCCCTCATGGCAGACTGGTACAAAAGGTGAGGTCACACTGGATCAGGGTGAGCTGGCAAGAAGGGTACAGAACTGGCTCGGTCATAGAAGGCAGAGAATAGCAATGCAAGGGCGCTTGCTGCGACTATTGGTGTTCCGCAGAGATCAGTGCTGGGACCTTTGCTGTTCGTAGTGTATATTATGATTTGTAGGAAAATGTAACTGGTCTGATTAGTACGTTTGCAGGGCATTTAAATTGTCATTGGATAAACATATGGATAATAATGGAATAGTGTAGATGGGCTTCAGATTGTTTCACCGGTCGGCGCAACATCGAGGGCCGAAGGGCCTGTTCTGCGCTGTAATTTCTCATTCTCATTCTTTCTGCACGGCGGAAACGCGATTCCGTCTTTAATAATCAAGGGTCTAGGTACAATTGTGTTCGAACCGAAACTCCCCATCTCAAGAAGCTGTCCAATCACCTCCCTCATTATTAAAGCAAAGGCTGAAATTGCCTTGAGGAGTTTGGAAACCAATTCCTTTGCGATCCACTGGAATGTTTCTCGGGCGGGATACGGAGGGACACACCACTCGTCTATTGAATCACATTTTGTCCGCTTTATAGTTACACGTCCCTTTATCCACGTGTACTTATCTGACCATGATATCGCCTACATATTACCCTCTCTATCTTTATGTTTATGAATTGTCACACTATCTGTATTTAGAATACACGTGACTGGCGGGAGATAGTGGGATGAGGAATGGAATCTGAGTGTCCTCGCGCCGGCATGGACAAGATGGCAAATGGCCGCCTTCTGTACCGTGACTTTTCTATAATTCTAAGAAGCTACTTTGACTTTCCAATGATGTAATTGAGCACCAATTTCCATTCACCATTTTCTCCCTCGATTCAACTTTGACCGTGTGACCATTTTCAGAAATCGCCCCAATTGAATTCTCTTCAGATTTGTATAATAAATCCGAACCACTACTTTTGTATATCAATGGACTACATACGTTTGAAGCTGTGTGTCTTAATGATCAAGCGGCAATTTGAAGTGTGTTTCAAGTGTCTGGGAATATATGTAGACCAGAAGCTGGGCTTCACAGAGAGAACACCGGCAACATATTTAAAAAGCGTTAGTCAGTGTTTATTTTTAATTAGAAACTAACAGTGTTTGAAATGATTCATAATGCTTCAGAGAAGTTATACATAAGTCTGGTATACTGTATTTTAACGGTCAACATGGCATTCTGGTGCGGTTACCTCAGTGTGAACAACCAAGGTAAGCTCGCCAGAATTGTCAACACTTCAGGTAAAACCGTTGGTCGACAGCAGACGCAGCTCAATAATTTATTGCACAATGGAGCTCAGAGGAAAGATCAGACCTTCACCGGTGGTCCCTCTCACTCTTTGAGCAGAGCTTTATAATGCCTGATGCGTGGGACTATCGGCTCAGGATGTATTTTGATCCCAGTACCATGAGCACTGAATCACATACTGTTAATTTAACTTGCTGTTTTTCATGTATATTTAGTGAAATGTGTCATGCGTGTGTGGTATGAATGCAGGATATATATTCGCAAAAGTATGAATTGTGGCATGCATGCAATATTTAACCTTTAGGACTTTTTACTGCTATACCGGATGTGAACCAAATACAATTGTACACATTTGCATGGGAAATTAAACGCTATTATTACTATTCCTCCACATAATTCGCAACATCGCAAGGCAATTTCCAGCAAGCAACTGGTCATTCGTCCCTTCTTCTCCTGCTGCACTATCTAAATTCACATTAACAATTAGAATGCCGTTGCACGTTAACTTCAATCGCCAAGAGATTAGTTGGGACATTTCTGGGAGATTGATATTGAAAGAGTTTATTTATATCGAAAGATATCTTTTTTGTAACTCAGTGTTTGTATCTGCTCATCCGGAGTAATCTGAATGGATATATGAATTGGAATATCTGGAGAGAACAAGACGAATGTCCATCGAAATGGAATAAGGCCCTGTAGCTAAGGTGATAGACTGAATTTCTAACAATTAGCTCAGAGCTGGTCCTGACTGATCTAGTAAATCTACCAATTGTCGAGGGCGTAGTTCCAAATGCACCCCATCTTTTTAAACATTCTCTCCTCATCTTCCACCTCTGACATGTAGGTTTCAATCAATACTTCCAGTTTAAAGGAGAGATGGAATCATGGGAAATTTTAAATATAACTCCCCACAACCGTCTCTGGCTGTTAAGGGCCATTTTAGACCACCTGGCTCAACAGTTTGTTCACCGTTAAACTCCCGTACCGGCTGAGGTTATTCATAATGGCCCTCTCTCCTGCACCTTTGTCGCTAGCATGAGGTGGGGCAATCCTCAGGTTAACACCACCAATCAACTCTCCCACTCAAAGGTGAAAGCAGCCTATGGTCATCTGGGGCTATTGTGACTTTGATCACTTTCCCTAATTCACATCTCAGCTCGTGAAACGCATCTGAATCCTAAAGTGACATTTTCAACTTAACAGAAAACGCAGGTGACATTTTGTCAATTATTGGACAAATTGCAACATTGTTTAATGGTCGATTAGTTTATTTATATTTACATATCTATATTTGAAATGAAATGTAACAGGAACTATACAATCATCAGTGAGATCTCACTGTGACTAGACTTTGCTCTACAATTCTGCCATACCATAGCGACATGGTTATAGTGATTATCACAAATGATTCTCAACACGTGATCCTCTATACTAATCAAAGGGATCAGTGTTCAGCGCGCGTTTAGCTGCTTGATAGAAGTCTCCTTGGCTCTATGTTTGCTTCCACAAGGCTCAGGGTTGTTCGGCATATCCTGTCTCCTCCATTATTCACCAAGGAAAAGCAGTCCAGGTTATCATCTGCGGCCTGCCTTCTTTTTTGATGTCTTTTCCAATGCGGCCAAAACCAGGGAGGCGTAGATTTGTCCGCCCTGAGACTGGGAAATTTATGAAGCATTGACATTCAAAAATAGTTAACATATATGTCAAATTATTTGGAAATGAAATCGACTTCAATGAACTGACAGAATGAGACAACTAAGAAGGATACCATTCGGTCCATTCAATTCGTACTGACACCTTGAACGTGCTAGTCATTTAGCGCAATCCTCAGTTTAACATTCCCGATATCATCAACAATTGTCCTCTCTTCAAACATTTCACAGATTCCCTTTTCAAAACCACTGTTCAATCTTCTTCCAGTGCCCTCTATATCTATCTGCGAGGGTGCTGCTTAATATTTATCTGCAATAATTATCTGCGCAAATGATCTGTGATGGAGTCGTGAATTGGAAAGTAAGTTAAAGCAGACATTGTCAATGTATAACCAGACATCTGGGGCGATGTAAATTTTATTTTTATTCCATATATTTATTGTTAAAGAGCGAATCTGATGATAATGTTTCCCCGTCTGTCATCTATAAGGTCCGGCAGATAAATACATATCCAGGCCGAAACACAGACACAATAAAGAGACTTACACCGAAGAAACGCAGAGAATGGGGGCGGGGGTGCACATCCAGAGGCCAGTTAGACTATGCTGTCAGTGTCTAAATAAAATAACTTGAAATATAAATCACGCTGGCCATTTTTATTACACTGCCCATCTCCCCATCCGTTGCTTTAAACGTTCCAGCAGTTTAAGTGAAGATCCAGGCACCTTGTGAAATGATTCTCCCTCAAGCACCCAATCAGGTAGCACAATCCACACTGCTCTTGAGGGGCAGCAGGGTAGCATGGTGGTTAGCATAAATGCTTCACAGCTCCAGGGTCCCGGCTGGGTCACTGTCTGTGTGGAGTCTGCACGTCCTTCCCCTGTGTGCGTGGGTTTCCTCCAGGTGCTCCGGTTTCCTCCCACAGTCCAAAGATGTGCGGGTTAGGTGGATTGGCCATGCTAAATTGCCCGTAGTGTCCTAAAAAAAGTAAGGTTAATGGGGGGGGGGGGGGTTGTTGGGTTAGGGTGGATACGTGGGCTTGAGTAGGGTGATCATGGCTCGGCACAACATTGAGGGCCGAAGGGCCTGTTCTGTGCTGCACTGTTCTATGTTCTTATTTTGCGCCTTTCACAGCTCTGCAAGCCCCCTGTCGTTTGACAGCAACTTTTCAAAATTCTTGTCAAATCTTTCAATGTAAGAAATTTGGCAGCCCGTTCGGAATCAATAGGGTTCCCAGAACATCCATTTAATAACGGCCCATCGAATGTATTTCATTCGGATGTTTGTTGAGGGATTTGATGTCACAACTGGACACCGAAAGCTTGCTACTCCCCAGTCCCAACACGATCCGTACGCTCCGCCACTTCGCCCACGCACAGGAATATGTTCTAATTTTAGTTAAAGCGACGAGTTTGATTTGAAACAAGTGAATGTGTTCTAGGATGCGCCTTGCCAACCGCGTGAAACATCGAGCGTGGGATTGGGTGCACATTATTCCAAAAATCAGCAATTATGTGGGCAGCTAGACAACATATTAATTGCACTTACCCGTAACGCACCGTCATGTACTCTTTGTGTCTGTGCTTGGCGGTGGTCGCCTAGGTATTAAAGAATGCAATTTGAATTTAAATATGTTCTTCCGGCGACCAAATATTCAGCCGGAGACAGGCGAAGACAATGACAAATCAATGAGCCAATGGAATCAACGCATCAATTGACCCTAATTGTCAATGGGAGTCAATGCCAAAGCTTTATAAATAGGCCAGTGCTCCCCCAATAGATAAACGGCCCCTCAATGCATCACTTGTCAGATAATCCATCAATGGAGCCCAATTCGCCAATGGTGGACAAGTGTGTCTCGAGACAATGGCGTCTCGTGTCCATTTCCCTCCTGGTATATTACCGGCAGATTTAATAATCAGCAATTGGCCGTATTCTGGCACCAACAGGAATGAGATGATTGAAGAATATTTTGATGGTGGGACGTCCACTTATCAATCGGTGAATTCCCGCCATTTGATATTTAATCTGTGCCAATTTTACAATGGAATTGACCCGTTTATCGCACTTTCCGCCTCCCTCTTTGTGTTGCTAAAACTGAACAAGGACAAAATGTATCTAATAAAGTGTTAAGTCAGGCAGATCCTGGCTCAGGTCCCAGAAATAGCTGATAAAATAATTAATTGTACATCACTTTTAGATTCATCTTCATATATCGTACAGAATATCAACATGAAACATTGAAATCAGAGTTGGGTTGAACTGGACTTCACACAATACTAAACGCAAATAGAGTGTCCGTGATGTAGTTTACAAATGGCCGAGTTACTAACTTTTCATTTTGGCTTTTGTTGTCCCATTTTCCTGAAAGAAGAACTTATAATTAGCATCATAAAATCAGGAGAAGATAATGACATTGGATACGCAATCATAGCAATATCCCTCATGAACCGGATTCCTCACCTGATCTGCCGTTTTACAAATCCAAATAGAAATTAGAATCAACAAGAGAACCAGAACCACCAGGACAGTAATGAAAGCGAGAAGGGCCCGACTGCACCATCCTGCAGAAACAAAACAATTAATATCTGCTTCTCTGTCACATCCTTATCTCCTGGGATTCTCTGCTAGGAAACTGAACTCATTAAAAAAGTTGGAAACTGAACCTTGGGAGTGAAAGGGGGAAAGTAAAGCCCGGTGAACTAATAGCAAAACGTGAAATGGAATCAGAATTTACAGTGTAGAAGGAGGCCATTCGGCCCATCGGGTTTTCATCGGCCCTCGGAAAGAGCACATTTCACCCTATCCCCATAACCCAGTAACCCCACCTAACCTTTTTGGACACGAAGGAGAATTTATCCTGGTCAATCCACCTAACCTGTAAATCTTTTGACTGTAGTAAGAAACCGGAGAACCCGGAGGAAACCCACTCAGAGAACGTGCAGACTCCGCACAGACAGTGACCCGACCCGGGAACCGAAACTGGGACCCCAGAGCTGTGAAGCAACTGTGCTAACTAATGTACTACCGTGCCGCCCTTTGATGTCGTTCTGGTGAAGTAATTATGTTCAATGTGTTAGAAATATCTCTGAATAAGAAAATGGCTAGGGTATTCGAGTGTGCAATGTTAGACCAGGGAGATCTATTATCTGACAGGCGTGTCAGTGTTGTTCCACACTCACAGTACATCAGTTTGAATGATGTAAACAGCATTCAAATATCATAGTGAAAAACTGATCCAGTGAATGATGCTGTCCTTGTGTCAACTCTGAAAGTTCTATTGAAATTCGATCAATCTTCCTCAGCTTTCTCTCATGGACCTGCACATTGCTCCACATTAATGACTTCTGCAAAGCCCCTTCTGAAAGTAACTGTTAAATATGATTTCGCCGCATGTTCCAGTTAACAAGAACTCTCTGTGTAAATCACACTCTGCACTTATCCCCAGTTCTTTGGTGATTATCTTCAATTTGTGTCCCCCTATTTGCTCACCTCCTGCCATTGTGCAGTGTTCCAATTAGTTACTCCATCGAAAAGTTCTGATTTTGATCGTCGCCTCGATCATGTCTCCTCTTAACATTCTCTTCCGAATGGAGAAGAGTCCAAGCTCTCCAGTCTCTCCACAAGAACTGAAGTGGCTAGTTCCCAACATATTTCCTCGGCTCTCTCGGTAGACTTGTGACTTCATTCCCTAAAAAGCTGTGTGCAGCTGATCAGAATACTGTGAACGTGGCCAGCCTGTGCTTTCTGACGCATTTACACATTTCCGCTTGCTTTTAGACTCGATTCTTCAATTTAAAAATTCAATGCTTCCAGATGACTTACAGCATTAATTGATCATAGAACATAGAACATTACAGCGCAGTACGGGCCCTTCGGCCTTCGATGTTGTGCCGACCTGTGAAACCATCTGAAGCCTATCTGACCTACACTATTCAATTTTCATCCATATGTCTATCCAGTGACCACTTAAATGTCCTTAAAGTTGGCGAGTCTACTACTGTTGCAGGCAGGGCGTTCTACACCCCTACTACTCACTGAGTAAAGACACTGCTTCTGACATCTGTCCTATATATCTACCACCCCTCAATTTAAAGCTATGTCCCCTCGTGTTGGTCATCACCATCCGAGGGAAAAGACTCTCACTGTCCACCCTATCTAACCCTCTGATTATCTTATATGTCTCCATCAAGTCACCTCTCAGCCTTCTCCTCCCTAACGAAAACAACCTCAAGTCCCTGAGCCTTTCCTCGTAAGACCTTCCCTCCATAACCAGGCAACATCCTAGTAAATCTCCTCTAAACCCTTTCCAAAGCTTCCGCATCCTTCCTATAATGTGGTGACCAGAACTGCACGTAGATCTCCCCATTTCCATCTCCAGACATTACTGTATCAGAGAATAATTGCAGCACAGGAGGCCAATCAGCCCACCAACTCTCTGTTACCTCTCTGCAGCAACAACCCGCTTAATTCCACCCGCCTGCCACTACTCTTCCGCCTACACATTCTTCCATTTCGCACCATTCTCCAATTCCCTTTCGATCGCCACTCTCAGGCAGTGTGTTCCAATGATGAACATACGGTGTACAGAAGAGTTCACCGTTTTGTTCCAGTTCTTTTCTTTCCCAATCACAGCACATGTGTATCGCCTGGCACTCCATCCTTCGGTCACGGGGTACAGATTTTCACTCTATACTCTGCCCAGCTCGCTCCTGATTTTAAACGCCACTATCACATATCTGTTCAAACTTCTCTTCTCCATGCAGAAATGTATCAGTGTCTATCGGTTATGCACGTGAATTAATTTTCCCACCCGTGATACCATTCCATTTAATCTTTTCTGCACTGTCTCTAAAACATTCTCCAGACATTCTGGTGCCCAGATAGGACGTAATACTCCAGTTGATGCTGAACCAGAGTTTTGTTAACGTTCATTACAGCTCCCTTATTACTCTACTATCTGCCTTATTGCTAATGTCGAGACCTTTGCATGCATTAGTAATCGCCCTGCCCCTGTCAATGGTTTGTGACAATAAAGCTCAGACTCGCAATCCCAAGTAAAGTCTGTGTGATACACTTGGGGTAATTTCTGAAAATCTAATTTCTGTGAAGAATTAGACACAGAGTTTAATGTTCTAAAATACTGCAGGACACTGCAGGCAGCACGGTAGCATTGTGGATAGCACAATCGCTTCACAGCTCCAAAGTCTCAGGTTCGATTCCGGCTTTGGTCACTGTCTGTGCGGAGACTGCACATCCTCCCCGTGTGTGCGTGGGTTTCCTCCGGGTTACTCTGGTTTCCTCCCACAGTCCAAAGATGTGCAGGTTAGGTGGATTGGCCATGATAAATTGCCCTTAGTGTCCAAAATTGCCCTTAGTGTTGGGTGGGGTTACTGGGTTATGAGGATGGGGTGGAGGTGTTGACCTTGGGTAGGGTGCTCTTTCCAAGAGCCGGTGCAGACTCTTTCTGCGCTGTAAATTCTATGATCTATGACTCGGGAAGTAGGATTAAACCAATAAAACAGATATTACACGGATGATGGGTTCTGGGAAATGAGATTCAAATAAGTAAATGAATATCTCAGAAAACAAGTCATTTTTAGACAAAAAATTCCACTTTTGCCTGGTTTCTCTTTGTGAAGACCATCCAGCGGAGAACTGATCACAAGTCCACACCAAAGCCCACTGCTTAAAAAAGGTGGTGGATGAAGAATCAATAACTTCGGAAAGGAAAACCAGATTCTAGTTTGAAGGGAAAATGTGACAAAGCTATCGGGATCAATATCGGAAAACCTTTGTTTTTATTTAACAGGCTTCAGAGTCTTAGCTTCGATGTTAACTTGAATTCAAACCATCATTGTGGAGATCGCCAACTCACCTGTCCTTGTCTCTGCTGCTTTGGGGAACAACACGCTCTTTAGTCGAATTTTTGTTTGGAGACCCCAGTTGAACAATACAAGTATAGAGAGCGCTGTTTCGCCACATATCCATTGACACCATGATCTGACTGGCGATGGTGGTCCTCCTCCAGTGTACGGGATCACTCGATACCTCGGTTACAAGGCCGTAAATATTCCAGAAAATAGCAATCCGGTTCGAAGAAAGTCCACTGACCAAACACACCAAGTTTCCCTGGAATTCCCCTTACCCTGTGGCACAAATATCAGCACCGCCGTCTTATAGGTGGAACTGTCTGGACACAGATTGAGACATAGTCAACAATTGATTCACACAAAATGATAATACGGGGCATGATCAGAATTCATTTCAATTGTTCTCTTACCTCCAACCAGTAGTGTAGCTGCGTTCTGGAGCGGTGCATAGCTAGCTATATGAACAGAGTAGTAGGAACCCGAATCATTCGCCTGGACATTGCGGATTTCTAGAATCAATATATTTTTGCTGCTGCCTTTTTTAGAAATGAACTTACAACCCGCCCCGTTAGAGGATGAAATGTCGATTGCTTTCGGGGCTTCACACACTCCTTGTTTATGCCAGCCATAGCTAGACACTACTTCCACTTCGTAAATGTAATGACAGGTTAATTGCACGATCTGCCCGACTTCAGCTGTCATTACGAAGGGGATGTGAGACATAGTGGACTCGGAATCTGTAACCAGAGAGATTATTGTTTCGTTATCAATGATTATTGAGAGATTGGAAACATCCGCTTTGAAACGCTTGAGCTGTAATTAAAGAACAATCTCATTGCTGTTTTACAGCGTTTTAGGTGAGATTTATTCTTGAATTTATTTCTGCTTCGGTTTATAGGAGGAGGCAGTAAACACATTGGCACTATCTGATAAAATCCCTTCACCTCATCACTGGATCACAGTTTTATTTCAAGAAACACACATTCTTACATTTTACTGAACGAAGGTAACTCCGATTAAATTTCCCACGGCCGCTTACTCGCCGTAACCCCTCAGCACTCGGAAAATGAGTATCAGGGGGAAATATTCCTTCGCCATCTTGAGCCGGAGACTGCTCCCAGTTTTCGCTCTCACTCGCTTGTTACTGCGGCCGGAGTGGCCACTGACTGACCCGAGCTCACGGCCAGATCCGGTGGAAACGATGACGATCTGTTCTCTGGAAAATGTGACACCATTCAGTGAGCGGTGTCTTGGTGAATATGACGTTCATTTGCACTGCCGTCACCGCCTGTGTGTCCCAGCTGACAAGAAACAGAAGACCACACAACAATCTGATTGGCTGCAGTTCAGAGGCGGGGCGGAATAATAACTGCAGGGATCTATGCTGAATATTGAAATTAGTAATTAACTCAAGTTTATCCATCCCAGATTGTCATTGCTATGATGCTGATCCAACATATAAGACATCTACCAGGTCATCCCTCAGCCTTGTCATCGCCAGTTAAACAATCCCCAGCCTGTTTCTTATTTCTAGTTATTTATGACATTTCGGCCCTGTTCTCGTTCTTATAAATCGTGTTTGCTCCATTGCCAATATCTTTTTTGTAGTTTGGGGGGGGGGGGGGGGGGGCAGTAATTTGCAGTTAGTCCAAGTATTCCATACAAGGACCAAAGTATAAAAACAATTAAACAGAATTAGAATCATTTTCTTTAGCCTTCTCTGTTTTTTTCTTGTGAATATCACCAACAAGATCATGAAAATGGGCGTTGCTTTCGGATCATTCACAGATCGAATAAACCAAAGTTTTGAGCAGCATCAGGGACAGACCAGAACCGTGTGCGTCTCGTCAACTGGGTTGTATTTCGATTCTGAGCCGCGTTCACACTCGCACATTCTGATGTTGACTCAGTGGCTTCTTTAAGCAAAATTTCGAGCAGAAACGACTTGCTTTCCGCGTTGCCAAAGGGTTAAGTTAAAAGCATTTCCCCTTTGGGTGAAATAGTGGACAACACTATTAAACGGTGAACAGGGAAGATACTCGAGTTAATTTAGCCTTCATGCCATCTGTTCGTAAATCCGCGGATAATGGTTTCCGGTGGTCGAAATTCCCAATGCAATGCCCCACAGTTTCCTAAAGATATGCCTTCGGAAATATTTGGGAATCATTATCGGTGGAAATTCAGTACATGCCGGACAGAGTACATTTCTTAGAAGCTGCAGTAAGGAAAGACATTAGAGGAGAGAAATTGAGATCGTGAATGAAAGTTGTCCCATGTACTTTTTTGTAAATACAAAGATTTGCATTGATCTTCTGATGAAAGCAAGAGGTCACCAATTTATTTTCGTTTGGTCATTGTGATCATCGCTGGTCAGTGCAGCATTAATTGTCCTTCCCTAAATGTCTCTACATTATGAGAGGAAACTCAGAGTCTCTTTTCCAAGGGTGGACGTATGGTGCTCGTTTAGCACATGGCTAAACAACTGGCTTTCAAGTCAGGCCAGCAGCACGGTTCAATTCCCGTAGCAGTCTCCCCGAACAGGCTCCGGAATGTGGCGACTAGGGGCTTAGAACATAGAACAAAGAACAGTACAGCACAGAACAGGCCCTTCGGCCCTCAATGTTGTGCCGAGCTATGATCACCCACTCAAACCCACGCATCCACCATATACCCATAACTCAACAACCCCCCCCCCCTTAACCCCACTTTTATTAGGACACTACGGGCAATTTAGCATGGCCAATCCACCAAACCCGCACATCTTTGGACTGTGGGAGGAAACCGGAGCACCCGGAGGAAACCCACGCACACAGGGGGAGGACGTGCAGACTCCACACAGACAGTGACCCAGCCGGGAATCGAACCTGGGACCCTGGAGCTGTGAAGCATTTGTGCTAACCACCATGCTACCCTGCTGCCCCTTCTCACAGTAAATTCATTGAAGACTCCTTGTGACATTAAGCTATTTTCATTTCATTTCATATCAATTGCAAGGGGCCACAGGTCCAAGGTGAGAGGAGTTATGTTGAATGGCGATGTGCGGGTAAGTTTATCATGCAGAGAGCTGCGTGTGCCTGGAACGTGCGGCGAGAGGATGTGGTGAAATCAGGCACACCAACATCATTTAAGAGGCATCTGGATGGTCAGATGAAGAGGGGGAAATAGAGGAATACGAGTAAGGGCAGCAGATTTTATTTACGGCATCATGCTCAGAACAGGCGTGAAGGGTCGAAGGGCCAGTTCCGATGATGTATTTTTAATTGTTCTTTTGGAAAGGGATCAGGGGCTGGTTTGTTTACCTCTGTAGTCCATGGCGTGTCGGCATACCAACCTTTAGGCTCGTTTCTCTAGGCGTTTGATCCAGGGAAAGTAAAGGAATGGCAATAAAGTCCCAGGCCAGTGTGCGGTTAGGAGGACAATCGGTGCCTTGTTTCCATCTCCCTTCATGTGTTGCCGTGTTCTCTGTGTGTCGATATTACACAGTGCGATCCCAGGGAGACGCTCATGAAGGCATTGTGCAATTGTGAATAAAGTTGGGAATCAGTTAATTTTCTTAAAATCTCGGACAGGGTAGGGGAATAGGAAATCGGTGTAACATTAATTAACACACTGTTAACGAGCATGATTGTACAGCAGCCTGTTCTCTGTTTGGTTGAATCCACTCTGGGCGGTAATACCGCATTCTGTCTACAGTTTCACATTGGCTGCCAGTGTGTGACCTCTGAGCGGAGTTCTGTGGATGAAGCGCCTCAACTGTAAAAACAGGAAAACCTCAGAGAGCTTTTGGCTCGAACATCATTTTCCATCTCAAGCAGAGAGTGGTCACAATCTCGGGTACTGATATCCAGACCTCAATGCGCTTTGCAAAGCTCCAAATGGGCTGTGGGCGAGGTATTTCTATCGCTCACACAAACAGGTGCGGTCACAGACAATGCGTTTCGTTGTTGCCTGACCGGTTCTCTGCTGCAAGCTTTACTCCCCCGCTCCTTCGCTATGGAAGGTCAAGCATTTCTGCAGGAAAGGACAAGCTCTGAGTACAGTTAATTTCACAACTCATGCTGCCAGTGATTCCTGTAACCAGACTCTTCACAACAACCTGAATGTATCTCGCTTTTGTCTTCCACCTTCCATTTCTCACCAGTCTGCTGAGGATTCCGTGACTTCGGTTCCTGAGGGGTCAGAGAATTTTCAACACGGATTTTCCTGTTTTGTGTTCAGAATTGGGTTATGTGTCCTCTGAGATATTCCCATAAAGAATCATTTGACCCAGCAGCAGTTTCTAATTGTCTTAGCTCTGTCAGGATTGAGCATTTTATCCTTTGCCGATACTACCTCGATGATCCGGACTAGAATATTCATCCTCATTTGGATTTGGAATTCATGTTGTTGCTGATCGGGTGAATATTGATGCTTAACACCGATATTTTAATGAACGTTTGTTTAATGTCCATTGTCAAAAGTACTGATTGCGTTTGTTATTTCAGAAAACCGAATGAACAGACCCCACAGTGAAAAGCCAGTAAGTGAAGTGTTTTTTAAAGCTCATCACTGACATCAGTATGTAAATAGTCCAACTCGGGAAGAGGCCATACTGGACCTGGTATTGGGGAATGATCCCGGCCAGTTGGTTGAAATTCAGTCGGTGATTACTTTGGGACAAGCGATCACAATTCCGTAAATTTTAGAATACTCATGGACAAAGACCAGAATGGTCCTAAAGGAAGAGTGCTAAATGTGAGAAACGGCAAGTTTAAAAAAAATCGGCAGGAGCTAGGGAATGTAGATTGGGATCAGCTGTTTAAGGGTAAATCCACATTTGAAATGTGGGACTCTTTTAAGGAAAGGTTGATTCCAGTGCAGGACAGACATGTCCCTGTGAAAATTAGGATAGAAATGGCAAGATGAGGGAACCATCGATGACGAGTGGAATTGTGAGACTAGCTCAGATGAAAAAGGAAGCATAGGTAAGATCGAGGTGACTCAAAACTGATGAAACTTTGGCGGAATATCGGGAAAGTAAGACAAATCTCAAACGCGCAATAAAGAGGGCTAAAACGGATCATGGAATATATTTGCCTAACAGGGTTAAGGAAAATCCCAAAGCCATTTATTCGTATATAAGGAGAAAGAGGGTAACTAGAGAAAGGATTGGCCCACTCAAAGACAAAAGACGGAATTTATGCGTGGAGTTAGAGGAAATGGTTGAGATTCTTAATGAGTTCTTTGCATCGGTATTCACAAAGGAGAGGGACAAGACGGATGTTCAGGCTAGGGATGGATGTTTAAATATTCTAGGTCGTCGCCATAAGGAAGGGTGCAATTTTGGGTATTTTAAAACGCACAAAGGTAGACAAGTCCTCAGGTCCGGATGGGATTTATCCCAGGTTACTGAGGGAAGCGAGGGACGAAATAGCTGGGGCCTTAACAGATATATTTGCAGCATCCTACAGCACGGGTGAGGTCCCGGAGGACTGGAGAATTGTTAATGTTGTCCCTTTGTTTAAGAAAGGTAGCAGGGATAATCCAGGGAATTATAGACCTGGGAGCTTGACGTCAGTGATAGGCACACTGTTGGAGAAGATACTAAGGGATAAAGTCTATTCACATTTGGAAGAAAATAAACTTATCACTGATGGCAGCATGGTTTCGTGACGGGAAGGTCATGTCTTTCATACCTAATAGAATTTATTCCATTGGTGACAAAGTTAATTGATGTGGGAAGTTCTGTAGATGTCATATACATAGGCTTCAGTAAGGCGTTTGATAAAGTTTCCCATTGCAGGTTGATGGAAAAAGTGAAATCGTATGGAGTTCAGGGTGTACTAACTAGATGGATAAATAACTGGCGGGGCAACAGGAGACAGAGAATAGTGGTGGAAGGTAGTATCTTAAAATGGAGGTTCACCAGGTTGTTGCCTGGTATGGAGGGGGCTAGCTATGAAGAAAGGTTGAGTAGATTAGGGTTCTTTACATTGGAAAGACGGAGTTTGAGGGGGGGATTGATTAAAGTATACAAAATTATGAGAGGTATGGGCAGGGTGGACAACAACAAGCTTTTACCAAGAGTGGGGGTGTGAATTAAAAAGGGTGACGATTTCAAGGTGAGAGGGGGAAAGTTTAAGGGAGATGCAAGTGGAAAGTGTTTTACGCAGAGGGTGGTGTGTGCCTGGAACGTTTTCCAAGCGGAGGTGGTAAAAACGGGCACGATAGCGTCATTTAAGATGCATCTAGACAGATATATGAACGGGCAGGGAACAGAGGGAAGTCGATCTTTGGAAAACACGCGACAGGTTTACATAAAGGATCTGGATCGGCGCAGGCTGGGAGGGCAAAGGGCCTGTTCCTGTGCTGTAAAATTCTTTGTTTTTGTTATTTGTATTCTCACTGTATTTATAGCTGTTTCAGAAACCAGTTCATTCCCAAAGCCATTCCCATGGTATTGATGCTTTAGTATTTCCCACATTCATGATTTATTCTGAGACGAATTAATAATTCCGATTGTCTTTACTTCACTGAGCAGAGACAAAATGGCCATAGCAAATTGCAACACGAAGAGGCAATTCGGCCACTCGAGCTTGCTCTGCTATTCCACAAGATCATAGCTGACCTTATTGCTGATCTTATCTTCATCCTCCCGTCTGCATCCCTTCAATCCTGGACTCCATTGTTACTTCAAGCCACTCTAATTCAGTCTTGACAATATTCAATGGCAGCCACTCCCCTGTGGGAATGGGAATTTCAAACACCAGTGAACCACTGAGAGAAGACATTCATCCTCGTCCCCCTCTTACTGCGGAAACGGTGTTCCCTCCTTCTATATTCCCTCACCAGAGAACGCGTCTTTCCAATATTTACTGTGGTAATGGTTTGGGAATTCCATCTGTTTTAAGGACAAAAATACGTAGAAGGAGCAGGAATGTGCTCTTCCTCTAGACTCTGCTCCACTGTTTAATCAGACCATGTCTGATCTGATAGTAACCTCAGTGCTGCATAAGGCCTGCTCCCAATCACCTCTGGACTCCCTGCTTACCAAGAAGATATCAATCTCAGCCTTAAAAAGTTTCAAAGATACTCCTTCAACCGCCTTTGAAATTATGGAAGTTACCAAGACTCACAGAGTAAACAAAATCTCCTAATTTTCCTTTCAAACGGGCGACCCATTATTTTTAATCAGTGACCCCCCCCCCCCCCCCCCCCTCCCCAATTATAGATTCTCCTCCAAGAGAAAACAATTTCTCCACATCCAACCTTTTAATGCACTTCTGGATGTGATATGTTTCAATCGAGTCGCCTCTTTCTCTTCAAACTCCAGTAGATATGATACATATGACCATTCCAAGTTTCCCTCATGGGACGCATTCCGGTTATTATTTTGATACATTTCTGTGGATGTCTTCCAACTCATTTACATCCTTCCTTAAGTAAAGTGAGCAATGTTGTCCAGAGTACTCCAAATGTAGTCTGGCTCGTACAACTGAAGTGTAAACTCCCTAATTTTTTATTGAATGCTCTTCTCAGTAAATGAAAACGTTCTGTTAGACTTCCCAATGACAACATGCACTGTTATTCCCAGATGTATCGCACCTCAGAGATTTGAAATATCTCATCATCTTGCTAATGTGTTCTTCTTTTCTTCCTCGTCACAACTGGACCAATTCACATTTTCCCCACATTATTCTCCAGCTGCCTGATATTTGCCCAACTCCTTAACTTCTCTCTATTTGACGTTGCCTCCATTTGTCAGCTTCACAACTTTACTTCCGACATATCTTTGTGTTGTCAGTAATTTTGGCAATCACACTTCCAAACTTTTCATCTGAGTCATTTGTACCAATTGTAAACAGACGAGGTCGCAGAACAGTTCCGTTTGACAACCAAACGTTACATCCTGCCAACGTGAAAAAAAACATTTTCTGCCGAGTCCCTACATCCTTTTATCCAACCAATTGTCTACACTTGCCAGAGTGTTACCCAAAAGCATACGTTTTGTTCTTTATTTATTTTTGATAATACCGTGTGGTGTCACTTTATAAAATCTCTTCTCAAAGTACCTTACAACCCTTTATATTCACAGCACATGATACTATTCCCAAAAAAATGTATAAATCGGTTAAACCTGATTTCTCTTGCATAAAACAGGATGACTTTGAATGATTGCATTGCATTAATCTAACTCATTCTTCAACTTCTTTAAGAATAGCTCCGAATACTTTCCCCATATAAGATGTTAAGCCAAATTGCCTATATTTCCACCTTACTATCTCACACCCTTGCTGAATTAAAGAGTCACATTGCCTATCTTCCAAGGTAATGCGCCCCCCCCCCCCCCCCGCCCTTTGAATGTACGGGGTTTGGGAAAATGAAAACCAATACTGCAATTCTCTCACTGGACACAAAGGTTATGAGAGGATGATACATCCGATCGGGATCGGGGCACTTGTTATCACGCGGCACAAAAAATGTCACCAGTGTCTCTTTGGTGATTGTAATTTTCCGAGCCAAATTCAACAGAAAGGCTGGAGGTCAGGTGAACTTCGTACCACATTTTGGAGTTTCTAAGCCACGGCCCATAACACTGGGTTGTATGCGTTTTCCTGCTTCCCACATATAACTGGGCCATGCTGCCCGTGGCTAAATTACGTAAAAATAATCTGACCGCCCTCAGCCGTTTCTAAATGATTAGTCGCATGTCAGCATTGTGCATTTTGAGTCTTTAACTTAACATTCTCATTATGATGTGGTTTCAAGTATGCCTCTGATCGGCGAGTCTTCAGCTAAACAGGTATATGTTCATGAATGGCCAATCCATCTGACCTGCACATCTTTGGACTGTGGGAGGAAACTGGAGCACCGGAAGGAGACCCATGCAGACATGGGGAGAACGTGCAGACTCAGCACAGGCAGTGACCCAAGCCGGTAATCCAAAAATAAATAAAGAACAAAACTGATGCTTTTGGGTAACATGGTGGCAAGTGTAAACAATTGGTTGGATAAAAGGACGCAGGGACTCGGAAAAAAATGTTTTTTTTCCCGTTTTTGGAATCGATGCTTGGAACCTGGAGCTGTGAAGCAATTGTGTTAAACACTATGTGACCACGCAGCCCAATTTACACAGATTCCTGAGATCCTCTCCCGCCAACAGTTCCAATTGTCAATGTCTTTCTCTGGGTGGTTACCCTGCACTCTGAGGTGTAGCTGCCTCTGTAACTGTGACCATTCAGTGATTCAGTTCCAATTGTCAGTGTGATTCTCTGGGTGCAGCTCCTCAAACTAAGTAAACATTTTGAAAGATTGGAAACTCGGAATACTCAGAATTTGAAGCACATACAAACACATCACCCATAGGGCCACAGAAAAAATATTTAACTGTGAATAAGGTGACACGGTCTCTAAATGATGCTGGCGCCGCACTTTGAGAGAGGGGTTGTGATATGGAGAAAGAGAGAGCTAGTCTATGAGATGTGCTGTGGAAGATCGAGTGAGAGAGAAAGAAGGAGAGTGAGAAAGAGAATGAGAGATAAAAGAGGGTGAGAGCGAAATAGGTGAGAATGCAAGAGAGTGAGAGCGAATGGGCGTGAGAGAAAAGGGATGAGAGAGAAAGAGGATGAGCGAGGAAGATGGTGAAAGAGAGAGTGAGCAAGAAAGAAAGAGACGAGAGAGAAAGTGAATGAGAGAGAAAGAGGGTGAGAGAGAAAGAGGGTGTGAGAAAGAGTGCGAGCGATAATGTGTGATGGTGAGAGAGAAAGAAGGTGAGAGAGAATGAGAAACAATGAGCGTAATATTACTGTTACTGATAATAATAATTTGTGACCATTGTTTCTATAATCAGCCGCTCGAGGTCAGAGAGGAAGAAGCTGAGCGAGAATGAGAGTGAGTGAAAAAGACAGTGAGAGAGAAATAGAGTGAGGGAGAAAAAGAATGAGAGAGAAAGAGGGTGATTTAGAAAGAGGGTGAGAGGGAAAGAAGGTGAGAGAGAAAGAACGTAATGGAGAATGAGAGTGAGAGAGAAAGAGAACAACGGTGAGAAAAAAGGTGAGAGAGAAAGAGAGTGAGAGGAAAAGAGAGTGAGGGAGAAAGAGAATGAGACAGAAAGAGGGTGAGAGGGAGTGGATGAGGGAGTAGAGTGAAAGAGAAAGAGGGTGAGAGATAGACGGTGAGAAAAAAGGAGAGCAAGAGAGAAGGAGTGAGAAAGTGGGTGAGCGAGAAAGGGTTGAGAGGCAAAGAGGGTGAGAGAATGAGAAAGCAAAGACGGTAATAGTAATAATTTGCCACCATCTTCTCTATCATCAGCTCCCCAAGGCTCAGCATCATCCCTTATATACTTATGGGACTAGCTACCTCTAGTGGCTGTCTGTATACGTTTCATTATCCCTTGCATTGTCTTCGTGTCTCATAATACGACAAGTGTGAGAGAGAAAGAGTGTGATTGAGAAAGTGGGTGAGAAAAAGAGGGTGAGGTAGAAAGAGGTTGAGAGAGAATGAGGGAGACTGAGAGTGAGATAGAAAGCAGGTGTGAGATAAAAAGTGTGGGAGAGAAAAATAATGAGAGAGAACGAGAGTGAGAGATGAAGAGTGTGAGCGAATTTGTGAGGGAGAATGAGAGTGAGAGAGAAAGAGGTTAAGGGAGAAAGGGGGCGCGAAGGAAAAAGCGTGAGTAAGAAAGAGAGTGAGAGAGAAAGAGTGAGAGATAAAGTGGGCGAGAGAGAAAGAGGGCGAGAGAAAATGAGGGTGAGAGAAAATATGTTGAGAAAGAAAGAGAATGAGAATGAAAGAAGGTAAAAGAGAAAGCGGGTGAGTGAGAAAGTGGATGCGAGAGAAATGTGGAGAGATAAAGAGGGTAAGAGAGGATGCGAGTGAGAGAAAGAGAACGAGTTTGGGTAAGAAAGACGGCGAGGGAAATTGAGAGCGAGAGAGAAGGAAGGTGAAAATGAACGAGGGTGAGTGAGAAAGCGTGTGAGAGAGAAAGATGGTGAGTGAGAAAGGCAGTAAGAGAGAAAGAGCTTGAAAGTGAAAGAGCGTGAGAGAGAAGAGGGCGAGAGATAACGAGGGTGAGAGAGAGAGAATGAAGTTGAAAGAGAAAGGTGAGTGAGAATGAGAATGAGAGATAAAGAGGGTGAGAGAAAAAGAGAGCGAGAGAGAAAGGGTGAGCGTAAGTAAGTGAGAGAGAAAGCGAGTGAGAGAAGACTACGATGAGCGACACTGAGGGTGAGCGAGAATGTGGGTGTGATAAAGAGGGTGAGAGAGAATGAGGCTGAGCGAAAAAGGTGGTGAGAAAGAAAGAAGTTGAGAAAGAATTGGACGTGTAAAGAGAGTGAGGAAGAAGGATAGTAAGAGATAGAAAGAACAAAGAAAAGAACACAGAAAAAAATACAGCACAGGAACAGGCCCTTCGGCACTCCAAGCCTGCGCCGATCCAGATCCTCTATCTAAACTTGTCGACTATTTTCTAAGGATCTGTATCCCTCCGCTCCCTGCCCATTCATGTATCTGTCTAGATACATCTTAAATGGCGCTATCGTGCCCGCCTCTACCACCTCCGCCGGCAATGCATTCCAGGCACCCAACACACTCTGCGGAAATAACTTTCCACGCATATCTCCCTTAAACTCCCACATAAAGAAAACGAAGGGAGGTATAAAGAGGGTAAGGGACAAGATGGTTGAGACAGTAAGAGGGAGAGAGACAAAAAGAGTGAGTGAGGATGTCAACTGTGGCTCAAACCCCAGGAGGATGTTGGCTGGGTTTGCAGTTGTCATGTCCGGTGCCTGGTTCGAAGCCGGGTGGTCTATCTGGTTTTATCTTATTTTGGGATTTTTGGGGCAGCACGGTGGCGCAGTGGTAGCACTGCAGCCTCACGGTGCCGAGGTCCGATCCCGGCTCTGGGTCACTGTTCGTGTGGAGTTTGCACATTCTCCCCGTGAATGCGTGGGTTTCACCCCCACAACCCAAAGATGTGCAGGGTAGGTGGATTGAACATGCTAAATTGCCCCTTAATTGGAAAAAATGAATTGGGTACTCTAAATTTATAAAAAAAAAAAAAATTTTAAATGTTGGGATTTTTGTAGCGGTTGGGCCAATTCAGGACGTATTTAATAATCAACCACAGTGCTGTAGATCCGGAGTCACATGTAGGTCAGACCAGGTAAAGGTGCAATATTTCCTTTCCCAGAGGACATGTATGACAATTGGCAACGGTTTCATTTAATTCCAGATATTTTGTCGGGTTTTAAATTCCAGCACCTGCGAGTCCCCAACCGACTATCCTGGGTCTCTGTATTACTAGTCCAGTGACATGCCACTACCTCACCATCTCTACAATATCCATCTCTACCTGTCCGATCACCAACATCCGCCCGTCTTTCACTCTTTCTGCCCCCTCCTCCGCAGCACTATCCCCATCCAATACTCACCTCTACCTATCTAATATTCACTTTTTACCGACCAATACTCCATCTCTGCTCCTCTCTCTCTCCCCCCTCTCCTCTGTTGGGCATTATATATAAGGGGATTCTGCAGCCCTTTTTGACATTTCAATCAAATAATTTACACTCAGTTAACAGAAACATTTCAAAAAGTCGATAACGTATGTTTGCAGTGGGAGTGCGTAGCAGGATCCCATAAACTGCCTCACGAGGAACACGGCAGTACTGGAGAACTCTCTCCTAACAATATTCCCCCAACCTCACACAGCGAGTTCCCCCCCAAACACGCACACACATACACACAAATTCCCCCACCCACACATACATATCGACACACAATAGAAATCGAAAATATGTTTTTAAAGCAAAACAATATTTAATCTATGAACTCAAGTTAACCTTTTTAAAACATGCAATCAACATCTTAGCAATCATAAGTTCAAATACATCCCCCAAAGGACACAACACGAAGTAATCCTTAAACTTTCCTTTTAACATCAATAAGACTGAAAAAAAAACTTTAAGAGAAGCACATCTGGTTTAGATTTCCTACTGAGAACAGTTATCACTCTGAATTCACCAAATGATCAAGAAACAGTCTTTACACGGTAGGGAGAACAACATTACACCTTATTTGGTTGGCTGCAGCGCCAACACTGAAACGAAACCAAAAACACACAGACACACCCAAGCTTTTCTCCAAGTTCACTTCAAAAGCAGAGACAGATCTCAGCTCCATCCACACCCTGACATCACTGCAGGAACTTGAGCAGGCAAAAATTTCTTAAAGTGGCATTTTCATGACACACACAAATACACAAACACACAGAGACCCACACAGAAACTCACACACAGACAAACACACACACAGACACACACACATACACATAGGCATACACACGCAAACAGAGCTACACAGACACGCACGCGCACCAGACACAAACACATACACAGATAGATGCACACTCATTCACAGTGCCACACGGACATGCACACACACACACACACAGACACGCATAAACAGACTCTCAAACAGACGCACACACATACAGACGCACACACATTCACATAGACACGCACAAACGCATAGACATATACAGATTCACACCTTTCTTCAGTTCTGTATAACCAGGTTTGCCAGGGCCTGGAGTCTTCTGTTCAGTTCGAGTTTCCGTTCAAAATAACAGTTTTTTTTATGAAATGAAGTTTCATCAGATTCCTTTTTGGGTAGATAGGAGTGTCTTATCAAGAGCGATTGGCGACGCTAGTTCAGTATTCTCCACCGTGTCGATGTGATCAGATTGATAAATATAAAATGCTGACATGGATACACAGCCCAGCTGCAGGTTAAACGTTAAACCTAGTTGGTGAGATTTGAGCTGGGGGGGGGGGCAACATCAAACAGAGAGAAACCATTTAGCACAGAGAAGAGGATCTTTATTTAATCAATGAATGATTATTATTTCAAATACCCTATCCCAATGGGCTGTGGGAGGTCAGTAATTGTGAGTGATTGTGTTTCAATACAATTGTGTATCGGAAGTTATGTATGTCTATCACAGGGGTACAGACGTCATCTTACAACTCCACCCTCAATGTCACTCAATATATATTCATAGAAATCGAGCAGATTGTTATGAACAAAAAGAAGGCCACATGTTTATTTGAAACAGAAGAGTTGAGATGAGTGATTGGAGCAAAGGGATTGAGAAACACAGCACAAAACACTGAGCAACATAAATCGATCAAGCCCAAAGAAAGCAAAGCATTATCAATATGATTCTGGGGATAACAATGTCAAGAAATTAATATAAATGTTTATAGGCATCTTCACACGACGTGCTTGAAAGGTTAGATACAATTGTGGCTTTAATTTAAATCTCCGCCTCCTGTTACCAGTTGTCGGGGGACATTTTCTGAAACTGGACAATGATCTAAATTATAGGTGGCTCTGTAACTACATTTGCGCTCCTATATTACTTATTTCTGCTGAGACAAAAGGAACTCATTGGCTGAGATGCCTGTTTAGAAGAGACAAGTTGTAGGGATAGATAGTGTATACACAATGCTTGTTCATATAAGAAAGGCCACAAAATGGCTGTTAGCTAAGATAGTAATACTGAAGGTACAAAATTGCTGAACTAGCCGCTTTTCTGAACAATAAGTTACAAACTGTGTAAACAACCTCATGAGATCGGTGCGTAGGTATGTATAGGGTGTATTTCAACAGTCGCTAATAACAGTTTCACACAATAGCTCAAAGTCCCCAGCTGCAGACACTTTAACCATATATGTGATAACTGGGATGCTGAGAAAATTGACTGACGGTATGTAATGAATTGTGACGCGAATATAGTTGGTTGATTATATGTAGATGAGAATGCAAACTAATTCCCCACTTTGAATCTGTATATTAATCAAATGTGAACCTTAGCTCAAGTGAAAAAGAGTATTGCGAGGCTGCCGAGCGTCCAAATCTTTCTCCCTGATCTGATATAATAAACTGCTTCCTTACTCACTCAAAAGGCCTACGTGTGAATATTTTCACTACTACACTAAAAACACCACTAATTATACTTCAAAACCAGCAGTAGCAATAACGTAAAAGCATTGGTGAAGGTGCAAACGAAATCCGCAGTCATTATTTCAGAAGTGAGTTTGCACATTTCAGAAACACTGAAGAGGGACAGTCTGTGGTAATCTGATGGCAGTGTCAATTTTACGGGATGTGGGTGTCGCTGGTTAGGCCAGCATTCATTATCCATTGCAAGTTA
Organism: Scyliorhinus canicula; assembly: GCF_902713615.1. Classification (NCBI taxonomy): domain Eukaryota; kingdom Metazoa; phylum Chordata; class Chondrichthyes; order Carcharhiniformes; family Scyliorhinidae; genus Scyliorhinus; species Scyliorhinus canicula. The sequence goes on along the minus strand of NW_024055875.1, from coordinate 278,842 downwards.
ACCTTCAGAAGGGCAGTGCCCATATGTAGCACAACAATTCATAGTGAAGAGCTGGAGATGGTCCAATTGTGGTCAGAGTACATCTCGGTGACAAAGCAAGGGGAGAGTAATTCCTCCGAATTCCTTTGGAACACAGCAGAATGTTTTATCCACTAATTGGACAGAATCTGGAATATCCTCCTGGGTTGCTGAATTGATGAAAATATCTTAGAAACATTGATCATTGAGCTGGGAATTTAGACCAGAGAGAAGGGAAGAGCAGCATTGTCAGGAGGTGCAGTTTATTCAATGGGGGACTGAAAACTTGGTTACCTGCGGACATGCCCAAATCCCAGTGTGGTCTCTGTTTGGCTGAGGGTTCTGTTACTGAGTGTTCCGAGCTAACGTATTGGCTGCTGCAACTGTCAGACTGAAAGTAAATTATCTCATTGGCTGAGGTATTTCTTATTGAGTGCCAGGATATCTCTGATCGGATGAGGGGCTACCAGTCAGCAGCTGGATCACCTGATTGGCCGAGAGGCTTTCAGTCTCTTTTATTTATTGACTAATTTCATGATTGATGTAACCGGATATGCCACCGCGATCTTCATCTGATCCCGAAACCTCGACTGATTCACCACGTAAATAAGTGTATTTGTGCAGCAATTTATATCCACCAACACATATCCGACTTCCTGCAAATTATATTGAGGATCGGTGAGGTCAATTATTCCTCCCAAATCAATGTAGAAAACTTTAATAACAAACACCGTCCAGAGGAGAATGAAAGCTCCGGAGATGCTGAAGAGTAAAACCATTGACTTCCTTCTGTTCTCCATCTCTGGGTCTTTGCGATTGTCCCCCTGACTCTGAGCCCTCAGTGTCTTCCGGACTCGACTGGTGATTATAATGTGTCTGACTGTCAGAGCATTGATCAACAGGATTAAACCGAAAGGGATCAACGGCATTGAAACCTGAGCAAACGTGATAAATGAAACCCACATGGGGTCAGTGAAGAAGCTGCTCTTTGGCCGACAACCCCACTGGACATTGTCGATTATCTCAATCGGTTCATACAGAAAGTACCAGGGGGTGTTTTTTTACACAAAGCAGGAGGCCACTTGTTGACAGAACCACAGCCGCAGTTTTCCCGGTGCAATATTTAGTTTTCAATTTCTGGCAGCCAATGGCCACAAATCGATCAAAGGAGAAAGTTACGGTGAACCAGACAGAACAATCCGCGGCTGCAACGGTCAGGAACTTTAACACGACACACAGGGGTGTGATCCAGGAAATTGCGGCTGAAATAGTAATGATTGATCCTGTTCAGTATGACGCGAGTGATGATAAACAGCAGATCCGCCACCGCCATGGCTACCAGGTAGCGAGTGGTACAGATGGAGAGGCCACACTTCCCCCGACACAGGATCACAATTCCCAATAAATTAACTATCAAAGAGAGAAGGGAGAAGAGCCTGGAAATTACTGATTAAACATTCTCCCGGGTCTGAGCCGGGATAGGATTTCACCTTAAATAAAATAGACAGTGGGTAGGATCCAGTTTTGGAAGAAGAGTGGACACAGAGATTAACATGGCAAAGAGAGAAGGAGAAAATGCAACCTGTGTTTAAAACGTGGGTCGGGGAAAATTGTAAATTCCAGCCCTGCCTGTTTGGTGGCAGTGGCAGGAAAATATTCACAATTAAAATACCATTGGGAGTGGTTACATTTCTCACAGCCTGATTTGCACGATTATGTCAGCATGGCCAGGGATCCCAAACGAGATATAAAGTCACCAGAAATATTCATCCCTCCTCATTCCCAATAATTCGGAGACACCACGGATTGGACGGTTCACAGGACTGGATTCCTGATGGCATTGGACACCGCGCCTGGATTATTGAAATCCCCCATGATCAATGCGAAGAATAATATGAACAGGACCTTCCCAGTTCATAATTATGGACGAATAAAGCCTGTCCAGTTTCCAGAAATGTCCCAGGGCACACTCCTCCCACGTCCAGTCATTTGTAAGGCACTCTCTACCAGGAATACTCCATCATCGTGTTCCGAACATATCCACATCACACTATTTCCAGGACTACATCCTATCCCTTTTTGGAAACAATCACTGTCAATCCTTTCACAGAACCGTTCCCCAGCGATCACTTGCCAGGACTAGACTATGTCCACATTCTGACCCACTACATTCAATTAAATAGATGGGATATTCCGGAAAAAAGGGGGTAAAGATGGAGAAGAATGTTTCCCGTCTAAAGTTGTTGAACTTAAAGTTGAGTCCTGCGAACTGCAAGTGGCTAATTGGAAGATGAGACGTTGCTCCTCCAGCTTGCGTTGTGCTTCAGTGGATCCTTGCAGCAGGTCAAGAACAGACGTGTGGGCATATGAGCAATGTGCTGAGTTAATTGGCCGCAAAATGAAGGTTGGGTCATGTTTGTGAGCTGAGTGAAGGTGTTCAGCAAAGTGCTCACCCAGTCTGCGTCAGTATCCCCAATGTAGAGGTGACGGTATTGGGAGAAGCGAATAGAGAAGAACAAATTGAAGGAAGCAGAAATGAAACGCTGCCCCTCCAGAAATGAGAGATTTCTGTGGAGAGTCATGATGCCGGAGGAGGTAAATGACTCACTGTCTGTGATCACAAGGGAAGGTGCCGTGGGGAGGTAACGGGGTATTGGACGTAATGGAGAAGTGCACTCGGGTGTTAAGGGAAAAGCATCACCTGACGAATGCAGGAGAGATAGGTATGGTTGGAGACAGGTGAAGATGTTTTTGGTGGTGGCATCATGCCAGAGTTGGTGGAAAAAGCGGAATATGACCCTTTGAAAGTGATGGCCTGTGTTGTGGGCAGTGAGAATAGGGGGGCACTATCAACTTTCCGGGAGGGAGGTGTGGGAAATGAATTGAACACGGTTGACAGCCCTGTCACCAATAGGAAGGTTCTGAGGCTACCCTGGTTAAGGAAGAATTCTGAATTTACAGACAAAACCAAATGTATAGTGACGGTGGAAACAGAGGTAAAATCTAACTAAATACAGTTACACATTATTCATCAATTACAAACTTACAAAGTGGGTATTTCAATGGGAAATTAATTTCCCCACAGCTCATTTACCGCTGCTGCATTTTGATCAGAACAATAACTCTCCCATTCATTCCTGAGAAAACAAGTGTGTGAATGGACTGGAGAGGTTTCTGGGTTCAGGTGAACAGATTCACAAATCATGTGAACCAACAAATCAGTTTAAAAACACATATAAAAAATTGAACAAACGTTGTTTTTTCAAAAAATTAGAAACATATCGCAAGGCCTAGAGATTACAGCGCTGTTGTGGGGATTGTAATATCATCGTCTAGGTGACATTTGTTTATGTTCAAGACAAAACAGATGTATCGAGACTTTTCACTTCACTCAATAAATATCAAAACACAGCCAAACTCTTCTAGTTTCAAACTATTCCAAAGGCAAAAGAGAGAAATAGAGAGAGAGAGAGAGAGATGAGAGAGAGATAGAGTGAGAGAGAGAGCAAAATGATGGAGCGAGCACTCACCACTAAAATATATATTTTTCAATTTAGAACCAATTGATCAGTTCAGTTCCTGACCCACGCACAGTGTAATTCTTCGAGGACAGATGGTCCCAGCCATCCATGGATAATTGGATCAGATAGTCCACACGGGTTAATAATCCACACGAGGTGTGATTTCATACTTTCTCCCACTAAACCTTCCTTCAGAGATTGCCGTTACTTAGATCTAATCTAACAGGCTGCAAGATTCCACTAAATATAAGCACTTCATTATTCAGAGATTTCGTAAGTTCCAAACAGGCGTTTATTCTCAGTTGGTGAAAGGGATTCAAAACACAGGCATGATTTAAAACATTGGACGTATATGAAAGACGTGGTCGATCGGGTGTCTCTATATCAGTGAGCACGAGGTCTGCATGAAACATTTTCAGTCACAGTTTAAAAGCAGATAGCCGTTCACACGGCAATTTACACAACATCAATGGTGGTAGTTACTTACCAGGAACACCAATAATAGCAAGGGCTGGGTGAAATATTTTCTCAAATATGTCAATTGGAAGAAGCATGTTGAGTGTGACGTGATGTGTCCCTTTGTGCTGCTGACAGCCTCTCTGCCTCAAACACTGACGTTATATATTCGCAAAGCCTTTAATTTATACCCTGAGGAATCACCTCAGGGATATTCAGGTCGCAACATGGTTAACGTATTTTTTAAATATTTGAACAAACAGATTACGACATTGGGTTCAAAAAATATTTTATTTTTGAGTGAGTGAACACTTTCCAACAGTGGTCTGTGTTGATCACATTGTTCAATTCATTATAACAGAAAGGATGCTGTCCATTCAGTAACAATCGGGCCATGTCTAAATCTCAGATTGTTTCAGTGACATCCATGACTCGACTGTGACCATTCACTGATTCATTTCCAATTGACAGTGTTTCTCTCTGGTTAGTTCCACTGCACTCTGGGAAGTAGCTGCCTCTTTAACTGTGACCATTCAGTGATTCAGTTCCAATTGTCAGTGTCTTTCTTTGGGTGGTTCTACTACACTCTGGGGTGCAGCTGCCTCTTTAACTGTGACCATTCAGTGATTCAGTTCCAATTTCAGTATGTTTGTCAGTTCAGTTCCACTGCAGTCTGGGGTATAGGTGACTCTTTAACTGGATTGGATTTGTTTTGTTGGATTTGTTTATTGTCACGTGTACTGAGGTACAGTGAAAGGTATTTTTCTCCAAGCAGCTCAACAGATCATTCAGTACATGGGAATTAAACAAAATTCAAGAAAATTCATAATCGGGCAACAAAAGATATACAATTTAACTACATAAGCATTGGCATCGAATGAAGCATACAGGGTGTAGTGTTAATGAGATCAGTCAATAAGAGGGTAATTTAGGAGTCTGGTGAGTGGGTTACGGGTATAGAGCGGATATGTGGGTTTGAGTAGGGTGATCATTGCTCGGCACAACATCGAGGGCCGAAGGGCCTGTTCTGTGCTGTACTGTTCTATGTTCTACGTTCTATGTCTGAAGTTAGTTCCATGCGGCCCTGAGCAGAGCAGTTGCCATACCAGGCTGTGACGCAGCCTGATTGGAAGCTTTCTATGGTGCATCTGAAAAAGTGGTAAGGTTTGATGTGGACATGCCGAATTTCCTTAGTTTTCTGAGGAAGTATAGGCGCTGTTGTGCTTTCTTGGTGGTAGCGTCAACGTGAGTGGGCAAGGACAGATTTTTGGTGATGTGCATCCCTAGGATTTCGAAACTGCTAACGATCTCCACCTCGGCCCCGCTGATGTAGGCAGGTGTGTGTACAGTACATGGCTTCCTGAAGTCAATGACACGCTCTTTTGTTTTGCTGACATTGATGGAGAGATTGTTGTCGTTACACCACTCCATCAGGTTATGTATCTCCCTCCTCTATTCTGACTCGTCGTTATTCGCCGTATCGTCAGCAAACTTGCAGATGGAGTTGCAAACAAGTTTTGCCACGCAGTCGTCTGTGTACAGGGAGTTCGGTTCCTGGCTGGGTCACTGTCTGTGCGGAGTCTGCACGTCCTCCCCGTGTGTGCGTGGGTTTCCTCCGGGTGCTCCGGTTTCCTCCCACAGTCCAAAGATGTGCGGGTTAGGTGGATTGGCCATGCTAAATTGCCCGTAGTGTCCTTAAAAGTAAGGTTGGGAGGGCGGGGGGTTGTTGGGTTACGGGTATAGCGTGGGTTTGAGTAGGGTGATCATTGTTCGGCAACTCATCCGCTTCATTCTAGATCACAACGTCTTCACCTTTGACAACAAATTCTTCACCCAAATGCATGGAACAGCCATGGGGACCAAATTTGCACCTCAATATGCCAACATCTTCATGCACAAATTTGAACAAGACTTCCTCACCACACAGGACCTGTAACCGATGTTATACACCAGATACATCGATGACATTTTTTTCCTTTGGACCCACAGCGAAGAATCACTGAAACGACTACACGATGAGATCAATAAATTCCATCCCACCATCAGACTCAACATGGACTATTCGCCAAATTCTGTTGTATTCTTGGACACACTCATCTCCATCAAGGACGGTCACCTTAGCACTTCGCTTTACCGCAAGCCCACAGACAACCTCACGATGCTCCACTTCTTCAGCTTTCACCCGAAACACATTAAAGAAGCCATCCCCTATGGACAAGCCCTCCGTATACACAGGATCTGCTCAGACGAGGAGGAGCGTAACAGACACCTACAGTTGCTGAAAGATGCTCTCGTACGAACGGGATATGGCGCTCGACTCATCGATCGACAGTTCCAACGCGCCACAGCAAAAAACCGCACCCACCTCCTCAGAAGACACACACGGGACACCACTGAAAGAGTACCCTTCGTCGTCCAGTACTTTCCTGGGGCGGAGAAACTACGACATCTTCTTCGCAGCCTTCAACACATCATCAATGAAGATGAACAACTTGCCAAGGTCATCCCACATCCCCACTACTGACCTTTAAACAACCGCGCAACCTCAAACAAACCATTGTTTGCGGCAAATTACCCAGCCTTCAGAACAGCGACCACGACACCACACAACCCTGCCAGGGCAATCTCTACAAGATATGCCAGATCATCGACTCGGATACCACCATTACACGTGGTAACACCACCCACCAGGTATACGGCACATACTCGTGCGACTCAACCAATGTAGTCTACCTCTTACGCTGCAGGAAAGGATGTCCCGAAGCGTGGTACATTGGCGAGACCATGCAGACTCTGCGACAACGAATGAACGGGCATCGTGCAACAATCACCAGGCAGGAATGTTCCCTTCCAGTCGGCGAACACTTCAGCAATCAGGGGCATTCAGCCTCTGATCTCCGGGTAAGCGTTCTCCAAGACACGCGACAACGCAGAATTGCCGAGCAAAAACTTATAGCTAAGTTCCGCACGCATGAGTGCGACCTCAACAGGGATCTTGGATTCATGTTGCATTACATCCACCACCCACCATCAGGCCTGGACTTGCAAAATCCTACCTACTGTTCGGGCTTGAGACAATTTACACCTCTTTAACCTGTGATTATCCCGCTCCCTGGATCTGTAATGATTTGATTACCTGCAAATGCCTGCATTCCAAGCATTGTCCAGCATCTCTGACTTTGTCTATAAAAATGTTTCTGGAACATACCTCGCCATTCACCTGAGGAAGGAGCTGCGCTCCGAAAGCTCGTGTTCGAATTAAACCTGTTGGATTGTAACCTGGTGTTGTAAGACTTCTTACTCTGCTCACCCCTGTCCAACGCCGGCATCTCCACATCATTGTTCGGCACAACATCGAGGGCCGAAGGGCCTGTTCTGTGCTGTATTGTTCAATATTCTATTAGGGGGCTAAGTACGCAGCCGTGCGGGGCACCGGTATTGAGGACTATTGTGGAGGAGTTTTTGGTGTTCATTCTTACTGATTGTGGTCTGTTGGTCAGAACATTGAGGATCCAGTTGGAGAATGGAGAGCCAAGTCCTAGATTTTGGAGCTTTGATATGAGCTTGGCTGGGATTATAGTGTTGAAGGCGGAGCTGTAGTCAATAAATAGGAACCTGATGTAGGAGTACTTGTTTTCGAGATGTTCTAGGGATGAGTGTAGGGCCAGGGAAATGGCGTCTGATTTGGACAGGATGCGATGGTATGCGAATTGATGTGGGTCAAAGCGTTCCGGGCGTATGGCCTGGATGCGCTTCATGATCAGCCTCTCGAAGCACTTCATTACAACTTACGTTAGGGCCATCGGGCGGTAGTCATTGAGGCACGTTGCCTGGTTCTTCTTTGGTACCGGTATGATGGTGGTCTTCTTGAAGCAGATGGGGACCTCGGAGTGGAGTAGAGACAGGTTAAAGATGCCCGCGAATACTTCTGCCAGCTGGTCTGCGCAGGCTCCGAGTGTACGACCAGGGATCCCGCCCAGGCCCGCCGCCTTCTGCGGATTCACTTTCAGGAAGGCCTGTCTGAATTCAGAAGCTGCGATGGTGGGTCTGGGTGAATTATGGGCTGGTGGGGCAGAACAGCGGATTGCTGGTTACCTGCTCGAACCGAGCATAGAATGCATTAAGTTCATCGAGGAGGGGTGCGACTCTGCCAGAGATACTGATGTGACCTGTGACCACACGTGTGACCTGTATGCTCCATCCGATGCCAGTGCTTATGTAGTGACATTGTATATCTTGTGTTGCCCTGTTATGTGAACTGTGTCCATTCAATGATTCAGTTCCAATCGTCAGTGTTTTTCTCTGGGTGGTTCCACTGCCCTCAGAGATGTAGCTGCTTCTCTAACTGTGACCATTCAGTTCTGTGATTTACATGGATTCAGGGTGACCATAAATAGCAAATTTCAATGAAACGAATATCTGGAATTATTTAAAGACCAAAGTATATTATTCCTTCGCTTATTCTGACGCAGATCCTCAAACTACGACTACATTTTGAAACATTGGGACACCTCAGAAAACTTAGAACCTGCAGATACTAACGCATCAACTCATCGAGCAGCAAACAATATATTTCGCTGCAAACCTGATACACCGTCTCTAACGGACAGTGGCTCTCCATCTGATACACACTTAACTGTTTACGTTTCTGTTCGTTTGTTCATTGTCACGTGCACCGAAGTGCAGTGAAAAATATTTTTCACCTCCCAGCTCAAAAAGAGAGACGGGTTGAAATGTGGATCAAGAGAGAGCGAAATGATCTGTGGTATGCGCTGGTAGATTAGGTGAGAGAGAAGGATGGTGAGAGATAAAGAGGGTGAAATTGAGAGAGGGTTAGAGAGACGGAGGGTGAATAAGAAAGAGGCTGAGATCGAAAGAGGGTGAGAGAGAAACATGGTAGTAGCAATAAAGAGTAACAATATAGAAGGAGATGATTGAGAGAAGGGGCGGGGAGAGAGTGGATACAGAGGGCGACGTGATGAGGGAGGCAGTTGGTTTCTGAAGGGTAGTATGTAAAATGCAAAAGTTCGTGGAGTGAAGCCAACTCTGTCATAAATATCTCAAGTGGGAGTGAGTGAAGGCGAGAGCGAGTAAGTGAGTGAGCGTGAGTTGGTGAGAGGGATAGTGGGTGAGAGAGAATGGCACAGAGGGAAATAGTTTGAGATAAATTATCAGGTGTGCAGCACATTTGAGAGAGGGAGGGATAGAAAGAGTGGGAATCAGCTAGTGCGAGAGAGGGACAGATTGTGAGCAAAGCGGGTTTGCGAGTCGGAAAGATTGTAAGTGTGAGAGAGCGAGTGATTGTGATAGTGTGAGAGAGGAGGAAGTGTGAAAGAGCTGGCGAGTGTGACAGAGATCGCGAGTGTGAGAGAGAGGATAGATGGAAAGAGTGTAACAGAGAGTGTCAGGGAGGGAGGGTGTGTGATAGAACAGTGAGAACGAGAGAAGGGCGCAGAGAGTGCGAGAGGTGAGAGAGTGTGAGCGAGGGTGTGTGTGGGAGGAGAGTGATTATGAATGGAGAAGAGAGCGGTAGCATGGTGGCGCAGTGAATAGCACTTGGTCTCTACGCTGAAAACCAGATGTCGAATCTCGGTCATGGATCACTGTCCGTGTAGAATTTGCTTATTCTCCACGTGTCTGTGTGCGTTTCACCCCCACAACCAAAAGATTTAAGGTTAGGTTAATTGGCCACGCTAAATTGCCCCTTAATACGAAGCAAAAAAAAAAATCTCAATTCATTTTTAAAAATAAATGAAGGAGAGAGTGTGCGAGTGGTAGAGATTGTGAGACAGAGAGTGAGTGGGAGAGGGAGAGGGTTCCAACAGTGACAGCGTGTTAGAGAGGAAGAGAGTCTGTGTGAGAGAAACTGGTGTCGAGGGGAGGAGTGTGAGAGAGGGGCAGCATGAGAGCGGGACATAATGTGTGAGAGAGGGAGATACAGTGAAAGAGGGAGATACAGTGAAAGGAGGAGGCAGCATGATAGAGGAAAAAGTGTGTGTGAGAGAGTGTGAAAGACGGAAGGCGTGTGTCAAAGGGAGAGATTTCCATAGAGGATGCGAGAAGGAGATAGTGGGAGAAAGGGTAAAAGTGCGAGAGAGGGAGGCATTGAAAGAGGAGGAGATAGTGTGATAAAAGAAGCGTGTGTTTGAATAAGTTTCTAAGAGAGGATGTGTGAAAGAGTAACAAAGCGTTAGGGAGGGAGACAATGTGATAGACTGAAGCACTGTGGGAGACGGAATGTGTGTGAGAGATGAACAGAGTATGAGAGAGGAGGATAGCGTTGGAGAGGGATAAAGAGTGAGTGAGGAAGGCAGTGTGATTGAAGAAAGCGTATGGGAGAGAGAGTGTGTGAGAGAGAAAGTGTATATTTGAAAGAAAATTAGGGAATATATATAAGAATGTGACAAATGTGTGAAAGCCAGAGTGTGCCAGCGTGTGTAAGAGATGGAACCTGAGAACGTGTGCAGTGACAGGGTGTGAGCCAGAGAGTAGATTAAGAATGTGAGAGCGTGTCTGAGAACCTGTGTGAAAGCGTGTGGAAGAGCGTATGTGTGAGGTCCAACATTTGAGTGACTGATGGAGATATCCGGTGCAAGAATGTGTGGCACTGTGTCTGTGCGAGTGTGTATGAGAGGCAGAAACACAGAGCACGTGTAACAGCATTTCTGTGAGATCCGTAGTGTAATATCCGAAGTGTGAGAGCGAGTTTTAGAGTGTGTGTGACATCACTTGTGAGAATGAGGGCGAGGTGAAGTGTGAGAGCCGAAGTGTGAGAGCAGATGTGTGAGAGTTGTAGTGTGAGATCTGACGTGTGAGATCCTTGAGTGAAAGCGTGTGTGAGGACTGGAGTGTAAGAGCCTGAATGTATGAGCAGGTGTGAGAACGTGTGTGAGAGTCAAAGTGCAACGTCATGTGTGAGAGCCGGAATGTGATTGCCGAAGTGTGACTACCGGTGTGTGTGAGAGCCGGAGCAGGAGAGCTGGAGTGTGAGAACATGTGTGAGATCCAGAGATTGATAGCATGTGAGAGAGGTAGTGCGTGAGGACCGCTGTTTAAGGGAGGCAGTGAGAGCCGGTGTGTGAGAGCTGGTCTGAGAACAAGTAAGGGAGCCGGAGTGCGAGAGCCGGAGTGTGGGAGCCGGAGTATGAGAGCCGGAGTGTGAGAGTCGGAGGGTGAGAACCGCAGTGTGAGATCCGGAGTGTGAGAGCTGGAGTGTGAGAGCCGGATTGTTTGAGAGCCGGAGTGTGGGAGCCGGAGTGTGAGAACCAGAGTGTAAGACCAAGTGTGAGAGCCGAAGTGTGAGATCCTGAGTGTGAGAGCCGGACTGTGAGAGCCGGAGTGTGAGAGCCGGAGTGTGAGCCGGACTGTGAGAGTCGGAGGGTGAGAACCGCAGCGTGAGGTCCGGAGTGTGAGAGCTGGAGTGTGAGAGCCGGATTGTTTGAGAGCCGGAGTGTGGGAGCCGGAGTGTGAGAACCAGAGTGTAAGACCAAGTGTGAGAGCCGAAGTGTGAGATCCTGAGTGTGAGAGCCGGACTGTGAGAGCCGGAGTGTGAGAGCCGGAGTGAGAGCCGGAGTGTGAGAGCCGGAGTGTGAGCCGGACTGTGAGAGTCGGAGGGTGAGAACCGCAGCTTGAGGTCCGGAGTGTGAGAGCTGGAGTGTGAGAGCCGGATTGCTTGAGAGCCGGAGTGTGGGAGCCGGAGTGTGAGAACCAGAGTGTAAGACCAAGTGTGAGAGCCGAAGTGTGAGAGCCGGAGTGTGAGAGCCGGAGTGTGAGAGCCGGTGTGTGAGAGCCGGAGTGAGAGCCGGAGTGTGAGAGCCGGAGTGTGAGCCGGACTGTGAGATTCGGAGTGTCGAATTTGGAATGTGACAGCCGGAGTGGAAGAGTCTGTTTGAGAGCATATGTGAGAGCTGGAGTCTGAGTGTGTGTGAAAGCTGAGGAGTGAGGGCCGGAATCTGAGAGTGTGTGAGAGCTGAGCAGTGATAGTCAGAATGTGAGAGTGTGCGCGAGAGCTGAGGAGTGAGGCTGGAGTGTGAGAGTATGTGCGAGAGCTGAGGAGTGAGGCCGGAGTGTGAGAGTGTGTGTGAGAGCTGCGAAGTGTGAGAAAATGTGTGAGAGCTGGAGTGCGAGAGCCAGAGTGCGAGAGCCACAGAGCCGGAGTGTGAGAGCCGGAGTGCAAGAGCCAGAGTGCGAGAGCCACAGAGCCGGAGTGTGAGAGCCGGAGTGAGAGAGCCAGAGTGTGAGAGCCGGAGTGTGAGAGCCAGAGTATGAGAGCCGGAGTGTGAGAACCGGAGTGTGAGAGCCGGAGTGTGAGAGCCGGAGTTTGAGAGCCGGTGTGTGAGAGCCGGAATGTGAGAGCCGGAGTGTGAGAGCCGGTGTGTGAGAGCCGGAATGTGAGAGCCGGAGTGTGAGAGCCGGAGTGTGAGATTCGGAGTGTCGAATATGGAATGTGACAGACAGAGTGGAAGAGTCTGTTTGAGAGCATATGTGAGAGCTGGAGTATGAGAGTGTGTGTGAAAGCTGAGGAGTGAGTGCCGGAGAGTGAGTGTGTGTGTGAGAGCTGAGGAGTGAGAGTTTGAGTGTGTGTGAGAGTTCAGGAGTGAGGCCGGCGTGTGGGAGTGTGTGTTAGAGCTGAAGAGTGAGGGCCGGAGTGTGAGTATGTGTGTGAGACCTGAGGAGTGAGGATTAAGAGCGTGAGTGTGTCTGAGAGCTGAGGAGTGAGGCCGGACTGTGAGAGTGTGTGAGAACTCAGGAGTGAGGCCGGAGTGTGAGAGGGTATGTGAGAGCTGAGGAGTGAGGGCCGGAGTGTGAGAGTATGTGTGAGAGCCGGAGTGTGAGTGTCGGAGTGTGAGCGCCGGATTGTGAGAGCCGGAGTGTGAGACTAGTTGTCTGAGAGCAGGAGTCTGAGAGCCGATGTGTGAGCGATGCAGTGTGTGAGGCAGAGTCTGACAGCCGGGGTGCGAGATCCGAAGTGTCAAATTTGGACTGTGACAGGCGGAGTGGAAGAGTGTGTTTGAGAGCATATGTGAGTGCCGGAGTGTGTCAGTTTGTGTGAGAGCTGAGGAGTGAGGGTCGGACGGAATCTGAGAGTGTGTGAGAGCTGAGCATTGAGAGCCAGAGTGTGAGAGTGTGTGTGAGAGCTGAGAAGTGAGAGGTAGAGTGCAAGAGTGTATGCGAGAGCTGAGGAGTGTGGGCCGGTGTGTAAGAGTGTGTGTGAGAGCTAAGGAGTGAGGGTCGGGAAGTGAGAATGTGTGAGAGAGCGGAGTAGTGTGTCAGTGAGTGTCTAGGAGCTGATGAGTGAGAGCCGGAATGTGAGAATGTATGTGAGAGCTGAGGAGTGTGAGCCGGAGCGTGAGACTGTGTGTTAGAGCTGAGGAAGAGGGCCGGAGTGTGGGAGTGTGTGTGTGGGCTCAGGAGTGAGGGCCGGAGTGAGAGTGTTTGTCTGAGAGCTAAGGAGTGAGGAGTGAGTGTGAATTTCTGATAGCTGGGGAGTGAGGCCGAAGTATGGGAATGTGAGTGAGAGCTGAGGAGTGATGGTCGGAGTGTCAGAGTGTGTGTGAGAGCTGAGGAGTGAGGTCCGCAGTGTGGGAGCGTGAATGGCAGAGCATGTGTGATGGCGTGTGTTGGAGCATTTGAGAGCCAGAGTGCGGGAGCCACAATGTCAGAGCTTCTGTATGAGGGCCTGTGTGTGTGAGCTGATCTACTCCTGCTAGTTCTTATGTTCCGACTGAACCTGTACTTTAACCTTAAGAGCATCATGAACAAGGACTCCCGAAAGTCCCTTCGTGCTTCTGATTTCCAAAGAATTTCCCCATTTAGAGTGACTGACTGTGAGAGCTGGAGTGTGAGAGCCGGAGTGTGAGAGGCTGTATGTGAGAGATTGTGTATGAGAGCTTGTGTGTGAGATCCAGAGTTTGAGAGCCAGAGTGTGAGTGTCTTTTTTTTAGCCTGTTCCTTTGCTGTACGTTTCTTTGTTCTTTGTTGTTAATCCACCTACCCTGCACATCTTTGTGTTGTGGAGGTGAGGTCAACATAGGCACGGGGAGAATGTGCAAACTCAACACGTAGAGTGACCCGGGGTCTGATTTTAACCCAGGCCCTTGGCCCCGTAGGCAGCACTGCTAACCACTGCGCCACCGTGCCGCCCCATATGAAGTACAGATAATCTGGTCTGGTGACTTTCTATTGTCAGCAACGTCAACATCTCCCAAATGAACAGCAAAACACAGACTGAAATAACGTCTAATAATTGAAGCGATCTGATGTTAGCCAAGTCAAATTATTGTCCATTGTTTCTTCCAGTTTGGACATACATCTGACATGGTGGATTTTAAAGCTTTAAACACATCTCTAGAAGGTGGAAAAGGGAGCTCTCTCTTTATGCCAGTAGAAAATGGAGGCTGCCTCGAGATTGTTGAAGTTACTCTGGTCATGGTTACCGCAAATTCTCAGAAACGCTCTTGTTTCCCAAGTGGTTTAATTATGAGCACCTTTCCAACTCCTGGATTGGATTGGATTTGTTTGTTGGGTACACGTGAAAGTGTTTTTCTGCGAGCAGCTCAAACAGATCATTTAGTTCAGGAAAATAAAATACGGAATAGGGCAACATAAGTACACAGTGCAAATACATGGACACCGGCATCGGGTGACGCATTCAAGTGTAGTATGAAGCAGCTCAGTCTATAAGTGGGTCGTTTAGTCTGGTAACAGCCGGGAAGAAGCTGTTTTTGAGTCTGTTCATACGTGATCCCAGACTTTGTATCTCCTGCCCGATACACGAATTTGGAAGAGTGCGTAAGCAGGGAGGGAGTGGTCTTTGATTATGCTGCCCGCTTTCCCTGGGCAGCGGGAGGTGTAGGTGGTGTCAATGGATCTATGATGATAATAAGTGCCCTACACAATACAGTCGATGTAAACAATGCCATACAGTAATCAGTATATGTAAACAATGACTTGCAGTAAACAGACTCTATATAACAGTGCCATACAGTAAGCAGAGTCTATATCAACAGAGTCCTACAGAAAACAATCGATGTAAAAAGTGCCCTACCGTAAAAGGTCTATACAAACATGCCGACAGTAAACAGTAAGTCTATGCGAAGTGTGCGACAGAAAACGGTCTATGTAAACAGTACCCTACAGTAATCTGTCTGTAGAAACGATGCCCTACTGTAAACAGTCTATGTAAACAGTGCCTAACAGAAAACAGGCTATGGAAACAAGGCCCGTGTGTAAACAGTCTGTGCAAAGTGTTCAACAGAAAACAGTCTATGTAAAGAGTGTCCTGCAATGAACAGTCTATGTAAACAGTGTCCTACAGAAAAAAGTCGTTGTGAACAGTGCCCTACAGTAAGCAGTCTATATAAACAGTGCGATACAGTAAACAGTCTATATCAACAGTGTCCTACAGAAATCATTCGATGAAAACAGTGCGCTGCAGTAACCAGTCTATGAAAACAGTGCCCTACAGTAAACATTCTATATAAACATGCCCAAATATAAACAGTGTATCCATAATTGTCCGACAGATAACGGTCTATATAAACAGTCCCCTCCAGTATACAGTCTATGTAAACAGTGCCCTGCAGTAAACAGTCTATGGAAACAGTGCCCTACTATTAGAGTCTATGCAAACAGTGTTCAGCAGAAACACTATGTTTACAGTGCACTGCAGTAAACAGTCTACATAAACAGTGCACTACAGTAAACAGTCGAGGTAAACAGTGCGCTCCAGTAAACTGTCTATGTGAACAGTATCTTGCAGTAAACAGTCTACGTAAACAGTGCTGTACAGTAAATATTCTATATAAACAGTGCTATACAGTAAATAGTCTATATAAACAGTGCCCTACAGTAAAAGGTCTGTGCAAACAGTGTCCTACAAGAAGGTCTATGTGAACAGTGTCCTATCGAAAACTGTCTATGTAAAAGTGCCCGACGGTAAACAGTCCTGAAACAGTGCCTTGCAGTAAACAGAATCTATATAAAAAGTGCCGTGCAGGAAACAGGCTATATAAGCAATACCATATAATAAACAGTCTGCATAAACAGAGCCGTGCAGTATGTAGCTAATGTAAATGTCCTACATAAAACAGTGTATACAACCACTGCCCTACAGTAAACAGTCTATATAAACAGTGCACTACAGTAAAAAGTCTATATAAACAGATTGCTACAGTAAACAGTCTATGTGAACAGTACCTTGCAGTAAACAGTCTATGTAAACAGTGCTATAGAATAAACATTCTATAGAAACAGTGCCATAGTGTAAAGAGTCAATATAAACAGCTCAATACAGTAAACAGTCTATGTTAATATGGTCCTGCAATAAATAGTCTATGCAAACAGTGTCCTGCAGAAAACAGTCTATGTAAACAGTGCCCTGCAATAAACAGCGTATGTAAACACTGCCCCACAGTAAACAGTGCATGTAAACACTGCCCTATAGTAATGAGTCTACGTAAACAGTGACTTGCAGTAATAAGAGTCTATATAACAGAGCCATACAGTAAACAGAGTCTATATCAACAGTGTCCTACAGAAAACAGTCGATGTAAACAGTGCCCTACAGTAAAGAGTCTGTGTAAAGACTGTCCTGCTACAAACAGTCGATGTAATCATTGTCCTGCCAGTAAGCAGTCTATTTAAACAGTGGCCCTACAGTAAACAGTCTATTTAAACAGTGCCCTACAGTAAACAGTCTATGCAAACAAAGTTCAATAGAAAACAGTCAATTTTTAGAGTGCCCTACAGTAAACAGTGCATATACACTGTGCCCTTAAGTATATACTCCATGTAAACAGTGCCCTACAGTAAACAGAGTCACTACCCCCGCCTCCTCCACTCCCTCTCAGAACAAGGATAGAGCCCCCCTCGTTCTCACATTTCATCCCACCTGCCTCCGTATGCAAAGCATAATCCTCCGCCATTTTCGCCAACTCAAGCGTGATGCCACCACCAAACAAATTTTCTCTTCACTCCCCCTGTCAGCATTCCGCAGGGACCGTTCCCTCCTAGACAATCTCGTCCACTCATCTAACATACCCTGTACCTCTACCATCAGCCATGGCACCTTCCCATGCAATCGCAGAAGGTGCAACACCTGCCGCTTTACCTCTTCCATGCTTAAAATTCCAGGCCCAAAACATTCATTCCAGGTTAAGCAGCGTTTCACTTGCACCTCTTTCAATCTGGTCTATTGCATTCGCTGCTCCCAATGTGGTCTCCTCTATATCAGAGAGACCAAACGCGGACTGGGTGATTGGTTTGCTGAGTATCTTCTTTCTGTGCGCATTCAGGATCCTGACCTTCCTGTTGCTTGACATTTTAAGAAAAGACCCTGCTCCAATGCCCACTTGTCTCTTTTTGGCCTGCTGCTATGTTCCAGTGAAGCGCAACGCAAACTGGAGGAATAACATCTCATCATCCAGTTAGGCCTTCTGGCCTGAACATCGAAATCAACAACTTCAGATGATCAGCTCCACCTCGACCCATTTGTTTCCATTCCATTTTAACTGTCTTTTACCATTTCTTTCTTTCTTAATATACATTTAAACCCACCCCCCCAATCTTATCCACCTTTCCTGCATATTTTTGCTCTTTGCTCCCCCCCCCCCCCACCCCCCCCCCCCCCCCACACACACACATACAGGTCATCCTCTGATGTTTGTTTCCCTGCTGTTTGAACACACACATACAGTTCATCCTCTGATGTTAGTTTCCCTGCTGTTTGAACTTTCACATCTTTTGTACTCTCTGGGGACTGCCATTAACACCCTTTCCCCTTGGTATCTCTGGCCATTAGCATCCAGTTTCCCTAGGTTTCTGTGGCTCTGACTCATATTTCATTCTCACTCCACAGTGTAAAGGTTTCCTACTTTCTCTGTCTGTTAGCTTTGACCAAGAGTCATCGGACTCGAAACGTGAGCTATTTTCTCTCCCTACAGGTGCTGCAAGACTTGCTGAGATTTCCCAGCATTTTCCCTTTCGTACCCTCCAGTAAACAGTCTATATAAACAGTGCCCTGCTGCAAACAGTCTATGTAATTAGTTCCCTACAGAAAACAGTCTGAATAAACAGTGCCCTATAGTAAACTGCCCATTTAAACAGTGCCCTGCAGTAAACACTCTATATAAACAGAGCCCTGATGCAAACAGACTATATAATTAGTGCCCTACGGCAAACAGTCTAAATAAACAGTGCCCGAGAGTAAACAGTCTATTTAAACGGTGGCCTCCAGCAAACACTTACATAAACAGTGCCCGACAGTAAACAGTCTATATATACAGTGCCCTGCAGTAAACAGGATTAATTTCTGGAATTGATTTCTTTTTAAAATTCAGCAATAACAGAAATCAACTACTTCCTTTCATTCTTCGGTAATGATGGTTAGTGAATAGATCATAGTGTCTGCTGATTCTCACTGGCAATGTTATGAGTATTTGAGGTTGAACACCATCCATCTTCAGTAATCTCCCTACCTGGACCCCACCTCTGGCCTCCTATCTGCTCTTAGATTTTCATTCAGATCTGTCAATGCGGCATCGACTATCTCAATTTCTCTGCTCCTCTCACTCACTCGATCCCGTCTCCCTCTGAGACTGCTTTAATCCTCTCCTTAATGTCCAGTTCTGTCCTGGTGACCTAGGCTGCTCACAATGGTGATCCGGTTATTGTCTGGTCTACTGATCTCTTTCTCATAGAGCCTGAGCGTCAATTCTAGGGCACATCTAGCTACGTTACTCTGGACCAGGACGCCAGAAGAAAACATCATGACATTGTTGCCAGGATTTTCTCTAACCTCATCGACTCTGGAGATCTTCGATCCACAGCTTTCGATATCATAGTCCCACAAAAACACATATCCTGCATCAACCTCCCGCTTCTAACGCCTTCCAAAAATGGAGAAACTGGACTGTACCCTTTGACTCATTATTTCAGCCACTTCCAGCCGCACCAGCCTCGTTTGTTCCTATCTTGATACGATTCTCTTCCCACATAGCTCTCTGAATCCACAGCTACCTCGTATACAGGTCCTCATATCTTGCCTCCTGCATGCACTGTATCTCATTCTCCGAGTTGCTCTGCCTCCCTCGCCTCTGTTCTGACTATTCCATCTTGGAAAGTGGGCCATTCTGGAAAGTCTGCATTTTCTTTAACCCGGGTTACCAAAACCACTTCCTCTGGTGGACAGGTTTCTCAAATTTGTTCAATTCATTTCCCACAGCTCTGCCCTCAAATATCCTCCTCTCTCCATGAAGTAAAATTGTTCCCCCTTTTCCTCACTTTCCTCACCACCGGCCTCCGCTCCTTCCAAAAATGTAGCATGATACCACCACCAAACACATTTTCCAACCAACCCGGCATGTTATGAATTCTTCATGTACCGCTCGGTCCTAAACACCCTTGTCCACTTCTCCAGCACACCAAAACCACTTTCCCTTACCATAGCACCTCACCTTCCATTCACAGAGTGTGCAACAATTGGCCCTTCACCTCCTCCCGTCTCATGATTCTCCGCACCAATCTCTCCTTTCAGGAGAAGAATTGTTTCACTTCTGCTTCCTACAATTTGTTCTATTGTATTCGCTGCTCCCAATACCGTCTCCTCTACATTGGGGCAACTAAACGCAGGCTGGGTGACTGTTTTGCGGAAGACCTTCACTCAGCCCACAGACATGACCGCAGACTTCCTGTAGCGGCTATTTTAACTCTGCACCTTGCTCTCATTCCCACAATTACGTCCTTGGCATGCTGCAAGGATCCAGTGAAGCCCAATGCAAGCTGGAGGAGCAGCATTTCATCTTCCAATTAGGCATGTCGCAGCGCTCAGCACTCAACTTTAACTTCAACAACTTAGACTGGAAACGTTTTTCCTCCATCTTTACGCCCTTGGTTTTGCAATATTCCACCTTGAAAATAAATACTTGATTGATATTTTCAATTGATACACAGAAAGGCTTAATGTTTAATATTAAAAATACGTGCGCTTCACGCATACGTATTGCGAGTTTTGGTGTTTCCTCAACTCTTTTCTCTCCCCATCCCACCCCCCCCCCCCCCCCCCCCCCGCCCCCGGAAACTACCCTTCCTGGAAATCCCTTGGTATTCCCCTCTTTCCGTTCAGGATCCTTTCTTCCCCAACTCCTCTTCTCCTCTACCTTTCCCCTCTATCATTTCTGCTGCCGGACGTGCAGATTTTTGTTTCGGCTGGAAGCGTGTGCCTCCACTTCTCCATGTAGTCCCCCTGAGTTCGCGCCTCTCTTTCTCCCCAGAGTTCTGTGACCCGATCTGACTTTTCCCATCTATCACTTTTTCCCTGTGCGCTGTTCGTTTCGGAGAGGTCTTGGAATGGAACTACCAGGCTCTCGCCAATGCTTCCACCCACACCCAAAGAAACACACATCCTGTCCAGTAGTGGAAGACACACTAAGAACGTGGAACCAAATGGGGCAGCACTTCGGTCTGACCGAGATATTCCACCTGGCCCCCATCTACAGAAACCACAATTTCCCACCAGCCACACTACATACCACCTTCAAAAATGGGGACAGGACGTGGGGACGCTGACCGTCAGAGATTTTGACATAGGGGACAGACTAGCGACACTACGTAAACTGACGGAGGAGCTGGAACTGCCGACAGGACAAAACTTAGACACCTACTAATGCACTTCCTCCAGAAGGAGAGAAAATAAATTTCGTGGGCCCCAAGAACCACATTACTCGAGGATCTGAATATCCCATTTTCTAAATAGAGTGCCATGGATCCGAATATGGAGAGGGTATAGTCCTGGCAAGTGTATCTTGGGGAATGTCCTGTGCCTCAGAAGGCAAATTTCTGAGAAAAGCTTGTCAGGAATTGTTTTCAAGAGAGGATGTATTTGGGGGAATATTGCGATGTGGGGGTTTTCGGAAAATGTCATGACATCCTAGGAGAGCGTTCAGTACGAATAAGTGAGCATGGGAAGTGTGTGTCCTGGAAATGTCTCGAGACTGGTCAGGCTCTATTCTCCCCACTCCGAGAGAACCCAGAAATTTGAATTGGAAATCTAATTGGGAAAAAGGAAATATCATAAGTGTTCAAGGAGTTCAAATGAATAACGATAATTCGGAAGTGTGTTTTGTGCATGCGTAACTAACAGGGTTGTAAGGTCAACCTGAGAGATTTTTGTTGCGACAAACTGTCGGAAGTTTTTAAGCGGAACATAGTGAAAGCCTTACCCGTCTTTTAAAACATTACCAGAACATCCCCTGTTCCAAATTAAGACAGGAGGAGGAAATGGCCATGCAGGCAATGGAACGCCTCATGAATCCAGAGCAGTTCTTGGTCGCAGCGACCAGCAGCAGCAGAGTAGGTCAGTGTCCCGCGTGGGAGCTGGAACTCCGCAAGTATCTAAAAGGGAAAGGATGGCCCCTTTGGAATGAGTTTAGTATGAATGAGGAAACAGGGACATACTTGGTGGGAGAACCTCTCTCAAATTCATAAGAAAAATCTTAGTAAAGCACGCAAGCCGATGGAAATCGTGTCCTGTTTGGCACAGTTGCGAGGCACTGAGGAGGTCGTTCGGACGCTCCGAGCAGAGTTAGAGGAACGAAACAGAATGAGTAAAGTGGATGTCAGGGACATCGAAAAGGAAAACCTCGAGCTAAGAGGGAAGCTGGCAGAGAAGGGTAGAGAGGTAGATGATGCCAAGAGGGCACATCAGTCGTGTTTAGCCCATCTGAGCAGTTCCCAGACCCAATATGAAAAAGCCTATCAAGATGTGCAACGTGCAGTCCTGATACGAGAAGAGTCAGAAAAGCAGGTAGAGGCAACGCAGAGGCAATGCTCTGACCTAAAGGCAGCTTTAAGAGCACTCCATGCTGCCACCACTGAGCAAAGACAGAGCACAGTAGACCACGCAAAGTGTAGGAAGCAGATTGCGGAGCTGCAATCGCTGCTTTTAGTGCAGAATGGGTTCCAAAGCATCTTAGGAACACAGTTAGATGAGGAGAATGCCCCAGATTGGCAGGAACTGAGCGAGACAGCGCAGCGCTATGTTCAGGGAACATGTGCGCCAACAGCGCAGCAGAAAAGGAAAGCACCCCAACCCCCCACAGATCAGATAGCACGCGCACCTATGAACCCAGTCACCACCCAAAGAAAGGCAACCACAGACGGCGCACCCGACATCACCTACACCACACCCTTAACTGTAACGCAACTCAGGGATGCGTGTGAGAAAATCACTCCGTTTCTCCCCACCGCAGACCCCCACCAATTTTTCGCAAAGGTAAAACAGCAGGCTGCCATGTACGGCGTGGATGGAAGAGAGCAGGTTAAGCTCACTGTTTTGAGCTTAGACCCATCAGTAGTTGCAGCCCTCCCCGACCCACAGAACGTTGGAGGAGGCACACTAGAGGAGATGCATACATCCATTTTGGATGCGATAGGATATAATAGAGGAGACCCAGTCGAAGGCCTGAACAAATATAGGCAAAAGGGGACAGAGCATCCAACAGCATTCGCAGGATGGCTGTGGATCCATTTCACTGCAGGTTTTGGCGTACTAGACTGCGCACATTTAAACCGAGACAACATGGTTAAATGGATCCGCACCATAATCTCCCATGCCACAGATGCAGGACAGAATGCTTGCAATAGTTATGACCCCTCAGAGGAGGCCCATAATGAGAAATGGGTTCTGAAAAGATTGTCCCGCGCTTGGGAACAATCTGTCCAGGGCAAAGTTAAAATGAAGACCCCAGAGGAAGCTTAGGCTGCAGCGGATATTCTGGCAGTGAGAGCGCACCAAAACCCCGCATGGGTAAACGAAGGGAAGAACAGCCCTCCACAGAAGTCGCAGGAATGTTACAACTGTGGTCAATTAGGCCATTTTGCAAAATAATGCAATGCCCCACAGAGATCACAGAGAGGCCAGCAGACAGGCACTCTGAACAGGAATAGAGCGAAACCTTTCCATATATTAGGACAGACCAATGTGGACGGAACGGACTGATGGTGTTCGGACTCTCCCACTTGGGTCTGTGACACACTCTGGGACCAATCCGGAAGGCCGGTAGTCACAGCGAAGGTTAGAGGGGAGCCCATAGAATTACTTTGGGACACAGGAGGGTACCGCACTACAATTAATTCATCCACCACAGCACAGGCAGACACGTGGCCGACCACATCCACAATTACACTCAGCGGATTTACAGGTCACTCGCAGCAGCGACACATTACAGCCCCCGTAGCAATTCAGCTGGGGAACATCTCCACCAGACACCCCATTGTTTTAGTTAATCTACCCCGTACAGCAGAACACATACTGGGTATTGATTTTATGAATGCCCATAGCCTATCGTTCGATCCAGTAAACCAGTGTGTCTGGAGAATGGTAAAATCGGACAGCGCACCCGCTACTCTCACAGTAGGAGAGTATGCGAATCGGATTAGCGCAGTAGGCGACTATTGTTTCGACTTGACCACGCTTAGTACAGAAAGACAAGTTAGGGCAGTTCTAAACCGACACAGGACAGCATTTGCCAGTCACCGGCACGACTGCGGCAGAATGACTGGACAAGTTCAAGTTGCCGGACCTGACCCCAGACCACAGAAACAGTACCGATTTCCCCTAGAAGCATAGGGAGAAATTGGAAAGGTAATAGACAGCTTATTGGAGCAAGGGGTACTTAGGACAGTAGCCTCGACCAATAATGCACCTATTTGGCCAGTGAGAAAGCCCGACGGATCATGGCGTCTGACCATAGATTATCGGGAGCTCAACAAAGTAACCCCAGCAGTAGCCCCCACGGGAGCAACAAGTCCCGAGACCATGCTCAAACAGGGACTCCACTCAATATTCTTCACGGTTTTGGACATTAGCAATGGCTTCTGGTCAATCCCATTGGCAAAGGCGCGCCAGTACAAATTTGCCTTCACATTTAAAGGACAGCAGTACACTTCGACATTGGTCCCATAAGGATTCCACAATTCTCCCTCCATTTTCCATCGCCAGCTGGCAAATGGTTTAACAAAATTTTCCCGCCCCGAATGCCTGGTTCAGTATCTGGACGACCTATTACTGCAGACAGACACCAAGGCAGAGCACATTACGCTTCTGGCCGAGCTCCTGGAACTTCTGAACTCAATCGGATGTAAAGTTACCCCCAGAAAGGCCCAAATATTAGAAAACCAAGTGATGTATTTGGGTACAGTCATCACGCACGGCAAACGCGAGATCGAGATCAAAAGAATTTAGTCGATTGTCAAATTGCCCCTTTCCCAGAATGTTAACGCCCTCCAGTCGTTTTTAGGACTTGTTGTTTACTGTCGGAACCATATCGATGGTTTTGTGACAAAGGCAGTCCCACTATCAGACCTCCTTAAGAAAGGAGCCCCATGGGAATGGCTTCCGCAGCATACAGAGGCTGTGGAAGAGTTAAAGAATGCCCTTAGCGCAGCACCCGCGCTACAAGTCCCAGACCAACTCTCCCCCTAAGCAATAGAGGTAGCTAGCACACATCTGACCCTCTCGGCCGTGTTCCTTCAGGAACGGCACGAGCAGCTACGACCCGTGGCTTATTCCTCAAGACTTTTAGACCCCGTAGAGCAAGGATTTTCAGCCGGCGAGAGGCACCTCCTAGCAGTTTTTTGGGCAGTTCAGTACTTCGCGTACATTACCGAACTCAATCCCATCACCATTGTGACCGAGCACACCCCCACACAGTCACTTTTATACGGTCGACTGAAGGACGGTTCAGTGAGCCAGATCAGAGCAGCTAGATGGACGTTACTGTTACAAGGGCGGGACATAACAGTTAAACGGACCAGGACACACACATTTTTAGCAGACAACCTCCAGTACCCACGACAGCCCCACGAATGTGAAATTGTAGCACCCCTACACAACACAGGACCCTTCATAGCAAAGACACCCCCCAGAAAGATAGGAAATTCAAGCCAGAGCCCCCAGCACACAGACACGTGTGGCCCACTGAAAATATACGTGGACGGTTCATCCACAGTTTTAGATGGAGAACGCATCACTGGATGCGGGATCTATGTGGAGGATGCGCAGGGTCGCGCACTAGAGGAAATGTCTTTAAAATTACCGGGTCACTTAGGCGCGCAGGCAGCAGAGCTCGCGGCCATCGCATAGATAGTGGACCACCTAATTCGTTTCCCAGCCCGGCAGACATATCTTCGGACAGTTTATATGTTTACAATAGCTTGACCGATTTTCTACCCCTGTGGAGGACACGAGGTTTTGTCTCCGCAGACGGGAAGCCCCTTCCATCAGCCCCACTACTCCACCATATCCTAGAGAAAGCAAAGGATAGGACTTTTGGCATAATTGAAGTTAGGAGTCACCATAGGTCATCCCCCCCCCCCCCCCCCCCTGGAAATGAAAAAGCCGACGCACTGGCAAAAGCAGGTTCCAGGCGAGGTCACTTTTGCGCACCAGCTAGCGCCCCTGTGAGTGCATTCCAGGTCTCACAGACATATATTAAATATTTAGTTGAGGCACAGAAACAGGACGGAAATCTCAGGGAGATTTTTAAAGGAAACTTTGTAGCCCAATATGATAGATTCAGACACGCTTTGACCACACATGAGGATGTGATCGTCAAAGACAAACTGTATGTGGTTCCTGAACAGGATAGGAACCAAATGAATGCCTTATTCCATGACAGTCATGGACACCAAGGGATCGACCCGACCACAAGACACCTCAGACAACTCTGTTGGTGGCCAAACTTATGAAACGATGTGACACACTACATCGAGAATTGTCTAATTTGTGCACAAAATAACCCGGAGAGGTTGTCAAAGAAGGCACAACATAGCCATACTCGCCCCGTTAGTCGCCCCTGGACAAACCTCCAGATCGATTTTATAGGACCATTGCCCCTCTGCAGGATTGGCTATAAATATGTTCTGGTAGTTATAGATACCTTTACCAAACCGGTAGAGGCATTCCCTTCACGAAGCAACACAGCTAAGACTGCTGCAAAGATCCTGACCCACCACATTTTTACGAGATGGGGTCTCCCCAGAAGTATAGAGTCAGATCAGGGATCTCACTTCACAGGGCGGGTCATGAAGAACGTCCTGACCATATTCGGCATAAAACAACATTTCCGCATTGCGTATCACCCCCAGTCAAGCGGGATAGTAGAACGCATGAATCGGAACCTAAAATCGACCCTTAGGAAGATGGTACAGGAGAACAATTCGACTTGGGATTCAGAATTCCCATTCGCACTAATGTTCATCCGCAACACGGTTTCATCATCCACAGGATTCACCCCACACACACGCATGACCGGACGCCCTATGAAAGGGACAGAATTCCTTTTAGGACTGGACATGATTAGCCCCGAAGTGACGGCCCTCACACATGAGAAGGCAGTCAAATAATTAGTTGAGACTGTGATGTCTGCACAGTTAGCAGCCGCAGTAACCCTAGGCAAGCGACGAAAACAGAGTACGGCTTGTTTTAATATGAATGTACACCCCACGGAATTTCAGGTTGTGGCAGGACAGCCACAGCACCCCACCCTACAGCCCCCACGTTAGCGACTACGACCCCGACTCCAGTGACTCCATGGAGGTCACCTACATTAAATATCCAAACCCACACCCAGACCCACCACCCGACCCCGACGATACTGACTATGCCCCTTCAAATTTAGACACCACATTTTGGCACAGGGACAATTCATGGCGACTTTTCCGCAATGACGAGCGTGACCCCCGGTCACATAATGCACAGATTGCATGCCTGATCCATACAAGAGTATGGGATCCGGGAGAAGAGGAAGACGTGATGTCCGACTCACGACACGGAAACCCCTTTGTGACCCTGTTCACAGAGAAAGAGGAGAAGTGAGGTGTCCAGATGATGTAACAGAGGAACCGCTTGAGGGAAGCGATATCCTTTCTGATGGAACCTGCACGTTTGTATTCTTTTTAAGATATGTTAAGGGTTTGATTGCAGATCGGGCACTGTCTTTTCAGCTGAAAAGCTTGTGACCGCCTCACATACACGTTTGTTTGTCCGCAGATATCTCTGAGAACTTCAGTTAGATATCCTCTGGTGAACCGACAAAGTTCACGATTTGTCTTATGTTTTCAGATGTTAGAGCATCTTGGCTCCTCCCTCGTTTTTTCAGGTGCCCCTCTATTCTGTGAATAGAGGCTGCAATTCCACGACGAATACATTAATGCCCGTTCATTTCAGGTTGCTGAGGCAGTGGAGAAACGGCATTGAGGACCCGCCCTGTCTGAGAACCCCCTTTGGTCAGCTAAGCTCGGGTACGGCACAGCACGCCTTACCCGAGGATCCCATACAAATCTTACCCGTAGCGGCCCATACGCAACTCATTCGACCTTTTCGTTCAAAATTTGGTTTCATTTTTCTTTAGGTAGCCCTTTGGCAGCCATCCCACATGCTATTTACATCCAGGAACATTCGGATGGTAAATCGCAAAGCCTGCGAGAGGGCTCGCAGTGGATAAGTTGTTAGGTGTATGTCTGGTCCTAAATTCGTATTTGAAAAAAAAATGAGGGGAGTCACAGGGTGTGACTTGGCCATTCATTTAAGGGACAATTGGAATGAGAGGACATATACACTAGCATTACAGATATTAAACTGTGTATTGACAGACACTGTGCTTGATTCCATAGCTTTCGAACAGTGGAAGGAGGGTTCACAGCAAGATCAGCCATACAAAAGGAAGAGAAGGAATAGAAGAAAGAAGACCCCGATGGAAGCCTACATATTTTTACTGATTATTGTTGTATTTTTCGCGCGAATGCAAACCATGTTTCCCCCATGACCCCCGCAGTTAATGTTTCCCACACACCGACTTCTCCATGCTCAGAGATGATCAGCGAGGTTCAGACCTGGTGCACTAAATTCATTACCTGGTACTCGATGTCATACATAATTGAATCACTTTTGGTGATTGCAATTCTCTGCATCATAGTGCAGACCCTCAGGTTGAAGAAATGGAAAATGAGAGCCTCCCGCTCCTGTCCCTCAACCATTTACGGAGTGCAATCCCCTATTTTCGGTTCTCACCCCTTGATGCATAAGAAATTTATTGATAGCGATCTCTAAATAAAAGGATTACGGATGTATTATATGGTTCTGTACTCGACTGCCGAGTCAGAAAGCAAGATGTACTGTGGTATGAATGAGTAAGATTTTAAGATATGATAGAATGTTTTAAAAACAAGACGAGAGTAGTTATTGCGATAGGTAGAGGTTCCCGTGTATTGGTAGTGCATGTCCCCTTTGACAAAGCGCCAATTAGAGAAATGTTATCTAACATTTTTTGCCATAGTTAAGGACAGAGTAGACGCCCTGGAACTCGCAAAGGTCAGGGAACCCAAAGGAACACAAAGGAACCGTACATAGGTGATCCTTCACAATTTCTAGTGAGGATCACAAGGATGGAGTGTAGCCATCTAAGATGGACACCAGTAACACAAAATGGAAGACTGCAAAGAATAGAGGGAAAAACGGACATGGTCAAAAGCAAACAGCTCGCAGAAGCAGTCAGCATTGAGACACTTGCAGAAACCGGTTTCCCGACAGCTGCAGAGTTCAGGGAGCGCTATTAATGGGAAAGCAATCTACATACTAATGAGGTGATACCGGGACAAT
Source organism: Scyliorhinus canicula (assembly GCF_902713615.1). Lineage (NCBI taxonomy): Eukaryota > Metazoa > Chordata > Chondrichthyes > Carcharhiniformes > Scyliorhinidae > Scyliorhinus > Scyliorhinus canicula. The sequence continues at coordinate 250,189 of NW_024055875.1, read as the reverse complement.
CCCGGGCACAATAGATACACTCAAGTATCTATTGATACTTTCAACAGAGAAGCAGACACGATGGAGCCAACGAAACCAGGACAATGAGTCCTAAGAACCGCCCCAGCCATCAAGGAACGACCCTAGGATAGGGGGGTTCAAATCATAGCGATTGGGGAAAGGCTCAATCGATACCCAGCAGGTGAGGAAGTCCGCCCCAAGGGGCACGAGGCTCTTGGGACCTATAAAAGAAGGTCCCGCACATGGTGCGGTCTCCTGTCTCCGGCCTCCGACTCCAGCCTCCAGACTCCTGTCTTTTACACCAGCCGTCGAGCAGCAGCCATCGATCAGTAAGTGCCAAACGACGATCGCAACCTTGAAAGAGGCATTACTTATACCCGTACCGACCAGTAGCAACAATAAGTTGCAGGCCGAACGGAACGAAGGCCTTGTTCCCTGACCTTGCCTGTTCCTTCTTAGATACGTATTAGTCGTTTATTGGTAGAGAAGTAAGTTAGTCTTTAGCAAGTGCATGAGTATTTATTATAAATGTTATAATAAACTCTAACTGTTTGGAATTACTAATTGGTGTATAGCTTTATTGCTTTGCACATGACCTTGATGCTAGTGACGGTGTCTCTTACGGCACCTGGCGACTCCAGAGCATAGAAATAAGAAGCGAGTGTTCAGCCCACTTCCTCTGTTGGAGGAGTGTTAAACACACTAACTCAGAACGAGCAACAATACACAGAAAGGCTTAATGTTTAATATTAAAATTACGTGCGCTTCACACATACGTATTGCGAGTTTTGGTATTTCCTCAACTCCTTTTTATCCCCTATCTCCCCCACCCCCTCTCCCCCCGCAACTACCCTTCCTGGAAACCCCTTGGTATTCTCCTCTTTCCGTTCAGGATCCTTTCTTCCCCAACTCCTCTTCCCCTCTACCTTTTCCCTCTATCATTTCTGCTGCCGGACGTGCAGATTTGTTTTTCGGGTGGAGGCGTGTGCCTCCGCTTCTCCATGTAGTCCCCCTGAGTTCGCGCCTCTCTTTCTCCCCAGAGTTCTGTGATCCGATCTGACTTTTCCCATCTATCACTTTTTCCCTATGCGCTGTTCGTTTCGGAGAGGTCTTGGAATGGAACTACCAGGCTCTCGCCAAGGCTTCCCCCCACACCCAAAGAAACACACATCCTGTCCAGTGGTGGAAGCCACACTAAGAACGTGGAACCAAATGAGGCAGCACTTCGGTCTGACCGAGATATTCCACCTGGCCCCCATCTACAGAAACCACAATTTCCCACCAGCCACACTACATACCACCTTCAAAAATGGGGACAGGACGTGGGGACGCTGACCGTCAGAGATTTTGACATAGGGGACAGACTAGCGACACTACGTAAACTGACGGAGGAGCTGGAACTGCCGACAGGAAGAAACTTAGACACCTACTAATGCACTTCCTCCAGAAGGAGAGAAAATAAATTCCGTGGGCCCCAAGAACCACATTACTAGAGGATCTGAATATCCCATTTTCTAAATAGAGTGCAATGGATCCGAAGATGGAGAGGGTGTAATCCTGGCAAGTCCATCTTGGGGAATGTCCTGTGCCTCAGAAGGCAAATTTCTGAGAAAAGCTTGTCAGGAATTGTTTTCAAGAGAGAGTGTATTTGTGGGAATATTGCGATGTGGGGATTTTCGGAAAATGTCATGAAATGTCATGACGTGCTGGGGCAGCACGGTAGCATGGTGGTTAGCATAAATGCTTCACAGCTCCAGGGTCCCAGGTTCGACTCCCGGCTGGGTCACTGTCTGTGTGGAGTCTGCACGTCCTCCCCGTGTGTGCGTGGGTTTCCTCCGGGTGCTCCGGTTTCCTCCCACAGTCCAAAGATGTGCGGGTTAGGTGGGTTGGCCATGCTAAATTGCCCGTAGTGTCCTAAAGAGTAAGGTTAAGGTGGGGTTGTTGGGTTATGGGTGTGGGGTGGATGCGTGGGTTTGAGTAGGGTGATCATTGCTCGGCACAACATCGAGGGCCGAAGGGCCTGTTCTGTGCTGTACTGTTCTATGTTCTTTGTTCTATCCTGGGAGAGCGTTCAGTACGAATAAGTGAGCATAGGAAGTGTGTGTCCTGGAAATGTCTCGAGACTGGTCAGGCTCTATTCGTCCCATAATAATGACAGTGCGAGCGCCTGCGTTTTCAAAATTATATTCCTCTTCCTCTCTCATTCTAACCCTCTCTTTTATCAATCCTCTGTATTTCTAACCTTCGTTCCATCTTTCTAACGTTGTCTCTCTCTCTCTAACCCTCGCTCTCTCTTTCTAACCGCCCCCTCGCTTTCTGACCATCTCTATTTCAAACATCTCTCTTTGTCGCCTATCTCTCCCTGACCTATCCCCATCTTTCTCAGCCTTTCTATCTTACCTTTATCACTCTGTCTTTCTAACCTCTTTCTCTCTGTGTCTTTCTCACCAGCCTCTCTCTCGTCCTCGTTACCTCCCTCTCTGTCGTTCTAATCTCTATCTGTCTTTCTCACCCCTCGCTCTCTAATCCCCTCCTCTCTCTCTCCTCTCTCACATACTCTCAATCTCTGCATTTCTAACCTCCCTCTCTCTCACCCCCATTCTCTTTCTCGCTCTCCTCTCTCAAACAGACACACTCTCTGCGATTCTAACCCTCTCTCTCACCCCTACTCGCTTTCTCACCCTCTTCTGTCACACATACACACACTCACTCTGCCATTGTAACCTCCCTCTGTCTCACCCCCTCTATATTTATCTCACACATATACTCTCTCTCTCTCTCTGTCACCTCCCTCTATCTCTCTTTCTAACCTCTCTCTCGCCCTCCATCTCTCTTTGTCTTTCCAATCTATCTCTCTATATTTTTAATCTCTCATTTACATTGCAGAGCCGTTGGTAATGATCTTTTCGTCCTCGCTGTCAACAGGGGTGGCACCAGAGGATTGGAGAGTGGCGAATGTCGTGCCCCTGTTGCAAAAAGGGAGTAGGGATAACGCTTGCAATTACAGGCAAGTTAGTCTTACTTCGGTGGTAGGCAAAGTAATGGAAAGGGTATTGAGGGATACGATTTCTCAGCATCTGGAAAGACACTGGTTGATTAGAGATAGTCAGCACAGATTTGTGTGGGGTTGGTGTTGCCTTACACGTTTTATTGACTTCTTTGCGGAGGTGACTAAGCATGTGGATGAAGGTTAGGCAGTGGATGTAGTGTACATGGATTTTAGTAAGTTATTTGATAAGGTTCCCCATGGTAGCCTTATGCAGAAAATAAGGAGGCATGGGATAGTGGGAACTTTGGCCAGTTGGATAACGAACTGGCTAACCGATAGAAGACAGAGAGTGGTGGTGGATTGCAAATATTCAGCCTGGAGCCCAGTTATCAGTGGCGTACCGCAGGGATCAGTTCTGGGTCCTCTGCTGTTTGTGAATTTCATTAACGACTTGGATGAGGGAGTTGAATGGTGGGTCAGTAAATTTGCAGATGATACGAAGATTGGTGGAATTGTGGATAGTGAGGAGGGCTGTTGTCGGCTTCAAAGAGACATAGATAGGATGCAGAGCTAGGCTGAGAAGTGGCAGATGGAGTTTAACCGTGACAACTGTGAGGTTGTCCATTTTGGAAGGACAAATATGAATGCGGTATACATGGTTAACGGTAGGGTTCTTGGCAATATGGAGGAGCAGAGAGATCTTGGGGTCTATGTTCATTGATCTTTGAAAGTTGCCACTCAAGTGTATAGAGCTGTGAAGAAGGCCTATGATGTGCTAGAGTTTATTAGCAGAGGGATTGAATTTAAGAGCCGTGACGTGATGATGCAGATGTACAAAACCTTGGTCAGGCCACATTTGGAGTATTGTGTGCAGTTCTGGTCACCTCATTTTAGAATGGATGTGGAAGCTTTGGAAAAGGTGCAAAGGAGATTTACCAGGATGTTGCCTGGAATGGAGAGGAGGTCTTATGAGGAAAGGTTGAGGGTGCTAGGTCTTTATCATTAGAACGGTGAAGGATGAGGGACGACTTGATAGAGGTTTATAAGATGATCAGGGGAATAGATAGAGTAGACAGTCAGATACTTTTTCCCCGGGTGGAACAAACCATTAAAAGGGGACATACATTTAAGGTAAATGGTGGAAGATATAGGGGGGGAAGTCAGATGTAGGTTCTTTACCCAGAGACGTGTGGGGGCATGTAATGCACTGCCTGTTGAAGTAGTTGAGTCGGAAACGTTGGGGACGTTCAAGCGGCTATTGGCGAGCTACATGGATATAGGGTAGAATAATGGAATGTAGATTAATTTCTTCTTAGGGGAAGCACGGTAGCATTGTGGATAGCACAATTGCTTCACAGCTCCAGGGTACCAGGTCCGATTTCGACTTGGATCACTATCTGTGTGGAGTCTGCACATCCTCCCCGTGTGAGCGTGGGTTTCCTCCGGGTACTCCGGTTTCCTCCCACAGTCGAAAGATGTGCAGGTTGGGTGGATCGGCCATGATAAATTGCCCATCGTGTCCAAAATTCTATGATTAATTTCGGACAAAAGTTCGGCACAACATCGTGGGCCGAAGGGCCTGTTCTGCGCTGTATTTCTCTATCTATCTATCTACTGCATTTCTAACCCACCTCCCCACCAACCTCTATCTCTCCCTTTCTAACTGCGGCACGATAGCACAGTTGGAAGCACGGTTGCTGCACTGTACCAGGGTCCCAGGTTCGGTTCCAGGCTGGGGTCACTGTCTGCGCGGATTTAGTACCTTCTCCCAATGTATGCATGAGTTTCCTCTGGTTGTTCGGCATTCCTCCCACAAAAACATGCTGTTAGGGACTTTGGACATTCTGAATTCTCCCTCAGTATATTAGGGGCAGCAGGGTAGCATGGTGGTTAGCATAAATGCTTCACAGCTCCAGGGTCCCAGGTTCGATTCCCGGCTGTGTCACTGTCTGTGTGGAGTCTGCACGTCCTCCCCCTGTGTGCGTGGGTTTCCTCCGGGTGCTCTGGTTTCCTCCCACAGTCCAAAGATGTGCGGGTTAGGTGGATTGGCCATGCTAAATTGCCCGTAGTGTCCTAATAAAAGTAAGGTTAAGGGGGTGGGGTTGTTAGGTTACGGGTATAGGGTGGATACGTGGGTTTGAGTAGGGTGATCATGGCTCGGCACAACATTGAAGGCCGAAGGGCCTGTTCTGTGCTGTACTGTTCTATGTTCTATGTTCTATATCGGAGGAGGCACCGGAATGTGTGACTGGAGGATTTTCACAGTAACTTCATTGCTTTGTTAATGTAAGTCTACTTATGACAATTGAAGTGAAAATATTCACGAATAGACCTTTGAGTGAGTACAGAAGCGATTTATTAATTTTCAGAATTCTCGGAGAAAGACATTTGACCCCCGTAGTTTGCACCATCCTTTCTTGCCTGAGCAGAGGTCGCACTAAGTTAACATACAGAAGGAAAGCGGAAGTAGTTTGCATTCACATTTACATATACCCAATTAATTCGATCGCGTCATGCTCCATAAAATGCATCTTCAATGCCATAAATGGCTACACGTTAGCTCCTAAAGCCTCTAATTGGCAGTTTGTGTCTCATTACGTAGATAACGGTTACACACAGCCACGTTGAACACGCCCTGCCTCATTCCTTCCTCGTTCCTTAATTTGGGGCCGTTTGGAGGCGAGGCCACATTGGATTTGGTTTTGGGTAATGAACCAGGCCAGGTGTTAGATCTGGAGGTAGTTGAGCACTTTGGAAACAGTGACCACAATTCGGTGACCTTAACGTTAGTGATGGAAAGGGATAAGTATACACCGCAGGTCAAGAGTTATAGCTGGGGGAAGGGCAATTATGATGCCATTAGACATGACTTAGGATGTGTAGGCTGGAGAAGTAGGCTGCAAGTGTTGGGCACACTGGATATGTGGAGCTTGTTCAAGGAACAGCTATTGCATGTTCTTGATAAGTACGTACCAGTCAGGCAGGGAGGAAGGGGTCGAGTGAGGGAACCGTGATTTACCAAAGAAGTGGAATCCCTTTTTAAGAGGAAGAAGGAGGCCTATGTGAAGATGAGGCGTGAAGTTTCAGTTGGGGCGCTTGATAGTTACAAGGAAGCGAGGAAGGATCTAAAGAGAGAGCTAAGACGAGCAAGGAGGGGACATGAGAAGTCTTTGGCAGGTAGGATCAGGGAAAACCCAAAAGCTTTCTATAGGTATGTCAGGAATAAAAGAATGACTAGGGTAAGAGTAGGGCCAGTCAGGGACAGTGGTGGGAAGTTGTGTGTGGAGGCTGAGGAGATAAGCGAGATACTAAATGAATACTTTTCGTCAGTTTTCACTCAGGAAAAAGATAATATTGTGGAGGAGAATGCTGAGACCCAGGCTATTAGAATAGATGGCATTGAGGTGCGTAGGGAAGAAGTGTTGGCAATTCGGGACAATGTGAAAATAGATAAGTCCCCGGGGCCTGATGGGATTTATCCTAGGATTCTCTGGGAATCCAGGGAAGAGATTTCTGAGCCTTTGGCTTTGATTTTTAGGTCATCATTGTCTACAGGAATAGTGCCAGAAGACTGGAGGATAGCAAATGTGGTCCATTTGTTCAAGAGGGGAGTAGAGATAACCCCAGTAACTATAGGCCGGTGCGCCTAAAGTCTGTGGTGGGTAAAGTCTTGGAGAGGATTATAAAAGATACGATTTATAATCATCTAGATAGGAATAATATGATTAGGGATAGTCAGCATGGTTTTGTGAAGGGTAGGGCATGCCTCACAAACCTTATCGAGTTCTTTGAGAAGGTGACTGAACAGGTAGACGAGGGTAGAGCAGTTGATGTGGTGTATATGGATTTCAGTAAAGCGTTTGATAAGGTTCCCCATGGTCGGCTATTGCAGAAAATACGGAGGCTGGGGATTGAGGGTGATTTAGAAATGTGGATAAGAAATTGGCTAGTTGAAAGAAGACAGGGAGTGGTAGTTTATGGGAAATGTTCAGAATGGAGTTCAGTTGCGAGTGGCGTACCACAAGGATCTGTTCTGGGGCCGTTGCTGTTTGTCATTTTTATAAATGACCTAGATGAGGGCGCAGAAGGATGGGTGAGTAAATTTGCAGACGACGCTAAAGTCGGTGGAGTTGTAGACATTGCGGAAGGATGTTGCAGGTTACAGAGGGACATAGATAAGCTGCAGAACTGGGCTGAGTGGTGGCAAATGGAGTTTAATGTGGAGAAGTGTGAGGTGATTCACTTTGGAAAGAATAACAGGAATGCGGAATATTTGGCTACTGGTAACATTCTTGGTAGTGTGGATGAGCCGAGGGATCTTGGTGTCCATGTACATAGATCCCTGAAAGTTGCCACCCAGGTTGATAGGGTTGTGAAGAAGGCCTATGCTGTGTTGGCCTTTATTGGTAGATGGGTTGAGTTCCGGAGCCATGAGGTCATGTGTCAGTTGTACAAAACTCTAGTACGGCCGCATTTGGAGTATTGCGTACAGTTCTGGTCGCTTCATTATAGGAAGGACCTGGAAGCTTTGGAACGGGTGCAGAGGAGATTTACCAGGATGTTGCCTGGTATGGAGGGAAATTCTTATGAGGAAAAGCTGATGGACGTGAGGTTGTTTTCGTTAGAGAGAAGAAGGTTAAGAGGTGACTTAATAGAGGCATACCAAATGATCAGAGGGTTAGATAGGGTGGACAGCGAGAGCCTTCTCCCGCGGATGGAGGTGGCTAGCACGAGGGGACATAGACTTAAATTGAGGGGTAATAGATATAGGACAGAGGTCAGAGGTTGGTTTTTTAAGCAAAGTGTGGTGAGGCCGTGGAATGCCTTACCTGCAACAGTAGTGAACTCGCCAACATTGGGGGCATTTAAACGTTTATTTGATAAGCATATGGATGATAAGGGCATAGTGTAGGTTAGATGGCCTTTAGTTTTTTTCCATGTCGGTGCAACATCGAGGGCCGAAGGGCCTGTACTGCGCTGTATCGTTCTATGTTCTATGTTCTATAAGTAGCTGACAATACCGACATTGGGCAAGTTTGCTAATGGCTAATTGTCTCTTTGGTTGCATCTTGTTGATCACTTGTTTTGCACAATGCTTTACTTCCGCATCAGACACCGATAATAACTAGGTCACGAATAATGACAGAGTCCATTTTACATCAGGCGGCATCCATGTTGTAGTCCATTCGAAATTCTACCACTTCAGACACCACTGCTGGTCCTTGGACTTCCCGATGTCCCAAGCTGACCACATCGTCACATCCAGCTCGATATTCCCCCGTCTAGGACGTCACAGTCGTTGATACGGGGGTCAGGCACGTCGGTGGTGTCTCTGTGAGGTTATAATTCATCGTACACGTCCTTGCTCTGCACGGGCGCGACTTCTGCCATGATCTCAGCAAATAGTTTTACTATTCGGAGAAGACAGCAAAAAAAAGAAACGCATAACAGCAACTATTATCAGTGAATACATGATTCATGTTCCCCATCCATGCCTTGTGAAACAGAGGGGTACTACGTCTTCTCTGAACATCTTGTCCATCCAATCCCCTGTATTCCTCGGCAAGTTGAATGCGTGGAGTTCATTTGTTCTCCGCATCCTCCTTGTATGCTCCACCTATAGCTGCCCGTCTGCCCCACACAAGGTCATTCTGACCTGTCTGCAGTGTATAGCTGTATAGTCCAACTCGAGGTGGCCACAAAGAAGGCCTGTACACACTTGGCCAACGTGTAACACACATACTGCTTTCAGTACAATCGTATGTTTTACTAGCAAGATTGCCTTCCAATCCCATCACACTTACAACCGTGACAATCAATATTAACGCGACTACATTACTGAGAAGACTTGTGGAACAAATAATCTTGCTTCCCATCTTTATCTCTATTCACTCCCTCAGCTTTTCCTGAAACCAAGCAACGAGCACAATACAAGGAACCCGATACAAATTACATCATCATAAATTGAACGATCTGGAACATAAATGCAAGAAGTAGGCATCTGTTCATCATTCATTATTTCGTAGCTTGGTTATCTGATTTGGACATAAGCTGGTATGCGCATAGCTGGTATGAATGAGAGAAGCCATATGAGGGAAGCAATGCATGAGGTCAATGGGCAGTAAAGAGGGGAAACGTGGAATGCAGGAAAACAGATTGAACTGCTTGGTGTGGCTGGGGGCGGGAACCACAGCAATATGTCAGCGGGAGAAGTAACTGAGGGAGAGCTGCAGATTAAGTTCAGTAGAATTAAGAGCGAGAGCAGACAGAGAGTGGTTGTTCAACGCAGAGGGGCTGGTGGGCTGAAGTCCAATAGTTTCAATACGAGGAGTATTTCAGGTAAGACAGTGCACTTGGAGTTTGGATTTATACCTGGAATGATGACGTTATTATTATTTGTGGTTGAAAGAGGGGCAGGATTGGCAACAAAACATTCCAGCATTTAGATGCTTCAGGCAGGATTGAGCAGGGTGCAAAAAGGGTGGGGCAGTTGCATCATCGATGAAGAAGAATATCACAGTTCTGCTGATGGAGGACACCTTGGAGGGTTCAGGCAGCAACGCCATATGTGTAGATTTCAGAAATAGAATGGGCGCTGTCCCAATGGTGGGGGTTTATCAGACCTAACAGCTAGCGGTAGATAGAGGAGCAGATGTGCAGACAGATCTTGGAAAGATGCATAAACAATAGGGTTGTTGGGGTGCATGAGTTTAACTTTCGCTATATTTACGGGGTCACACTTGCAGCCATGGGCATGGATGGAATATAATTTGCAAGGAGCGTCCAGCAGTTTCTTAAAACGACATGTAAATTGCCCAACTGGTTAGGGGAATACTAGACCTGGGGAATGCGCCCGGCCCGGTGATCTAAGTTTCAGTAGGAGATCATTTCGGGAACAGTGATCATAATTCCCTAAGTTGTAAGCTGCTTATGGATGAGGACAAGAGAGGTCATCAGGTCCAAGTGTTAGACTGGGTAAAGGCAAATTACCACATCATTAGGCACGATCTGGAGAATGTTGTCAAGCCGAGACTGTTTGAGGGTAAATCAACATAAGACATGGTGAAGTCAGTTGATTAGAATTCAGGACTGGCATGTATCTATGAGGACGAAAAAGAAAGGACGCATCCGTAGGTCTAAAAACTTGGGACAGATGAAGCCCGTGAAGAACATGAATATATTAGGAAGGAAACTAACGCAGGACTTCGGAAGGCAAAAAGGGGTCAGGAAAAGTCGTCGGTAAACATGAGTAAGGGAATTCCTCAGGCGTTATACATACATAAAGCGCGAGGGTAACCAGAGAAAACGATTGGTTCATTCAAGGACATCTGAGGGAATATTTGGATGGAACCAGAGGAAATGGCAGAGATACTAAATGCATACTGTGCCTCAGTATACACCAAAGAGAAGGAATTGATGGATGAGGTGGGCAGGGTAGAGTGTGTAGATATTCTGGGTCATGTTGATATTAATTAAGAGGATGTGCTGGGCATCTTACAAGGCGTTGTAGTGGATACGTCTCCAAGGGCTTGATGGGATACTCAGCGAGGCAAGGGAGGAAATTTCTGGGGCCCTGAAAACAATATTTGTATCCCATTAGCTGGAGGTGAAGTTCAGACGACGGGAGAGCAGACAACATTGCTTCATTTTTTAATAAGGGCAGCAAGTGCAATCAGAATATTTAAGGCCGAGAAGCCTTACGTCAGTGGTTGGGTATTATTAGAAATTATTTTAGAGACAAGATTTACTCACCTTTGGAAACAAATTGACGTATGAGTGATGGACAGCATGGTTTGTGAAGGGAAGGTCGTACCTCACTAATTTGATCGATTTTTTCGAGGTAGTGACAAAGATGAGTGGCATGGACAGGGTGGATAGTCAGATGCTCTTTTCTCGGGAAAGAGTCACGCATTAGGCGACAGAGGTTTAAAGTGTGTGAGGAAAAGATTAGAACTGCTGTTAGGGGCAAATGTTTTACACAGAGGGTCGTAAATATATGAAACGTGCTGCCTAGGGAGGTGGTAGGAGCAAGAACGATAGCGACATTTCAGGGGAATCTGGATAAATATATTAATAGGGCGGGAATGGAAGGGTACGGAATTCGTAAGTGCAGACAACTTTAGTTCTATCCGGTACCATGATAGGCGCAGTTATACAGGGCTGAAGGTATTCTACCTGTGCTGTACTGCAGTTTGTTCTACATAATCAAGTAGCCACGAGCCTGTGCAAAGCGGCAAACACCTGATAGAGGAGAGGGGAGTGGGAGGGCGTGGATGGGTGTGAGATAGGTGGTGGAGCAAAAGGAGTAGCCAAACCCAGCAGGGGGATAAAAGGGGGAGCACAGAAGAAGGGTATGGAAGGAAAGGGGCAGGGAAGAAGGGAGGCGAGGAAGGGAGAACAATAGAGGCAAGCTAGAAGGGAGTAAAGATTAGGGAACAAAGTGTCGGGGCAGAGCGCAGGGGACGATAACGCCCAAAACAGGTATAGCAAGATGAATGAGAAAAAGAAAGAGTGGGGAGAAGAAACGATAATGGCTGATGCCGATGCCACTGTACAGAAATACAGAACCCACCACGAGATGTAAGTAGCATCAGGTCTACCATCCAGGTGCAACTTCCACCTTGTTGTGTTCTAAAAAAAAACCTCCTTATTTCCTTTATCTTTAATTTTTTGTTTTTTTCTATTGGTATATTTGTAAGTGTACCATGTACAAAATCTAATAAAAACGTTCTTTTTAAATTGTCCACCGAAAGGCAAATAATGTTCTAATTGTGCCAAACTGAACCACTCTGCAGCGCTTTGCAGCACAGTGTCGCTGAGCAGCAACTTTTCCAGTAACCAAATTTAAAAAGTGATTTCAGACGAATGCAAAGTGTGCACAATGCATAGAAAAAAATCCAACATCACCGTATCCACTTTTGGACAACTTCGTAATAGAAGCTATCACTGGGATTTGTTTACTTACTATTAAGGATCTGAAAAGGCAATGTCCTTGAATATGTTATCAAGTTCCAGAACATTCAAACGCTGAGGTTGAACTTTCTGCTTGACAAGCTTCAATGATCGTCTATTTCTCTTGAACAGCGAACCCTGTTCTGTTTTTACGAGGTACTTAGCACAGATAGAGCAAGAAGATGTGGCAGAACAATCCAACAGCTTGAACATTCAATTGAGACAATCTACGAGAAAAAGACTGACAGAGAGACATAATTTGTGATGACTTTACAATGAAACATTGCACATCTAAGTGATGTGACAGCTATTTAGGAATTAATGTACAGGATCGTAGTGAGTTTATGATAATTATGAGCTGATAGTCAGAATTAAACCTGTGAGATCAGGGTTAAAGAAAATATCAGAACCAATGTTGTACTAATTTTCGTTTACAAAGAAAGGGGGATGTCTTATTATCATAAGTATTAGCATTGCAAATGTTGATATAGGGTCGTAGCCACTAGATCGAGCTACAGTTATAACTATATAAGACAGTGATGCTGGACCATAGGGGAGGAGTCTTTGTGAATAGTACGCTAACCATTCCGAAATACGCAGCACAAAGAACACCACAGGGGAGACATGTTGTTCACTTCACTGAGTTTTTGACAGTAAAATTCTCTCATCTCCCCCTCTGTGTCACCACCTTTCTCCCTGATTAAGATAAATTGATGGAGTGGTTGATTGAGAAAGGTAAGGGGAGTGAGGGCTCTTAGTCGGCAGTTCGTGCTCCTGATTGGTTTCACAGTGTTGTGAGGACTGACAAGCGAGGTCCGATTGGCTGAACTGACTTTCAGTCTGAAGATGGAACTCCGGATTGGCTGAAAGATTGTCAGAGAGCGGCTGGTGCTCCTGATTGACTGAAGTCATCGTTGGACATCATTCAGCGGCCTGAAATGAAATGAAATGAAAATCGCTTATTGTCAAAAGTAGGCTTCAAATGAAGTTACTGTGAAAAGGCCCTAGTCGCCACATTCCGGCACCTGTTCGGGGAAGCTGTTACGGGACTTGAACCGTGCTGCTGGCCAACCTTGGTCTGCTTTGAAAGCCAGCAATTTAGCCCAGTGCTAAACAGCCCCTAGCTGATTGGTCCAGGGGCTGTAAAGCAGTGGCTGGAGCTCCTGGTTGACAGGGGGGATGTTACTCAGCGGCTGCAGCTCCTGATTGGCTGGGTAGGCTGCCAGTCAATTTTATTGATTGATTCATTTAATAATTGATGTAGCCGGATATTTCATCGAGATTTTGATCTGCTCCCTCAACCTGGACTGAGTCATCACATGAATAAATGTGTCTGAGCAGCAATTTAAACCCATCAGAATACTCCCGACTTGTTGGAAATTATATCCAGACGTTTGGATTGGATTGGATTGGATTTGTTTATTGTCACATGTACCGAGGTATAGTGAAAAGTATTTTTCAGCAAACAGCTCAACAGGTCATTCAGTACATGGAAGAAAAGAAAATTAAACAAAATTCAAGAAAAGACAAGAAAATACATGAGAATACATAATAGGGCAACACAAGATATACAGAGTGATGTAACATCCACGTAACATCTAATATCCACGTAGAAAAATTTGGTAATAGGACAATGAATGTTTCGGAGATGCTGCAGAGTAAAACCATTGACTTTCTCCTGCTCTCCATCTCTGGATCCTTGCGATTGTCTCCCTGACTCTGAGCCTTCAGTGTCTTCTGGACTCGATTGGTCAGTAAAATGTGTTGGACTGTGAGAGCGTTGATCAACAGTATTAAACCGAATGGGATCAATGGGTTTAGAACCCGGTCAAAAGAGGTAAATACAACCTACCTGGCGTCAGCCCAAAAGCTTCCCTTAATCGGACTGAACCATTGGACATTGTTCATTATCTGTCTCGGTTCACATACAAAGTACCAGCGGATGTTTATTTCCCAGACCAGAAGGCAGCTTGTTGACAGAACCACAGCCACAGTTTTCTCGGTGCAATATTTAGTTTTCAGTTTCTGGCAGCGAATGGCAACAAATCGATCAAAGGAGAAGATGATGGTGAACCATACCGAACAGATATGGTTGCAGAACCCATGACAGTGTTAACACGGCACACGGGGTGAGGGACATGACACTCTGGGGGAAACAATAACCACTGATCATGTCCAGCATGGGCTTAGTGATAATAACAGCAGATCTGCCATCGCCATGGCCATCAGGCGGCGAGTGGTGCAGTTAGAGATGCCTCACTTCTCCCGACACGGTATCACAATTCCCAGTAAATCAACTGTCAGGAAGAGAAGGGAGAGGAGACTGGAAATTAGTGATTCAACATTCTCTGTGTCTGAATCAGGACAGGATTTTAGCATCGATAAAATGTGCAGTGGCTAGGTGCCAGTGACGGTAGACGCGTTCCACAGAGAGTAACATTGCAGAGAGGTAAGTAGCAAATGTATCCCAAGTTTTTAAGAAGGAACAGGGTAGAAACTGTGAATTGCAGCATTGTCAGTTTGATGTTGATGGCAATGGTCAAAAAATGTTCAGAATTCAATTAATTTTGAGACAGGATACACTTCTCATTCAGTCTGATTTACAGGATTAACTCAGGCTGACCAGCTTTCTCAAAGCAGATACAAATATACCAGAGATTGTCATCCCTCCTCATTCACAATAATTGGGCCACACCCATAAGACCATCGGACACATAATCTTAATGAGGCCATTCGGCCATTCGGGTTTGCTCCGCCATTCAATCATGGCTGATATTTTCTCATGCCCATTCTCCTGCCTTCTCCCCATAACATCTGATCCCCTTATCAATCAAGAACCTATCAACCTGTCTGATAGACACTCAATGGTTTGCTCTCCACAGCGTTCTGTGGCGGAGTTCCACAGATTCACAACCCTCCGGCTGAAGAAATTCCTCCTCATCTCTGTTTTGACCGATCGTCCGTTGAGTCTGAGATGGTGTCCTCTGGTTCTTGTTTATCGTACAAGTGGAAATATCTTCCCCACTCTATCCAGGCCTCTCAGTATCCTGCAAGTTTCAACAAGATACCGCATCATCCTCCAAAACTCCAACGAGTACAGTCCCAGAGTCCTCAAATGTTTATCATGCGGCAAGCTCTTCATTACAGGGATGATTCTTATGAACCTCCTCTGGACCCTTTCCAAGGTCAGCACATCCTTCCTTTCATACGGGGCCCAAAACTGCTCAGAATGCTCCAAATGGGGTCTACCATAGCCTTATACAGCCTCAGAAGTACATACCTGGCATTCTAGCCCTCTTGACATGAATGCTGACATTGCATTTGCCTTCTGTTGTGGACCAGGGTTTTCAGAGCCCCAAAGTGTATCATGGAGTTCACCTGACCTACAACTTTTGATAGATTGTTGTCTGGGAGGACACGTGCCACTCTGCATGTGTAGTGCAGCAGAAATCTAAATGTATTTTTTGAAGCAAAACAATGTTTATTATATGAAATCAGTTAACAATTTCAAAACATGCAGTGAACACCAATTAGAATACGACCTCCAAAGAAGACAACACTAAGTAATCCTTATACTTTCCTTTTAGCATCCATAAGACAAAGGAACCCATTTTACAGAACCACGTCAGGTTTAAATTCTCTACTCAGAGCAGTTTCCTCAGCTTTTCCTCAAAGTGAAACTAAAACGCAGAGCCAGAGCCCAGCTCCATCCACACTTTGACATCACTGCAAACACTTGAGCAGACAATCATTTGTTGAAGTGACATTCCCATGATACTTCCCAACTGCCAACTGAACCTGCCCGTTAACTAGAAGAGAATCGTGAACAAGGACTGCCAACAAGGTGCATCTCATTTCCTAAGCATCTCCCCACTCAGAGGATAGTCTGTGCCTCCATGCCTCCTTCCAAAGTGCATAACCCCACCCCGGATTGGATTGTTCCCTGTGCTAAAGCAGATGTGGTCACCCAGTCTCTGTTTAATCTCTCAATGTAGAGGCGACGGTATTGGGAGTGGAGAATACAGTAGACAAAATTGAAAGAAACAGAAGTGAAACTCTGCTGCATCAGCAAGCAGAGATTGCGCCTAGAATCATGAGACGGTAGGAGGTAAAATGACAGTTGTTGCACCGTCTGCGACTACAATGGGTTGCGGGTGTTGATGGGACAGTGAAAGCCCTGTAAACGATATCAGGATGTTTGGTGATTGGGAAGTGGCAGGATGTGCATGAGAAATGATGCTCAGCCTCTGTGAAGAAGAGGTCAATAACCAGACAATAATGGCATCAGCCTTGTGCACAGTAAGAAGTCTTACAACACCAGGTTAAAGTCCAGAATATTTGTTTCAAACACTATCTTTCGGAGCACTGCTGCTTCCTCAGGAGCAGTGATTGCACCTGAGGAAGGAGCCGTGCTCCGTAAGCTAGTGTTTGAAACAAACATTTTGAACTTTAACCTGGTGTTATAAGACTTCATACTGTGCTCAGCCCAATCAATCGCCGGCATCTCCCCAGCATCAGCCTTGTGAGCAGCTTAAATCACCAAGTCAGTGTTGGATATTAGAGAAAGGATTGGAGGAGGTTCAGAGTGAGACGGGAGAGATTGACTGAGAGAGGCAGATAAATTGTGATGGTCGGTGTCGCACTCACGAATCTCAATGAAAAGATTAAGAGCAGATTGGAGGTCAGCGGGTGGAGTGCAGGCAGGGAGATTACTGGAGGCGAGATAGATTCCAACCACAAATATTCACAAAATAGACAGGGAGAAATAGCAGATACATTATTATCTATCTACTAATCATCATCAGAGTATTACCAAATAATTGAAAGGCAGCTGACGCTGTCGGTGTCTGTTATCCTTGAATTTAAAACAGAAAATAAAATAATTCCAGGAATCAATCTTCCAGTCACAACGTCAACAGTCGGAAAATTGAATTAAAATAATGGGGTAAAAAAAAATCAAGTAACAGCGAGTATTATAAATATTCAGCACAGATTCCAAAGTCAATTTCATTCCTGACAAATTTGGTTGAATTATTTCAATAACAGTAGGAAGTTAAAAATTTATTTCGCATGATATATGTTAAACAATGTGAATTTCGAATGACCTTCAGTAAGATCTGGCATAATAGATCCGTGAGTTATCTCAGGGCAGGTGGGATTAGTGGACGCAGCAGCAGAATCTACAGCCATCAACACAGAGAAAACAGACAGAAATCGCTTAAGTATAATTGGTGGAAGTGATGCTCCACAAGGATCAGCACTGGGATCACTCTCCTTCACCATTTACATGAACAACGTGGAATTGAGAAAAAGAATGATACTTACAGAATTTACAGACAAAACTAATTTGATTGTGACAGTGAATGCAGTGGAAGATTACAACTAAATACAGTCACATAATTTTCATCAATTACAAACTTGCACCGTGGGTATTTCACTGAGAAAATAATTTCTCCACAGCTCTGTGTCAGCTGCTGTGTTTTGATCAGAACAATAAGTCTCCCAATCACTCCTTGGAAAACAAGGGTCTGAATGGGCTGGAGGGGTTTCTTTGTTCAGATGACAGATGCACGATTCATTTGAAGCAGCAACACAGTTTAAACACACCCATAAAAATTGAACAAACGTGGATTAATAGAATTTCCAGTTTAATAGAAAAGAGAAAAATATCACAAAACCTAATGGAATACCGGACTATTGTGGATTTATTTAATGCCAGCTGTAGCTGATACCTATTCCTGTTGGAGCAGTTGAATAGAAAATTGAGATATCGAGACATGACACTTCACGCAATAAATATTGGACATCAGCAAAACACAGGCAAACTCGTCCTATTTTAATCTATTCCAATGGCCAGAGAGAGAGAGAGCGTGCCAAAGAATGGAGCATACTCTCACGAAAAAAAAACATAATTTCAAAAGAGAACCAACTGATTTCAGCCCAGTTCCGGACCCAAACGCAACACAATTCTACATGGACAGATAGTCCCAGCAATATATGGGTAATTGGATCAGATATTCCACTCTGGTGAGAGACTCACATTCAGTTCAATTCTACACTGACCGACACTTCCAGTAATATTTATTCACTGCTGTCATATATTCCATTCTGCCAGAGAACGGTAGGTCTGGTGTAGAATTTTTCGCAGCCAGCCAAATATGTTTGCACTGCACTACGAGATGATGTGATTGTGTCTGCTGCAGGCTCGAAGTTACACAGGTGTCCCAATGTTTTCTCAGTTTGAGGAGCTGCATCGGATTCAGGGCTGGAATAATTTTCCTTGCACTTTACATAGTTGGTGATATTCCATTGATTGAAATTTGCTATTTATGTCACCCTATCCCACATAAATCACAGCACTGAATGGTCACAGTGAAAGAGGCAGCTCCACCCCAGAGTGGAGTGCAACCACCCAGAGAAACACATTAACAATTGGAACTGATTACTGAATGGTCACAAATAAAGAGACAGCTACATCCCAGCGTGCAGTGGAAACACGCGGTGAAACACACTGACATTTGTAACTTGATTGCTGGATGGTCACAGTGAAGGAGGCTGCTATACCCCGGAGTAGCGGACCCACTCAGACAAACACAATGCATTTGAACCTGAATCACTTAATGGTCACAGCTAAAGAGAAACCGACATTACAGCCCGCAGTTAAACCACACAGAGAAACAAACTAACAATTGAAACTGAATCACTGACTGGTCAAAGTTAAAGAGGCAGCTACACCCCAGAGGGCAGCCACGCAGAGAAACACACTGACAATTGAAACTGAATCACTGAATGGCCCCAGTTAAAGAGGCAGCTGTATCTCAGAATGCGGTCCCATCCAGAGATAAACTCTGACAATTGGAACTGAACCACTGAATGGTCACAGTTAAAGAGGCAGCTAATTCACAGAGTGCAGTGGAACCACCCAGAGAAACACACTGACAATTGGAACTGAATCACTGAATGGTAACAGTCGAGTGATTGATGTCACTGAAACAATCTGAGCCCTGATGGGCCTGGTGGTCTTTGAATGGATAACATCATAGAACATAGAACAGTACAGCACAAAACAGGCCCTTCGGCCCTCGATGTTGTGCTGAGCAATGATCACCCTACTCAAACCCACGTATCCACCCTATACGCGTAACCCAACAACACCCCCCCCCCCTTAACCTTACTTTTTAGGAACACTACGGGCAATTTAGCATGGCCAATCAACCTAACCCGCACATCTTTGGACTGTGGGAGGAAACCGGACCACCCGGAGGAAACCCACGCACACACGGGGAGGACGTGCAGACTCCACACAGACAGTGACCCAGCCGAGAACCGAACCTGGGACCTTGGAGCTGTGAAGCATTTATGCTAACCATCATGCTACCGTGCTGCCTTTCTGTTATTGTCAGGTGAACATTGTGATCAACACAGACCAGTGTTCACTCACTCAAAAAATTATTTTTTTTGAACCTAAAGTCCTAATCTGTTTGTTGAAGTATTTGAAAAATAAGTTGAACGATGTTGCAATCTCAATATCGCTCAGCTGGTTCCTCAGGGTATAAATTAAAGGTTTGGGAAACATGTAACCTCGTAGTATAAAGCAGAGACTGGCAGCAGCACGAAGTGACACATTACTTTCCAATAAAATGGTTCTTCCAATTGACATCGTTCGGAAAATATTGTGCTTTATCCTTGCTATTGTTGGTGCTCCTGGTAAGTGACTATTAAACTTTGAAGCTGTGTAAATTCGCGTGTGAGCGGCACTCTGATTTTAAGCTGTGACTGAAAATGTTTAATGCTCATTTCGTGCTCACTGTTACACAGATACCTGATCAACAACGTAAATACGCTAAGTTAAATATCTCTAAACGTACCTATGGTTTGAATCCCATTAGCCAACTGACAAAAAACCTCATTTGGAACTCACGGGATCTCTGATTAATGAAGTAATTCTATTAGTAGAATCCTGTATAATATTAGATTGGAACTCAGTGAAGGCAATCTCTCAGAGGGAATATTTAGTGGGAGTAAGAATCAAATCACACAAGGTGTCGATCACTAAACAAAACGGAATATCTGACAGCAGTGAGCAAGTATTACTGGAAGTATCTGTCAGTGCACGATTGTACTGAATGTGGGTAATGAACTAGAGTAAAATACATTGTTCTATTTTGAAACAATATATTTAACTAGTTAGTTGTCGCTCCATCCAATGGAGTTCTCTCTCTATCTCTCTCTCTCTGACTCTACCTATCTTTTTCTCTTTGTTATACCTTTGCAATAGATTGTAAACAAGAAGAGTTCGGCTGCGTTTTGATTATGTTTAATATTTATTGTGTGAAGTGAAATATTTCAATATATTTTCTGATCAACTGCTCAATGGAAACAGATATCACCACCATTAACATTTAATAAAACCCGCAACAGTACAGTATTCTAATAGGTTTTGTCGTATATTTCTATTAATTCTGAAAGGAACTCCAATGTTTGTTGAATTTTTATGTGTATTTAAACTGTGCAGCTGCTTTACACGATATGTGAATCTGCTCACCTGAAACCCCTCCAGTCGATTCAGACAGTAGATTTCCAAGGAGTGATTGGAATACTTATTGTTCTGATCGAAATGCAGTCCCGGACACTGAGCTGTTGGGAAATTAATCTCGCATTGGAATATCCGATTTTTGTTTATAATTGATGATGTATGTGTGGCTGTATTCTATTGTATTTTTCCACGTAATCACAGTAAATGCAAATTTGGGTTTGTCTGTAAGTCCTTTAACTCCTTCCCTGTTTTTTGCGCTGACTATTTATTATTCACTGTGTCACTGGAGTATTTTGTACCTCAGAATTGTAATTCCTTTATTCTTATCATTGATGTAGGGATTGGGAGATTATTTTCTGGAATTTTTTTGTTGTTGTTTCATATCCAAGAATAACAGAAACCGACTGTTGCCTTCCAATTCTTTGGTAATAGTCTGATGATGCTTAGTGAATAGATAATATTGCCCCTGCTGTTTCTCACTGACAATTGCATGAATCATAGAATCATAGAATTTGCAGTGCAGATGAAGGTCATTCGTCCCATCGAGTCTGCACCGGCTCTTGGAAAGAGCACCCTACACAAACGCACACCTCCACCCTATCCCCATAACCCAGGAACCCTATCCAACACTAAGGGAAATTTTGGACACTAAGGGCAATTTAGCATGGCCAATCCACCTCACCTGCACAACTTTGGACTGTGGGAGTAAACAGGAGCACCCGGAGGAAACCCACGCACACACGGGGAGAACGTGCAGACTCCGCACAGACAGTGACCCAAGCCGGGAATCGAACCTGGGAACTTGGAGCTGTGAAGCAATTGTGCTAACCAGTATTGATGAATATTTGTAGTTGAATCCATCCGCCTTCATTAATCACCCTCTATCCGGACCCCACCCTCTGGCCTCCCATCTGCTCATGCATTTTTCATTGAGATCTGTCAGTGCATCTCAATTTCTCTGACCCTCTCACCCACCCTCTCGCGTCTCCCTCTGAACTTGCTCCAATCCGCTCTCTAATTTCCAACACTGATCCAGTGACCTGAGGTGTTCACAAGGGTCGTACCATTATTGTCTGGTACTGGATTTTTCTCAAAGAGGCTCCCAGTATCTCCGCTCCGTCGCCTCTGTTCTGATGATGCCATATAGGAAATTGATCAAATCTTTCCTGTATGCCTTTTCCATTACAGGAATTCCAATCACCACCTTATTTTCGTTGACAGTGCTGCAAAATTCGTTGAGATAATTTCTCACACCTTTCCCCCAATACATCTCCCTCCCGTCCCCCGGTCCTCACTTTCCAGAACACCTCTCTCAAACCACCCACACATGTTTTGCATTATTCTGGTACCACTCCCTTCTCGACAGCTCTGTCAAATCCAACATCACACCCAATACCCCTTAGCCTTGCTAGGGTGTCCTATTTGCAGAACATTTTCTCTCAGCCCACAAACATGACCCAAGCCTACCTGTTGAGTGCCATTTTAACTCAGCACCTTTCCGACCACTGCTATCAAACGGGAGGGCTGCCATTAACACTTTTATCACTTCCATCATCTTAAACACTTGAGTCACTTTTGTTACTTCCGTCTTTGCAATGTTAATATGTGTCCACAGACGTCCCAACGCTGTCATTTTATTGATGCTAAAATCCTGTCCAGGTTCAGGCATGGAGAATGTTCAATCAGTAATTTCCTGGCTCTTTTCCCTTCTCTCTCTGACAGTTAATTTACTGGGAATTGCGATTCTGTGTCGGGGGAAGTGTGGCCTCTCTTCCTGCACCACTCGATACCTGGTGGCCATGGCAGTGGCGGATCTGCTGTGTATTATCACCCTTATACCGACAAGGATGAATTATTATTATTTCTCCCGGAATTTCCTGGATCTCACCCCTGTGTGTAGTGTTGCAGATGCTCTGATGTCTGCAGCCGGGGAGTGTTCTGTTTGGTTCACGATCTCTTTCTGCTTTGATCGATTTGTGGCCATTCGCTGCCAGAAATTGAAAACGAAATATTGCACCGGGAAAACTGCAGTTGTGATTCTGTCAACAAGCGGCGTCATATCCTGTATAAAAAACATCCCCTGGTACTTTCTGTATGAACCCATTGAGATAATCGGCCATGTACAGTGGGGTTGTAGGCCAAAGATTAGCTTCTTCACTGACCCCATGTGGTTTTCTTTTATCATGTTTGCTCAGGTTTCAATGCCATTGATCCCATTCGGTTTAATCCTGTTGATCAACGGTCTGACAGTCAGACACATTATAATCACCAGTCGAGTCCGGAAGACACTGAGGGCTCAGAGTAAGGGAGACAATCGCAGAGACCCAGAGATGGAGAGCCGAAGGAAGTCAATGATTTTACTCTTCAGCATCTCCGGAACTTTTATTGTCCTCTGGACAGTGTTTATTATTAAAGTTTTCTATATTGATTTGGGAGGAATAATTGACCTCACCATTCCTCAATATAATTTAAAGGAAGTCGGATTGATGCTGGTGGATTTAAGTTGCTGTACAAACACATTTATTTATGTGATAACTCAGTCCAGGTTCAGGCAACAGTTCAAGATTGCGTTGACATATCCGGTTACTTCACTTATTAAATTAATCAATAACAAAACTGACTGACAGCTCTCAACCAATCAGGAGCTCTAGTCACAAACTGACAACCGCTCAGCCAATCAGCAACTCCATGAGCAGGCTGAAAGTAGCCCCAGCCAACCAGAGATCGCTCGTACTGCTTGTGAGCACCGGAAAGCCAATCATCAGCTCGAACCTCTCGCACTCTGGCTCTCACAATCCGTAATTACCATTTTTTCTCTTTTGTCTTTCTTAATATATATTTAAACCCCCATCTTATACAACTTTACTTACCTTTCTTCTCTTTGCTTTCCTCTGCCCCTTCCCCCACATCTACATCTGTCACAGTTAACCCTCTGATTTTAGTTTCTCTGCTGTCTGGTCTTTCACATCTTTTGTACTCTACGGGTACTGCCATTAGCACTCTTTCCCCTTGGTTTATGTGCCTATCAGCTTCCCGTTTCCATGGGTTTCTGTGGCGATGACTCATCATCCATTCTCACTCCACAGCATAAATATTTCCCACATTCTCTGTCTGTTATCTTTGACATAGGGTCATCGGACTCGAAACGTTAGCTCTTTTCTCCCACTACAGATGCTGCCAGACCCGCTCAGAGTTTCGAGCATTTCCTCTTTAGTCTCTACTTTCAGACATTGAACTTCCACATCAAATCAGAGAGCTCGAAATACTGAGTACTAGAAACCTCAGCCAATCTAGGTCCCAAATTTCAGCCTCACTGTCACCGCAGCCAATCAGGTTCAGCGTCAGACTCAGACCTCCAGCTGCCGACAAGACGTTTCAGGCACTGATTCACAGCCGCCGCAACCAGCAAGCGATGCCACCCGCTAACATACAGCTGCCGTAACCAATCAGAGATTACATCTGCTGAATGACAACCTGCAGCCAATCGGAGGTCAGAGTGTCCCGAAAATGCAGCACGTGGCCATTCGGCCCATCGTGTCTGCACCGGCCCTTGGAAAGAGCACCCTACTTACACACACCATCCTACCCCATAACCCAGTATCCCTACCTGTACTTTGGGACACTAAATAACAAAGGGGCAGCACGGTAGCATGGTGGTTAGCATAAATGCTTCACAGCTCCAGTGTCTCAGGTTCGACTCCCGGCTGGGTCACTGTCTGTGTGGAGTCTGCACGTCCTCCCCGTGTATGCGTGGGTTTCCTCCGGGTGCTCCGGTTTCCTCCCACAGTCCAAAGATGAGCGGTTTAGGTGGATTGGCCATGCTAAATTGCCCGTAGTGTTCCTAAAAAGTAAGGTTAAGGGTGGGGGGGGGGTTGTTGGGTTACGGGTATAAGGTGGATACGTGGGTTTGAGTAGGGTGATCATTGCTCTGCACAACATCGAGGGCCGAAGGGCCTGTTCTGTGCTGTACTGTTCTATGTTCTATGATGTTATCCATTCAAAGACCACCAGACCCATCAGGGCTCAGATTGTTTCAGTGACATCAATCACTCGATTGTTCTGTGTTCTGTGTTCTAATTTAGCATGGTCAATATGCCTAACCTGCACATCATTGGACTGTGGCTGGAAACCGGAGCACCCGGAGGAAACAAACGCAGACACCGGGAGAACGTTCAGACTCCGTGCAGACAGTTGCCCAAGCCTGCAATCCAACCTGGGACACTGGGGCTGTGAGGCTCCAGTGCTGAGGACTGAGCCACCGTGGATCCGCCCCCAGACTGACAGCCGCCGCAGCCAATCAGAGATTCCGAATGTTTACTGACTGTCGCCGCATGCAATGAGCGGTTCTGCCCGCTGAATGAGAGCTGCTCCAGCCACTCAGGGAGCTTTATGCCGTGAGACGCAGAAGGCTCACCCAATCAGGCGTCTGAATCTGTGATCCGCCTCAATCTATCAGGGAGCCTGAACCCGATCGCTCACAGACTCAGGGGCCAATAATCGAACCGCACAGTCCCTCTGGCAATCAGACGTGCCCAATGATGCCTTACTTCTGACGATGATTATATTCCAATTTCGGTTGGATTATGACGCCAACGCTGATGAGAAACAGAGATTCCCTCAAGTCTGATGTATGGGCCGCCCGTCAAAGACATTACCCTGCACTCGATTCACTTTCAGATCACAGCCGAATTTCCATTTGAAAGCTTTAACTTAACCGATCGTCAGCACACACTCAGGCAGTGGATTGTCCTCACCACTCACTGTGTGAAAAAATCTTCGTTTATCAGGGGCTGGTTTAACACAGTGGGCTAAACAGCTGTCATGTAAGGTAAAACTATGCCGGCAGCGCGCGTTTAATTCCCGTAACGAACTTCCACCCAGACGCCGCAATCTGGCGATGAGTAGCTTTCCACAGTAAATTAATTGAAGCCGACTTGTAACAATAAGCGGTCATTATTAACTCATCATTGTTTTATTCACTGATGGATTCAAACCAGAGCCAGTCATTTTCAATCTTTTCAACAATGGAAACCGTTTATCTCCATCTCCTCTACATAACTCATGATTCTGGATACTTCCATCAAAGCTTCTCTCAAACGCATCTTCCCCAAGGAAAAAACACAACATGTCCCCATTCTCTCCAAATAACTGAAGATACTCAGCAGTGGAACATTCTGGTGAATCCTTTTTGAACTCTATACAATACCTTCAAATCCTTCCTGGACTGCTGTGCCCGTAAATGAACATAACACTCCAGCACAGACATTTTCAAGTTCTCCATAACGTATTTGCTCTTGTATTTTTCAATAATCGTGATTGCATTGTGTTGAATTGTAAATTCAATTGAAATGCTCCCCCCCCCCCACCCCCCGCCCATACAGCATCAACATTTTTGGTCTTGCTTGTTTTACACATCAATCTTTTATTTTGTACAGTTTCTGCATTTTCGCCCGAATACTATGAGCGGTCCTGGGAAGAGGTCCCATAAATGGTTAAGTTCCCAGACAGGGCCCCAATTTTGCGCTAGTCTGGGGTGAGGTGGAATGCACATAAAACATAGAACATAGAACGATTCAGCGCAGTACAGGCCCTTCTGCCCTCGATGTTGCACCGACATGGAAAAAAACTAAAGGCCATCTAACCTACATTATGCCCTTATCATCCATATGCTTATCCAATAAACTTTTAAATGCCCTCAATGTTGGCGAGTTCACTACTGTTGCAGGTAGGGCATTCCACGGCCTCACCACTCTGCGTAAAAAAACCCACCTCTGACCCCTGTCCAATATCTATTATCCCTCAATTTAAGGCTATGTCCCCTCGTGCTAGCCACCGCCATCCGCGGGAAAAGGCTCTCGCTGTCCACCCTATCTAACCCTCTAATCATTTTGTATGCCTCGATTAAGTCACCTCTTAACCTTCTTCTCTCTAACGAAAACAACCTCAAGTCCATCAGCCTTTCCTCACAAGATTTTCCCTCCATACCAGGCAACATCCTGGTAAATCTCCTCTGCACCCGTTCCAAAGCTTCCACGTCCTTCCTATAATGAGGCGACCAGAACAGTACGCAATACTCCAAACTCGTACTAGAGTTTTGTACAACTGCAACATGACCTCATGGCTCCGGAACTCAATCCCTCTACCAATAATGGCCAACACACCATAGGCCTTCTTCACAACCCTATGAAGCTGGGTGGCAACTTTCAGGGATCTATGTACATGGACACCGAGATCCCTCTGCTCATCCACACTACCAAGAATTTTACCATTAGCCAAATATTCCGCACTCCTGTTATTCTTTCCAAAGTGAATCACCTCACACTTCTCCACATTAAACTCCATTTGCCACCTCTCAGCCCAGCTCTGCAGCTTATCTATGTCCCTCTGTAACCTGCAACACCCTTCCGCACTGTCTACAACTCCACCGACTTCAGTGTCGTCTGCAAATTTACTCACCCATCCTTCTGCGCCCTCCTCTAGCTCATTTATAAAAATGACAAACAGCAACGGCCCCAGAACAGATCCTTGTGGTACGCCACTCGTAACTGAACTCCATTCTGAACATTTCCCATCAACTACCACTCTCTGTCTTCTTTCAACTAGCCAATTTCTGATCCACATCTCTAAATCACCCTCAATCACCAGCCTCCGTATTTTCTGCAATAGCCGACCATGGGGAACCTTATCAAACGCTTTACTGAAATCCATATACACCACATCAACAGCTCTACCCTCATCTACCTGTTTAGTCACCTTCTCAAAGAACTCGATAAGGTTTGTGAGGCATGACCGACCCTTCACAAAACCATGCTGACTATCCCTAATCATATTATTCCTATCTCGATGATTATAAATCGTATCTTTTATAATCCTCTCCAAGACTTTACCCTCCACAGACGTTAGGCTCACCGGCCTATAGTTACTGGGGTTATCTCTAATATTCTTCTTGAACAAAGGGACCACATTTGCTATCCTCCAGTCCTCTGGCACTATTCCTGTAGCCAATGATGACCTAAAAATCAAAGCCAAAGGCCCAGCAATCTCTTCCCTGGCTTCCCAGAGAACCCTAGGATAAATCCCATCAGGCCCCGGGGACTTATCTATTTTCACCTTGTCCGGAATTGCCAACACTTCTTCCCTGTGCACCTCAATGCCATCTATTCTAATAGCCTGGTTCTCAGCATTCTCCTCCACAATAGTATCTTTTTCCTGAGTGAATACTGACGAAAAGTATTCATTTAGTATCTCGCTTATCTCCTCAGCCTCCACACACAACTTCCCACCACTGTCCTTGACTGGCCCTACTGTTACCTTTTTCATTCTTTTATTCCAGTACTACCTCAACTTCCTTATTGAACACACTCGTTTGGATGCAAGGAAAATAATTAATACGGAAGCCGGTCCCCCGTGGCTAACAATTGAAAAAAAATTTGTAAAGAGCAAATCCACAATTCTATTTCCACATGTACTGCCCCTGCACTCACTTATTCTTCCTACATGTAACCAGCCCAAGCACTGACTAATTTACCCACCTTGTGAACAGCCACTCTACTGACTAATTACCCTAGCTTGTGAACAGACCCTACCCTCACTAATTCGCCCCCCTGTGACCGTCTCCTGCTGTGACTAATCCCCATTTCTCTGTGAATATGCATTGCCCTGACTAATAATCCCTGAGAATAGCCGCGGCCACAACTAATTACCTATCTGTGAACAGCACGTACCCTGACACATTCTCACACACTGTGAATAGCCACTAACATGAATAATTACCCCTCCTGTGAACAGCCCCTTGCCTGACTAATTCTCCATCTCTGTAAACATCGGCTACCCAACTCACCACCCTCCCTGTGAACATCCTCACACTATTTTTTTTTCATATAAATTTAGATTACCCAATTATTGTTTTCCAATTAAGGTGCAATTTAGCGTGGCCATTCCACCTACGCTCCACATTTTTGGGTAGTGGGGGGTGAAACTCACGCAGACACTGGCAGAATGTCCAAACTCCACACGGACAGTGACCTAGAGCTGAGATCGAATGTGGGACCTCAGCGCCGTGAGGCAGTTGTGCTAACCACTAGGCCACCGTGCTGCCCACATCCTCCCACTAATTAATTCCCCATCGCTGTAACAGCCTCTCGACTTCCTAATTCCCGTCCCTGTGAATAGCCCGGACACTAACTTATTCCCCCTTTCTGTGAACAGCCCCTACCCTGACAATTGCCCCCTCCCTATGAAGATACCCAAACACTGACTAATTGCCCCTTCCTGTGAACAACCGCAAACCCTGACTCATTCCCCCTCCCTGTGAACAGCCCCTACCCTCATTAATTCCCCTCCCTGTGAACAGCTCCTACCATGACTAATTCCCAGTCCCTGTGAACAGCCCCTACCCTGACTAATTCCCCCTTGCTGTGAACAGCCCCAAACCTTGACTAATTTCCCCTCCCTGTGAACAGCCCCAACCCTGACTAATTCCCCCTCGCTGTGAACAGCCCCAACCCTGACTAATTCCCGTCCCTGTGAGGAGCCCCAACCGTGACTAGTTCCCCCTCCCTGTGAACACCCCTACCCTGACTAATTCCCCTCCCAGTGAACAGCTTCAACCCTGACTAATTCCCCCTCCCTGTGAACAGCCCCAAACCTGACTAATTCCCCCTCCCTGTGAACAGCCCCTACACTGACTAATCCCCGTTCCTGTGAACAGCCTCTACCCTGACTAATTCCCCCTCTCTTTGAACAGCTCCTACCATGACTAATTCCCAGTCCCTGTGAACAGCCCCTACCCTGACTAATTCCCCCTTGCTGTGAACAGCCCCAAACCTTGACTAATTTCCCCTCCCTGTGAACAGCCCCAACCCTGACTAATTCCCCCTCGCTGTGAACAGCCCCAACCCTGACTAATTCCCGTCCCTGTGAGGAGCCCCAACCGTGACTAGTTCCCCCTCCCTGTGAACACCCCTACCCTGACTAATTCCCTGCCCAGTGAACAGCTTCAACCCTGACTAATTCCCCCTCCCTGTGAACAGCCCCAAACCTGACTAATCCCCCCTCCCTGTGAACAGCCCCTACACTGACTAATCCCCGTTCCTGTGAACAGCCTCTACCCTGACTAATTCCCCCTCCCTTTGAACAGCTCCTACCATGACTAATTCCCAGTCCCTGTGAACAGCCCCTACCCTGACTAATTCCCCCTTGCTGTGAACAGCCCCAAACCTTGACTAATTTCCCCTCCCTGTGAACAGCCCCAACCCTGACTAATTCCCCCTCGCTGTGAACAGCCCCAACCCTGACTAATTCCCGTCCCTGTGAGGAGCCCCAACCGTGACTAGTTCCCCCTCCCTGTGAACACCCCTACCCTGACTAATTCCCTTCCCAGTGAACAGCTTCAACCCTGACTAATTCCCCCTCCCTGTGAACAGCCCCAAACCTGACTAATTCCCCCTCCCTGTGAACAGCCCCTACACTGACTAATCCCCGTTCCTGTGAACAGCCTCTACCCTGACTAATTCCCCCACCCTGTGAACAGCCCCCACCCTGACTACTTCCCGTCCCTGTCCACAGCCCCTACCGTGACTAATTTCCGTCCACGTGAAAAGCCTCTACCCTGTCTAATTCCCCCTCCCTGTGAACAGCCCCGACCCTGACTAGTTCCCGTCCCTGTGAAGAGCCCCTCCCCTGACTAATTCCCCCTCCCTGTCAAGATCCCCTGCCGTGACTAATTCCCATGCCTATGAATAGCACCTAACCTGACTAAATCCCACTCCCTGCGTGCAGCCCCAACATTAGGGTGCTTGCCCCTCACTATGGCCATCGCATACTCTGACTAAAGTCCTTTCCCTTTAAACATCCCAACTCTAATTACCCCTCCCTCTAAACAGCTCTGATCTGGCACAGTTCCCTTCCCTATGCCCGCCCCTGTCCTGATTAACAGCCCCCGCCCTGGGAGCATCGCCTCTCCCGACTAATTCACCCATCTTGCACACAGCCGATAACGAATCTTTTTCCTCTATCCACGTGAACAGCCCTTACCCTGACGAATAAATCTGACCCAGTAGACAGCCCCTGACATGACTAATTCGCCATCCATCTGAATAGATCTTAACTTGAATTCGCCACCGGTCCCCTTCAACAATCCCTGCCGTGAATAAGTCCCCGTGCATTTGAACTGTCCCTTCCCTGACTAATTCCCCTATCTGTGAACAGACCCTACCCTGAGTAATTCCCCCTCCCTGTGAATAGCCCCTACCCCGACGAATTCCCCTCCCTGGGAAGATCTACTATCATTACTCATACACTCCTCTGTGAACATTAAACATCCTGAATAATTCCAGCTCCCTGTAAACAACCCGCAGCATGACAAATCCCCCATCCTACGAATAGTGCCTACCCTGACTAATTGCCCATCCCTGTCAGCAGACGGGATCAATTCCCCCTCCCTGTGAAAAGCCTCTAATCGGACTAATTGTCCCTCCATGCGAAAAGCTCTTACTCTGACGAATGCCCTCCTCTGTGATCATTCACCATCCTGACTAATTCCTCATCCCTGTAAACAGTCCGTACCATGACCAATCCACACATCTTGCGAATAGTCTCTACACTGAATAATTGCCCCTCCCTTTGAGCAGACGCTACCCTGACTAATTCCCACTCCTTGTGAAAAGTTCCTGCACTTGCTAGTCCCCATCTTTGTGAGCAGACCCTACTCTGACTCATTTCCACTTCCAATGAACAGTCCATAACCTGCTCTGCCACTGAACAACCCTACCTCGCTTAATTTACCCCTTCTGACACGTCCTCTATGACATAATTCCCCGTTTAAACCTCTCCGAAGCTTGCATCGCCCCTTCCTGCAGCCCACTTCACATCTCTCCTCAGCTCACACTCCCTGTTGTTTTACTGTTCCATTGGAAATTAAGGCACAAACAGTAATGAATCCCCTCTCCATCCTCCCATTCACTGCACAATTCACCCACTCTTCCTGCTCACTCCAAGATTGATGTTTTTGTACATTGTTAATACTAATCAAATTTCCACTTCCTGGGCACAGATTCTTCATGACACATCTCAGACTCTGTGCCGCTACCCATCCCTCACCACACCCGTAACACCCTTCCTCGGTTTCCTTGGCTTTTTACTCTCTTCTCACTCAATCCGTTGTCTCTCAATCTCTCAACCGATTTTTTTGCAACATGGAGAAAGACTGAGACACAGATGGACAGACGAGAGAATCTAACTGTCAAGTGTCAGTAAAGTGAAATAAACTATCTCCCGGCCACAACACATGATTGTTGTTGTTTCTTCATTCAATGTTCGCAATGAAACTCCCACTTCCATAATTTACCTTTCCCTCATTCCCTCTCACACACATAGACAGACACACAGACACGCACACACTCAGACTCCCACAGAGGCACACAAACACACACACAGGCACACACACCGACACACACACATACACACGCAATAACAGATACGCGTGCATACACACAAACGCATGCATACACAGACAGACACACACTCAAAGACACACGCACACACAAACACAACCACATCGGCTGAGGCACACAGACACACACATAGACACACACACGCACATACACGCAGAGACACACACACATACGCACGCACACACACAGATGCACGCAGGCACACACACACACATAATACACACAGACCAGCACACTCAGACACACACGCACATACACACAAATAGACAGACATACACACACACACACACGCACGCACACACAATGCAACGTAGGTGCAGAAAAATATGAAAACGGAAGTGTTTTATTATTTTTTTGGCACTGGGGCAGTCTCCAGAGCCTGGGTTCTGGGCACTGACTCCGTACTGGAGACCACCAGATCCGATTTTATTTTTATCACCACGTATCCTCCACTTTGAGCCAGGCACAAATGTCCACTTCTGTGTTACTATCTCTGGGCAGCCCCTCCCACACCACACATCCAGAATACCATTGGAAGGACGACAATGGAGCAGGACTCACCGCTCCCCTCAGACCCTGCTTGCCAAGGAGGCCGCAACATTCCCCACACTCTCTGAATGCCTCCCCCTTACTCTGTTTCTCTTCCTCTACTTCAGGCCTCCCCCTTTCCATCATTCTCTTTATGAAAAACGTAAGGACACTGTGGCGGTGCAACGTATATGGTGTGTACAGAGGGCGGTGGGAGGGGCTCTGCACTGACTGTGCAACAGACAGACCCATCCAAGGATCTTGTATCTTCTGCCCTCTCTCTGCCCCTCTGCTTTTCTACCGTTCGCTGCTTTTCTCTCCACGACCATTCACAATCAGAAGACAAGGATGGGAGAGAAAGAGAGATATAGAAACACAGACAGAAGAAAGACCCAGCCTCACCACACACCTCCAGTTAAAAGTACCTCATTGTTTTTTTCTTTCACATTTATTACAATCTGAAATAGAGAAACAACTGACTGGAAAGATAGAGAGAGAGAAAGCTGTAGAGTCACAGGCATGGTAATTGAACCCTCATTCCGCCACTTTCTCTCCCTCCATTCTCTCTCTACCTAATTATCTTCATCATGGCGAATGATGGACAGAGAGTGAGAGAGACGAGCGAATGTTACAGTCATAAACGTAATGAAGTTAATTAAAATGGCTCCTGTGATTTTACATGTAAATATGACACTCATTAATAATAGTAATAATTTCTATTGTCAGAAGAAGTTTTATATTTACATTGCAATGAATTTACTGTGAAAATTATACCAATATGTCGGCCCTCTCCGATTGAAAAAGTAAATTCCGGCCATTTTCATTCCCGACCCTTCTGAGTCCTCGATTGAAATGTCCTCAGAAAAGTTCACGTCTCGTCCTTTTAAATAAATGCCCCACTAAATTGGAAAGGCTCAATGTTTGTAGTTCAACAATGGAAACTCCAGCAGCTCCAGGGAATTATTCAATGAATACAGCAGCAATGAAGGCCTCACATTTGGTAATTCACATCCAGGAACTCGGGATTCTCGGCATATTCTTTATATTCTATAAATTCTTTCCATGCTGCAGTTCACACAGGAATTCAGAAATCATCCGCAGGAGGGAAATGGCCATTCTGGAATACATCCCGATCCTGCTACGCCCCCCACCCACACATATTTACACAACATATTTAGCACCATCCTTCCAACTCAAATAACCACAAATGGCATTGGTGTTTTACATTTCTTTGAAGAGGAAATAGAGATAAATAGCAGGAGAGAGAAATAAAGAGAGCGGTTGGGGGTGGGGGAGGGGCTGGGAAAGCTGGAGAGAAGGAGGCTGGGAAATTGTACCACACTCCATCAGATCTTCACAAAGCTGAATCCAAATGGGGCCCTCTCCACCTTTGACCTGTTCGTTTGGGTTTCAGATGAAGCAACAATAATGCAGACGAAGAACCTGAACAACACTCCGGAGAAGAATGTTTCAGACAGTATGGGGGAAAAACTAATGATACAATTGGCTGCATGTTTGAGGGAATTAAATGATCGAGCCCGGAAGAAAAACCGTACGGGTTAGAAACAAATCAAAGTATCAAATTATTACTGAATAAGTGAAACCTCCGATCAGACATCTCTAACTGGACGTTAGCTGATGGTAGAT
The DNA here is from genome assembly GCF_902713615.1 of Scyliorhinus canicula. NCBI lineage: Eukaryota > Metazoa > Chordata > Chondrichthyes > Carcharhiniformes > Scyliorhinidae > Scyliorhinus > Scyliorhinus canicula. Next base: position 216,084 of record NW_024055875.1, on the reverse strand, counting down.
CTGTGGTCTCCCTGAGTATTACGCGGTGGAGTTATTCAGGGTCTCAGCAGACAGCAGCGACTGACGAGGAATCCCCGTATTTTAAATGACAATAGTTTAAGAATCTTGGTAACTTGATGCCACGAAGGGAAATTTGTAACCAATGCAGCAGCCAATATAACATTGGAGAGTATAACAGTTATTACAGACGAAATGTCCTGTAAGTTGTTAGAGACTGTTATGTTGGATTCAATTGGGTTGTAACCCCAAAAAGTTAACTGCATTAAATGTGCGAGTAGTCGCCAGGTCTGGAGGTGTATAGGATGACCTATGGGAAACTTGTAGGTGAAACTTGATGCCATTTGAACGATATGTATAGAAGATCTCTTTGTCCTCCGTCTCACTTGGATCTGGGAGCTTCAGGAGACGGTATGTGTTCTGAGTCTCTTTAGGGAGGGTCAGCCTTGCAAGTTGTTTAAAAATAAATAATACCATACCTACAAATCCCTCTAGAGTTTTGTTGAGACCAGGCTGACGGGTAAAGAACTTAATTTGTCACAGACGCAATAAATAGACTTATACCGAAGATACGAAGAGAAGGGGGAGGCGGAAGCGCATCCAGAGGCCATTTAGACTATGCTATCAGTGCCTACATAAACATAACTTGAAATATTAAATACGCTGGCCATTCTTAACACACTGTCCATCTCCCGATCCGTTGCTTTAAACGTTCCAGCACTTTAAGTGAAGATCCAGGCACCTTCTGAAATATTTCTGCCATAAGCACCAATCCATCCTGCTCTTATTTTGAGTATTTCAAGAGCTCCGGAAGCCCCTTGTCGTTTTTTCAAAACTCCGGTCAATGCTTTCAATCTAAAAAATTCGGCAGCCAATTCGGAATCAACAGGAATCCAAGAGCATCCATTTAATAACGGCCCAGCGAATGCATTTAATTTGGATGTTTGTTGAGGGATTTGATGTCAATCCTTGGCACCGAGATCTTTCTCCACCCTCCCCACACAACTCCCTCGCTGCCACTCCTGCCCCCGCAGGGAGATATTTTCTGATTTTAGTTAAAGTGACGAGTGTGATTTGAAACAGGTTCTGGACTCGAACCCGCTCTCTGTCAACCGCGTGAAATACCTAGTGTGGGATGGGGTGAACATTGTTCAAAAATTCAGCAATTATCTGGGCAATATTATAACATATTCATTGCACTTACCCGTATTGCTTCGTCATGTAATCTCTGTGCCTGTGTTTCGCTGTGGTCACCTGGACATTAAAGGATGCAATATGAATGTAAATCGTAAGCACGGCCAGCGAATCGATAGTCAATTGAAGAGATGTGAAGACAATGCCCCAACGCATCGATTAGCCCGAAGTGTCAATGGGAGTAAATCCAAAAGCTTTATAAATATGCCAGTGTTCTCCCAATATCTGAGCGGTCCCTCAATGCATCAATTATCATGAAATACGTCAATGGAGCCCAATTCTCCAATTGTGATCAAGCCCCGGTGTCTGGTGTCCATTGCCCACCTGTTACATTACGGCAGAATTAATAATCAATAATTGGCCGTTTTCTGGAATGAGAAGATTGATTAAAATTTTGATGGCGGGAAGTCCACTTATGAATCGGTGAATTCCTGCCATTTGAGATTTAATCTGTGCCAATATTTCAATGGAACTTACCTGGTCGTCGCTTTTTTCGCCCCTGTCTTTGTGTTGCCTCTCTCAAGCTAACACGGAACAAGGAAGAGAAGAGTTAAGAAAGTGTTAGGTCATGCAAATCCTGGCGCAGGTCCCAGAAATAGGCGATAACATTTAGCACACTGGGCTAAATCGCTGGCTTTGAAAGCAGACCAAGCAGGCCAGCCCACGGTTCTATTCCCGTACCAGCCTCCCCGAACAGGCGCCGGAATGTGGCGACTAGGGGCTTTTCACAGTAATTTCATTTGAAGCCTACTCGTGACAATAAGCGATTTTCATTTTCATAACAAAAATAAATTGTACAGCAGTTTTAGATTCATCTTCAAATGTCGTACAGAATGTCAACATGAAACATTGAACTCAGATTTAGGCTTGAACAGGACTTCGCACAGTAATAATCATAAATAACGTGTTCGTGATGTAGTTTACAAATGGCTCGGTCACTTACTTTTCATTGTGGCTTTCGTAGTCCCGTTCTCCTGAAAGAAGAAATTGTAATTAGCAAATACAATCAGGACAAGGGAATGGCATTGGATACGCAATCACGGCAATATCCCTCATGAACAGGATTCCTCACCTGATCTACCTCCATTACAAATCCAAATGCAAAGTAGAATCAACAAGAGAACCAGAACCACCAGGACAGTGATGAAAGCGGGAAGGGCCCGGCTGCACCATCCTGCAGAGACAAAACAATTAGAATCTGCTTCTCTGTCACATCCTTATCCCCTGTGCCAGGAAACTGGCCTCCGTTAAAATTCGAAACCTGAATCTTGGGAGCGAAAGCGGGAAAATAAAGCCTATGGAACTGATAGCAAAGCGGGGAGTATAGAGTCAAATACATGACAATCGTAGATCATGGACATCAATTATCTGTCAGACCTGTCAGTGTTGTCCCACACTCAAACTGCATCAGTTTGTATGATGTAAACAGCACTCTGATATCTTAGTGAGAACTGAGCCACAGATGATGCTGCCCTTTGTCACTGAGTCAACTCTTTGGAATTTCTCTCCAAATCGCGCCAATCTCCCTCAGCATTGCCTCATAGACCTTCACATTATTGCCCATTAAATATTTATGCCAAGACCCTTCTGAAAGTAACTATTATATTACTTTAATAGTTACCACCGCCTGTTGCAGATGCCAAGAACTCTCAGTGCAAATAATAATCTCCACATGTCCCCAGTTCTTTGTTGATTATCCGCAATCTGTGTCCCCTTGTTTACTCACCTCCTGCCGCTGGACATTGTTCCTGTCATTTACTCCATCAACAGTTAATGGTTTTGATCGCCGCCTCAATCATTTCTCCTCTTTACCTTCTCTTCCGTATGGAGAAGAGTCCAAGCTTCTCCAGTCTACCCACATTAATTGAAGTGGGCAGTTCACAGCAAATCTCCTCAGCACTCTCCGTAGACCTGTGACTTCCCCAAGCTCCGTGGAGCTTAACACAATCCAGTGAACGTGGCCAGCCACCCCCCTTGCTTTTAGTCTCGATTCCTCAATATCAAAATTCAATGATTCCGTGTGCCCTGCAGCATTAAATTATCTTCCCATTTCCAACTTCTAGCATTGCTAAATCCTAGAATTATTGCAGCACAGGAGGACATTCAGCCCACCAACTCTCTGCTACCTTTCTGCAGCAACAACCCGCTAATTCCACTCGCCTGCCATTCCTCTTCCCCTTGCGTAGTCTTCCATTTATGACCATTCTCCAGCTGCCTTTCGAACGCCCCGATTGTACTGATTCAACCACACTCTCAGGCAGTGTATTCCAATGATGGAAATTCGGTGTACAGATGGGTTCTCCATCATGTTGCAGTTCATTCATTTTCCAATCACAGCACGTTTGAGCCCCCTGCCACTCCATTCTTTGGGCCACGGTGTACAGATTTTCACGGTGTACTCGGCCCAGATCTCTCCAGATCTGTAAACGCCACGATCAAATATCTCGTCAAACTTCTCTTCTCCAAGCAGAGCAGCGTCAGTGTCGGTAAAATAGAACATAGAACATTACAGCGCAGTACAGACCATTTGACCTTCGATGTTGCGCCGACCTCTGAAACCATTCTAAAGACCATCTGCACTATTCCCTTATCATCCATATGTCTATCCAATTACCATTTGAATGGCGTTCGTGTTGGCGAGTCCACTACTGTTGCTGGCAGGGCATTCCACGCCCATACTACTCTCTGAGTAAAGAACCTACCTCTGAAATCTATCCTGTATCTATCTCCCCTCAATTTAAAGCTATGTTGCCTCGTGCCAGACATCTCCATCAGAGAAAAATGCTCTCACTGTCCACCCTATCTAATCCTCTGACCATCTTGCACGCCTCAATTAAATCCCCTCTTAACCTTCTTCTCTCTAACGAAAACAGCCTCAAGTCCGTTAGCCTTCCCTCATAAGATCTTCCCTCCAAACCATGCAACATTCGGGTAAATCTCCTCTGCACCCTTTCCAATGCGTCCACATCCTTCTTATAATACGGCGGCCAGAATTTCACGTAATACTCCAAATCCAGCCGCACCAGAGTTTTGTACAGCTGCAATATGACCTATTGGCTCTGAAATTCAATCCTTCTACAAATAAAAGCAAACACACTGTACGCCTTCTTAACAACGAGGCCTAGTTTCGGGAGCCGTTCAGAGGAGGAGGAGCAGTCTCTGGGTGAGTATAAAAACTCACTTTAACCCGGGGATCGAGGCCTAATTTGGAGCCGTTCAGAGGAGGAGGAGCAGTCTCTGGGTGAGTATAAAAACTCACTTTAACCCGGGGATCGAGGCCTAGTTTCGGGAACGTTCAGAGGAGGAGGAGCAGTCTCTGGGTGAGTATACAGACCTAACGGTAACTTCCTGTTTTCCACTTTTTTTCAAAAGTGACATCAGAGGGAAGCTGTGATCTGATTGGTTGATAACCAATCTGCCCCAAATTTAAAACTCGTAAACTTAAATTAAACAAATTAATTAATTAGAGATGGCTGGTCAGGTGATGTGCTTAAGCTGCTTGATGTGGGAGCTGGAAGATCCCATTGCGAGCTGCAGCGACCACATCTGCAGTAAGTGTTGGCTGCTCGAAGAACTCCGGCTCAGAGTTGATGAGCTGGAGACTGAGCTTCACACACTGAGGCACATCCGGGAGGGGGAGGCTGACCTGGACACTTTGTTTCAGGAGGCAGTCACACCTGTCAGAGTAAATAGTTTAAATCCTGCCAGTGGCCAGGGACAGCAGGGTGTGACTGCAAGTCAGGCAGATAAAGGGAACCAGCAGTCAGGAACGCAGGAGCCTCAGCCCTTGACCCTTTCCAACAGGTACGAGGCACTTGCTCCCTGTGTGTATGGCGAACAGGGCTGCAGGAAGGATGAGTCAGCTGACAAAGGCACCATGGTTCAGCAGGCTATTCAAGGGGAGGAAGTAAATAGGCAAGTTGTAGTTGTAGGGGATTCTATTATCAGAGGGATAGATAGTATCCTTTGTGAGCAGGATAGAGGGTCCCGCATGGTGTGTTGCCTGCCCGGTGCTAGGGTGCGGGACATCTATAACCGGCTTGAAAGGATATTGGAGAGGGAGGGGGAGGATCCAGTTGTTGTGGTCCATGTCGATACCAACAACATAGGCAAGTCAAGGAAAGAGGACCTGTTTAGAGATTATAAAGAGCTAGGATTCAAAGTAAAAAACAGGTCCTCAAGCGTCATAATCTCCGGATTACTGCCCGGGCCACGTGCAAATTGGCATAGGGAGGCAAGAATAAGGGAAGTTAACACGTGGCTGAAATAGTGGTGTGGGAAAGAGGGTTCCTTTTCATGGGACGCTGGCATCATGTTTGGGACAGAGGGGACCAATACCGTTGGGATGGTCTCCACCTGAACCGAGCTGGGACCAGTGTTCTGGCGAAAAGAATAAATAGGGTGGTCAATAGGACTTTAAATTAGAGATTGGGGGGAAGGGAAAGTCAGGGAACCAAGAGGTGAAGGAATCAGTGGGAAGCGTAGCTGCTTAGGATTACAAAAAATCACGAAAAGACAGAGCTCAGGAGAGGTTACGATAGTCCCCATCTCACAAAATATGACACAGTGTACGGAAAGGCTCAGTAAACCAAGGTTCACCACACTAAGAAAACAAAAAGGGACAGTCAATAGGGTATTAAAGGTGCTATATTTAAATGCCCGCAGTGTACGGAACAAGGTAGATGACCTTGTGGCCCAGATTGTGACTGGCAGGTATGATGTGGTAGGCATCACAGAGACGTGGTTGCAGGGGGTTCAGGACTGGCAGTTAAACATCCAGGGATTTACAACCTATCGAAAAGACAGAGAGGTGGGTAGAGGGGGCGGGGTTGCCTTGTTAATTAGAAATGAAATTAAATCAATAGCACTAAACGACATAGGGTCAGACGATGTGCAGTCTGTGTGGGTAGAGTTGAGGAACCACAAAGGCAAAAAAACCATAATGGGAGTTATGTACAGGCCTCCTGACAGTGGTCAGGACCAGGGGCACAAAATGCACCACGAAATAGAAAGGGCATGTCAGAAAGGCAAAGTCACAATGATCATGGGGGACTTCAATATGCAGGTGGACTGGGTAAATAATGTTGCCAGTGGACCCAAAGAAAGGGAATTCATTGAATGTTTACAGGATGGCTTTTTGGAACAGCTTGTGATGGAGCCCACGAGGGAACAGGCTATTCTGGACTTAATGTTATGTAATGAGCCAGAATTGATAAAAGATCTTAAAGTAAGGGAACACTTAGGAAGCAGTGATCATAATATGGTAGAATTCAGCCTGCAATTTGAAAGAAGGAAGGTAGAATCAGATGTAAAGGTTTTACAGTTAAATAAAGGTAATTACAGGCGCATGAGGGAGGAACTGACGAAAATCGATTGGAAGCAGAGCCTAGTGGGAAAGACAGTAGAACAGCAATGGCAGGAGTTTCTGGGAGTAATTGAGGACACAGTGCAGAGGTTCATCCCAAAGAAAAGAAAGGTTATCAGACGGAGGATTAGGCAGCCATGGCTGACAAAGGAAGTCAGGGAATGCATCAAGGCAAAAGAGAGAGCCTATAATGTGGCAAAGAGTAGTGGGAAGTCAGAAGATTGGGAAGGCTACAAAAACAAACAGAGGATAACAAAGAGAGAAATAAGGAAGGAGAGGATCAAATATGAAGGTAGGCTAGCCAGTAACATTAGGAATGATAGTAAAAGTGTCTTTAAATACATTAAAAACAAACGGGAGGCAAAAGTAGACATTGGGCCGCTCCAAAATGACGCTGGTAATCTAGTGATGGGAGACAAGGAAATAGCTGAGGAACTTAATACGTACTTTGCATCAGTCTTCACAGTAGAAGACATGAGTAATATCCCAACAATTCAGGAAAGTCAGGGGGCAGAGTTGAATATGGTTGCCATCACAAAGGAGAAAGTGCTAGAGAAACTAAAAGGTCTGAAAATTGATAAATCTCCGGGCCCAGGTGGGCTCCATCCTAGAGTTCTAAAGGAGATAGCTGAAGAAATAGTGGAGGCGTTAGTTATGATCTTTCAAAAGTCACTGGAATCAGGGAAAGTCCCAGAGGATTGGAAAATCGCTGTTGTAACCCCCCTGTTGAAGAAGGGCACAAGAAAAAAGATGGAAAATTATAGGCCAATTAGCCTAATCTCGGTTGTTGGCAAAATTCTAGAATCCATCGTTAAGGATGAGATTTCTAAATTCTTGGAAGTGCAGGGTCGGATTAGGACAAGTCAGCATGGATTTAGTAAGGGGAGGTCGTGGCTGACAAACCTGTTAGAGTTCTTTGAAGAGATAACAAATAGGTTAGACCAAGGAGAGCCAATGGATGTTATCTATCTTGACTTCCAAAAGGCCTTTGACAAGTTGCCTCACGGGGGACTGCTGAGTAAAATAAGGGCCCATGGTATTCGAGGCAATGTTCTAACATGGAATGACGATTGACTGTCAGACAGAAGGCAGAGAGTTGGGATAAAAGGTTCTTTTTCGGAATGGCAATCGGTGACAAGTGGTGTCCCGCAGGGTTCAGTGTTGGGGCCACAGCTGTTCTCTTTATATATTAACGATCTAGATGACGGGACTGGGGGCCTTCTGGCCAAGTTTTCCGATGATACAAAGATAGGTGGAGGGGCAGGTAGTATTGAGGAGGTGGGGAGGCTGCAGAAATATTTAGACAGTTTAGGAGAATGGTCCAAGAAGTGGCTGATGAAATTCAACGTGGGCAAGTGCGAGGTCTTGCACTTTGGAAAAAAGAATAGAGGCATGGACTATTTTCTAAACGGTGACAAAATTCATAATGCTAAAGTGCAAAGGGACTTGGGAGTCCTAGTCCACGATTCTCTAAAGGTAAACTTGCAGGTTGAGTCCGTAATTAAGAAAGCAAATGTAATGTTGTCATTTATCTCAAGAATCTTGGAATATAAAAGCAGGGATGTACTTCTGAGGCTTTATAAAGCACTAGTTAGGCCCCATTTAGAATACTGTGAGCAATTTGGGCCCCACAGCTCAGGAAGGACATACTGGCACTGGAGCGGGTCCAGCGGAGATTCACACGGATGATCCCAGGAATGGTAGGCCTAACATACGATGAACGTCTGAGGATCGTGGGATTATATTCATTGGAGTTTAGGAGGTTGAGGGGAGATCTAATAGAAACTTACAAGATAATGAATGGCTTGGATAGGATGGACGTAGGGAAGTTGTTTCCATTAGCAGGGGAGACTAGGACGCGGGGGCACAGCCTTAGAATAAAATGGAGTCACTTTAGAACAGAGATGAGGAGAAATTTCTTCAGCCAGAGAGTTGTAGGTCTGTGGAATTCATTACCACAGAGGGCGGTGGAGGCCGGGACGTTGAGTGTCTTTAAGACAGAAATTGATAAATTCTTGATTTCTCGAGGAGTTAAGGGCTACGGGGAGAGAGCGGGTAAATGGAGTTAAAATCAACCATGATTGAATGGCGGTGTGGTCTCGATGGGCCGAATGGCCTTACTTCCGCTCCTATGTCTTATGGTCTCATGGTCTAACCCTCTCAACCTGGTGGCAACTATCAGGGATCTCTGTACATGGACACCGACATCTCTCTGCTCATCCACGCTACCAAGAATCTTCCCATTAGCCCAGTTCCCTTTCTTCCTGTTAGTCCTTCCAAAATGCATCACCTCACACTTTTCTGCATTCAACTCCATTTGCCACCTCTCAGCCCAGCTCTGTAATGCACGTGAATTAATTTTCCCATCCGTTATTCCAATCTCGTGAATCCTTTCTGCACTATCTCTAATACATTCTCAATAGAGTCTGGAGCCAGATAGGACATAATTCTCCAGTTGATGCTGAACCAGAGTTGTATTAAGGTTCAGCACAGCTTCCTTATCAATCAATTTCTGCACTATTGCTAATAGAACATAGAACGTAGAACAGTACAGCACAGAACAGGCCCTTCGGACGTCGATGTTGTGCCGAGCAATGTTAAGGACTCTGCATGCCTTAGTAATCGCCATGTCAATGATTTGTGACAATAATGCTCCGGTTCCCCCTGCTAAAGTAAAATCTGGGAGGTACACTTGGGATAATTTCTGAAAATGACATTTCTGTGAAGTGTTAGACCAAGAGTTTAAGGTTCTAAAAGATTTCAGGTCTCAGGAAGCAGGATTAAATCAAGAAAACAGATGTTACACGGATGATGGGTTCTGGAAAATGAGATTCAGAGAAAATAAATGAATGTCTCAGAAATCAAATCATTTTTATACAAAATATTCCACTTTTTTCTGGGTTCTGTTTGTGAAGCCCATCCAGTGGAGAGCTGATCACAAGTTCATTCCAAAGGGCGGTTGATGCAGATTCAATAATAACTGAAAAGGTAACCAGATTCTAATTTGAAGGGGGAAATAGAACATAGAACATAGAACAGTACAGCATAGAACAGGCCCTTCGGCCCTCGATGTTGTGCCGAGCAAAGATCACCCTACTCAAACCCACGTATCCACCCTATACCCGTAACCCAACAAACCCTCCCCTTAACCTTACTTTTTAGGACACAACGGGCAATTTAGCATTGTCGATCCACCTAACCCGCACATCTTTGGACTGTAGGAGGAAACTGGAGCACCCGGAGGAAACCCACGCACACTCGGGAAGGACGTGCAGACTCCACACAGATAGTGACCCAGCCGGGAATCGAACCTGGGATCCTGGAGCTGTGAAGCATTTATGCTAACCATAAAATGTTACAGAGCTATCAAGATAAAGGTTGGAGAGCCTTTGTTAAGAGCGTCTTAACTTCTATCTAATCATTCTTATTGATTATAACTTGAATTCAAATCTTCATTGTGGAGATCGCCAACTCAGCTGTCCCCGTGTCTGCTGCTTTGGGGAACAACACGCTATTTTTCCAATTTTTGCTTGGAGACCCCAGATGAACGACGCAGCGCCGCTTCTACACATATTCATCGACGCCATGATCTGACTGGTGATGCTGGAGCTCCCGTCCTCCGCCATTGTACCGGGATCGCTCGATCCCTCGTTCACCAGGCCGGAAATATTGCAGAAGAAAGCAATACGGTTAGAAGAAAGTCCACTGACCAAACACACTAAGAGGACGGTTTCCCTGGAATTCCCCTCCCCCTGTGGGACGAATATCAGCACCGCCTTCTTATTGGTGGAACTGTCTGGACACAGGTTGAGACATAGTCAACGATTGATTCACACAAAATGATAATACTATGCCTGATATGAATTCATTTCAATTGTTCTCTTACCTCCAATCAGTAGTTTAGCTGCTTTCAGGTGCGGTGAATTGCTACCAATTTCAGCACAGCAGTAGGAACCGGAGTGATTAGACTGCACATTGCGGATTTCCAGAATCAGCACATTTTAGCTGTTGCCTTTTTTTAGAAATAAACTTACAATCGGCAACATTGCAGGATGAAATCTCGATTGTCATCGGGGCTTCACCCACTCCTTGTTTATATCAGGCATAGTTAGACGCCAATTCCACTTCGTAACTGTAATGAGAGGATAATTGCACCATCTGTCCGCCTTCAGCGATCATTGGAACAGAGAGGTTTCGGAGTCTGCAACCAGATAGATTATTGTTGCGTTATCAGTGATTATTGACAAACTGGAAACATTCGTTTTGAAACGCATCGGCTGTGGAACAACCTCATTGATGTTTTTCAGAGTTTCTCGTTAGATTTGTCTTTCAATTCATTTTTGCTACGGTTTGTAGGGGGAAGCAGTTAACACATTGGCACTATCTGGTGAAATCCCTTCACCTGATCACTGGATCACAGTTTTATCTCAGGAAACAATCCTTCTCACATTTTACTGAATGGAGGTGAGTCCAGTTAAATTTCCCACCGCCGTTTACTCACGGTAAGTCCGCAGAATCAGTTAAATGAGTATCAGGGAGAAAGGCTCCTTTGTCATCTTGAGCCGTAGACTGCTCCCCGTTTTTTCACTCACTCGCTTGTTACTGTGGTCGGAGTGACTGCAGAGTGACCCGAGCTCAGGGGCCAGATCCGGTGGAAACGATGACCATCTGTGCTCTGGAAAGTATGACACAATTTCGTGAGCGGTGTCTTGGTGAATGTGACATTCATTTGCACTGCCGTCACTGCCTGTGTTTCACAGCTGACAAGGAACAGAAGTCCTGACAACAATCTGATTGGCTGGATCACAGAGGGCGTGGCAGAATAACCGTTGCAGGGATCTATGCTGAATATTGTGGCCAGAGATTAATTCCCAGATTGTCACTGAGATGATGCTGCGGATCTAACGTGTAATACATCGACCCATTCGCCCCTCAGCTTTGTCTACCCGAGTTAAACAATCCCCAGCCTGTTCCCTCTTTCTGATTATTTCTGACATTTCGGCTCTCATTCTTGGACAGTAAGAAGTCTTACAACACCAGGTTAAAGTCCAACAGGTTTTTTTCGAATGACTATCTTTCGGGCACTGCTCCTTCCTCGGGTGAATGTCGGCATCTCCATCTCATTCTTGTAAATAGTGTTTGCTCCGTTGCAAGTGTCCCAATATCCTTTTTGTAATTTAGGGGGCCAGGAATTTGCACGCTTAGTCCAAGAATGACAAACAAGGACCCATGTATAAAAGCAACTCATCAGAATTAGAATTATTTCGGCCTGTAGCGTCGCATGTATTTTTCCAGTGAATATCACCAACAAGTTAATCAAAAAGGGCTTTGCTTTGGAATTATCCAGAGAGCGAATAAACCAACCGTTTGAGCAGCACCGGGGCAGACCGAAACCTTTGTCCAGCCTCAAGTGGGTTAGAAATTAGAACTTAGAACAGTACAGCACAGAACAGGCCCTTCGGCCCTCGATGTTGTGCCGAGCAATGATCACCCTACTCAAAACCACGTATCCACCCTTTACCCGTAACCCAACAACCCCACCCCCCCTTAACCTTACTTTTTAAGGACACTACGGGCAATTTATCATGGCCAATCCACCTAACCCGCACATCTTTGGACTGTGGGAGGAAAGCGGAGCACCCGGAGGAAACCCACGCACACACGGGGAGGACGTGCAGACTCCGCCCAGACATTGACCCAGCCGGGAATCGAACCTGGGACCCTGGAGCTGTGAAGCATTTATGCTAACCACCATGCTACCGTGCTGCCCTTGTATTTGGATTCTGAGCGGCATTCACACTCGTACATTCTGATGTTGAGTGAGTAGCTTCAACGTAAAAAAGAAACAGATCAGAAGCGACTAGCATTCCGCGGTCCCAAACTGTTAAGTAAAGAACATTTCCCCTCTGGGTAAATACAACATTATTAAACGTGGAAAAGGGAATACACTCGAGGAAGTTTATCCTGCCTGCCTTCCTTTTGTAAACTCGGGAATAAAGAGATGCGATGGTCGAAATTCCCAATGGAATGGACCACGTTTTCCTCAGAGCAAGCCTTAAGATGGTTTGGAAATAATGTTGCGTGGAAATTCGGTACCTGCCTCGCAGAGAACATGTCATCGAAGCTGCAATAAGGAAACATATTAGAAGAGAGAAATTAAGGGATAGTGAGTGGAAGTTGTAACAGGTGTTTCTTTGTAAATGCAAAGATGTTAATTTATATTCTGGTGAAAGCAAGAGGTCAACAATTTGTATTCATTCGTTTTTAGGGTGTGATCATGCCTTGTCAGTGAGGCATTAATTCTCCATCCCTAATTATCCCTAAAGAAGGGGATGTGGCGATCTCTGTAGTCATGGCGTGTCGGCACATTACCCTTAAGGCAGGTTGCTTCACGATTTTGATCTAGGGACAGTACAAGAACAGTGATAAAGTCCCAGGACAGTGAGCGGTTAGGAGGGCATTTGGAGGTGTTTTGTTCCAAAGTACCCTCGTTTGTTGCCGTGCAACCTGTGTGCCGATATGACACAGTGCGGTCCCAGTGAGCGACTGATAAAGGGATTGCGCAATTGTGAATGAATTTGGGGATCAGTTAATTTTATTCAATTCCCGGACAGGGCAGGGAAACATGAATTCGGTACAACATCGATTAATATACTGTTAATGGTCATGATTTTATACCAGCCTGTTCTCTGTTTAGTTGAATCCACTCTGGGCGGTTCAACATTGAGTTCCAGTGCGTGAACTCTGAAGGCAGTTCTGTGGGTGAAGCGCCTCAACTGTAAACACAGGAAAACCACAAAGAGCTTTTGGCTCGAACATCATTTTCCATCTCAAGCAGTGTGGTCACAATCTCGGGCATTAAATCCGGACCTCAATGGGCTTTGCCCAGCCCCAAATGGACTGTAGGCGAGGTCGTTGCGGCTCGTTGCTGTCAGATCCGCTCTCTGCTGCAAGCTCTACACACTCACTTGTTCGTCATTGAAAGTCAAGCATTTCTGCAGAAAAATTCTAACGCTCAGACCAGCTAATTTCACAACTCATGCTGCCAGTGATTCCTGTAACCAGATTCTTCACAACAATATGAATGTATCGCGCTCTTGTTTCCCACCTTCCATTCACCAGTCTGCTGAAGATTCCGTGACCTGGGTTCCTGAGGAGTTTTGCAGATAATTTTCTGCACGGATTTTCCTGCATTGAGTTCAGAATTGGGTCATGTTTCCTCTGAGATATTCCCATAAAGAATCATTTGACCTAGCGGCAGACTCTAATTGATTTGTCTTTGTCAGGTTTGTGCATTTTCATCCTTTGCTAGAAATTCCGCGATGGTCCGGCCACGAATATTAATCTTCATTGGGATTTGGATTTCATACTTTGGCTGCTCTGGTGAATATTGGTCTTTAGCAGCGACATTTTACTGAACGGCTCTATAATGTCCATTGTTTTTAAGTATTAATTGCCATTTCTTATTTCAGAAAACCGAGTGAACAGATCACACAGTGAAAAGCCAGTAAGTGAAGCGTTTTGTAAAGCCCATCACTGATATTCTCACTGTCTTTCAGAAACCAGTTCATTCCCAACGCCAGTCCCATGGTACAGTTGCTTTAATATTTCCCACGTTCCGTCATGATATATTCTCAGACGAATTGGTAATTCCAATTTATTTTACTGACATGAGAAAAGACAAAATGGCAATTGCAAATAACTGCAGGTGCAGGCCATTCGGCGCCTCGGGCCTGCTCTGCTATTCAACAATATCATGGCTAATCTGATTATTGATCTTATCTCTATCCTCCTGTCTGCTTCCCTGCAACCCTTGACTCCATTGTTACTTTAAAACAACTCTAATTGAGCTTTGACTATATTCAATAACCCCGCTCCCACTCATCTGCGGGAAAGGGAATTTCAAACACCAGTGTCCCATTGAGAGAAGACATTCATCCTCGTCTCCCTCAAACTACTGAAATTGGGTTCCATCACCAGAGGACGCATCTTCCCAACATTTACTTTGGTAATCGTTTCGAAATTTTCTCTGTTAAGGACGAAAATACGAAGAAGGAACAGACCATGGCTGATCTGACAGAAATCTCAATTCTGCATCCCGCCTACTGCCCATCACCTTTCGCCACCAGCTTACCAAGAAGCTATCCATTTCTGTCTTTATAATATTCATAGATCCTTCTTCCACCGCCGTTTAAAGGAAGGAAGTTCCATGGACTCACTCCCCTCCCAGAGTAAACAAAATCTCCTAATTTCACTTTTAAACGGGCCACCCATTATTTTTTAAACAGTGCCCCCCCCCCCCACCCCCATCCGATTCTAGTTTCTTCCAAAAGAAAAAACATCTTCTCCGCATCCAACCTGCTGATACCCTTCAGGATCTGATATGTTTCAGTCAAGTTGGCTCTTCCTCTTTCAACTCCAGTGGATATGATAAATATAACCACTTCAACTTTACCTCAGAGGTCAAACCGTGCGTTCTGGGCACTATTCTGATAAACGTCTGTGAACGACATCCAACGCATTTACATCCTTCCTTAAATGAAGTGACCACTGTTGTCTATAGTATTCCAAAAGGGGTTTCACTAGTGCCGTGTACAACTGACGACGAAGCTCCCGACTTTTTCATTGAATACTGCTCTCAGGAAATTATAACATTCTATAAGATTTCCGAATTGCTTGCTGCACCTGCGTGCTAACCTTGCTTGTGATTCATGTGCTAGGACACCCATATCCCTCAGAAATTTGCGATCTCTCACCATTTCGGTAATGTGTTCTTTTTTCTTCCACCTACGAAAATGGGCAATTTCACATTTTCCCACATTATTCCCTAGGTAACAGATATTTGCCCAACCTCTTAACTTATCTCTATTTGTGGTTGACTCCATTTGTCAACTTCATAACTTTCCTTTCGACATAACATTGTGTTATTAGTACTTTTGGTAAAGGTTATCCCACTCCCTCCTTCCAAGTCATTTATATACATTCTAAACAGTCAAGCTCCAAGAACAGTTCCCTTTGATTTAAAACAAAATATTTTTATTCTCCTCCTTTTTCACAATGCTTCTCTCGAATTTACACCCAACAACAATCAATAATCAACAACAAATATCTCAAACCCCATAACAGTAACAACGATCCGATCCTCCCACCCTGCCCAGACAATCAGCCCGCATTTAATATAAACAAATGACAAAGGAAAGAAAAGGAATCAGGGATTACCCATAGCCATCTTCAACATACACAGCCCGCCCCCCCCCCCCCCCCGCACCCCACCCACCTTCCTCGCCAACTAATTTTCGATGTTCCTCGCCACACCAGGGCACAGGGTGGAGAGGGCGCTCTCCATCCCAGCGGGATCCGCCTTCGGGCGATCAACGAGGCAAAGTCTATATTAACTGCCTCCGCACCCGTTTCCAAACCTGGCTGATCTGACCCCGAATATGGCCTCCCAGGGACCCGGGTCCAGCTTCACATTCACCACCTTGGAAGTTACCCTAAACACCTCCTTCCAGTAAGCCCCAACTTTGGACAGGCCCAAAACGTATGAACGTGATTAGCCCCCGACCCCCCGACCCCCCCCCCCGCGCAACGTTCACACACATCTTTTACCACATCAAAGAATCGACTCATCCTTGCCCTCGTGAGCTGTGCCCTGTGCACCACCTTCAGCTGTATCAGCCCAAACCTCGCACACGATGTGGAGGCATTCACTCTCCGGATCACCTCACACCAGACCCCATCCACTATAACCTCTCTCAAATCTTCCTCCCACTTCGCTTTGATCCCCTCCAGTGGTGCTTTATCTTTTTCCAACATAGCTCCATATACCGCTGACACTCTCCCCTTCTCCAGTCCACTTGCCGCCAGCACCTCCTGCAACAACGTGGAGGCATGTTCCTCCGGGAAGCTCTGTATCTCCTTCCTGGCAAAGTCCCGAACATGCATATACCTAAACACTTCCCCCTGCTCCAGCCCATGCTTCGCTTCCAGCCACTTCAATCCTGCAAATCAACTCCGAGGGAACAAATCTTTTAGAGTCTTAATCCCCTTCTCTTCCCATTTCCGAAAGTTTCCATCCCACCTCCCTGACTCAAATATGTGGTTCTCCCAGATCGGCATTTCCCCAACCTGAAGTGCTGGCGAAGCTTCCTCCAGATTTTCAATGAAGCCTTTACTTCCGGACTCCCTGAGTATTTCCCAGGAGCTATCGGTAGCAGGGCCGTTGCTACTGCCTTCAGCCCCGACCCCCTGCGCGAACTCTCCTCCATTCTGACCCAGTGGGAATCAATCCCTCTGACCCAGCACCGCACCTACTCCACATTCACCGCCCAGTCGTAGTACATCAGGTTCGGGAGACCCAATCCCCCTGCCTGCCTTTCCCTCTGTCGCAGTACCTTCCTCACGCTGGCCACCTTCTCTCCCCATATAAACGAGGTAATCCACCCCTCAATCTCCCTGAAAAAAGACTTTCGCAGGATAATCGGTAGGCATTGAAAAATAAACAGAAATCGCGGCTACACATTCATTTTAACCGCCTGCACCCGACCCGCCAGTGACAGAGGGGGACGATCCCTCCTCGCCAGGTCAGCTTTCACTCTCCCCACCAAACTAGCGATGTTCTATCTGCGATGCATTCCCCACTCCCGGGCAACCTGCACTCCCCCCCCACGTACCTAATGTGAGTCCCTGCCCTACGGAATGGCAGCCCCACCACCCCTGCCCCACAAACGGTTGAGACACCACGAAATATTCACTCTTCTCCAAGTTCAGCTTGTAACCAGAGAAAGACCCAAACACCTGCAGCAACTCCAATATTCCTCCTATCGACGCACTCAGCTCCGACATAAACAGCAGCATGTCGTCGGCATACAAGGACATCCTATGCTCTATCCCCCCCTCGCTATTCCTTTCCATGCTCCCGAACTTCTTAATGCGATGGCAAATGGCTCAATCGCAAGCTCAAACAGCATGGGGGACATACGACATCACTGCCTCATCCCACGGTGGAATGAGAAGTATCTGGAACTGTTATTGTTCGTGCGGGCACTCGCCTCGGCTCCTTATATAATAACTTAACCCGTTCACAAATCGTGGTCCAATCCCAAACCGTACCAGCACTGCCATGAGGCACACCCATTCCACCCGATCAAACGCCTTCTCCGCGTCCAGTGCCACAACCACCTCTGTTTCCTTCCCTTCCGCCGGTGCCATAACGACGTTCAAGATCCTCCTAATATTCAAAAACAGCTGCCTCCCTTTCACGAACAATGTCTGATCCTCGTCATCTTCGGGAGTCACCCCTCCAGCCTTCCGGCCAGTACCTTTGCCAATACCTTTGTGTCGACATGAAGAAGTGAAATGGGCCTATACGATCCACACTCCGTCGGATACTTATCCTTTTAAAGCAACAGTGAAATCGATTTCTGCCCCTTTGTTTGCGGCAGCACTCCCTTCCCTATCTCCTCTTCAAACATCCCCACCATCGGGTTGCCAACCTATCCTTACATTTTTTTACAATATTCAACCGGAAACCCATCCGGCCCTGCCACCTTCCCCGACTGCATCCTCCCAATCGCGTCTTTTATCTCCTGCTCCAGTATTGCTTCTTCTAATGTAGCCTTGTCGCCCTCCCCTAGCCTCGGGTATTCCAACCCTTCCGGAAACTCCAGCATCTCCCGGCCTCCCCCTGGTGGCTCTGACGTGTACAACCTCTCGTAGAATTCCTCAAAAATCTTGTTAATCAGCTCAGGAGTCACCACCAACTTCCCGGCCCTATCCCTCACCTGAAGAATTTCCCTTGCTTCTGCCTCCCTCCGGAGCTGATCTGCTAATATATGCCCCGCCTTGTCTCCATTTTCATTAACTGCACTCCACGCTCGCCTCAGTTGGCGCACCACCTTCCTGGTGGATAGTCGGTCGAAGCTCGCCCGTAGTTCCTTCCTCTTTCGCAGCATTGCTGGGTCTCAATCCTCTGCATAACTCCTATCTGCCTCCAACATCTCATCTATTAACTTAGCATGTGCCGCACTAACCTCTCGTCATTGTCCACCCTAGCCTTAAACGAAATTACCTCACCCCTCAATACCGCCTGTAGAGCCTCCCAGACGACTGCCATTGACACCTCACCCGTACAGTTGAATCTGACATATTCCTTAATTCATTTTCAGTTTTTTCACAGAATACTTGGTTCCCCAAAAGCCCCACATCCAGTTACCACACAGGCCCCTGCCCTACCCCCTTCCCCAGCACCATACCCATCCAATGTGGCGTGTGATCTAACACATAAATTGCAGAGTATTCCGACCCCAGGACTCCAGCCAGCAAAGCCTTCCCACCACAAAAATGTCAATCCACGAGTGCACCATTTGAACTGTACTCCCGTTCCCCTGGGTGCAGGAACCTCCAAGGGTCCACCCCGCCCAATTCCAACATTAGCCTTTGCCCCCCCCCCTCCTAATGGGTCCAGCGAGCGCGGCCGTAATCTGTCCAACCGTGGCTCCTGCACCAGGTTCCCCCCCCTCCCCCACAATCAGCGCGTGTGCGTCCATGTCAGGAATGCCTCCAAACACCTTCCTCGCAAATCCCGCATCATCCCAGTTGGGACCGTATACAATTACCAGCGCCACTAATCTCCCTTCCAGCACCCCGACCAGAATCATACCCCCCTGTTCTGTCACTACCTTCTCCATCTGGAAGCGTATTCTTTTGCTGACCAACACTGCTACACCTCGAGCCCTTCCATCAAATCCACAGTGAAACACTTGGCTAACCCAACCCTTTTTAAGTCGCACCTGGTCCTTCACCCTCAAGTGAGTCTCCTGCATCATTGCCACATCGGTTTTCAGACTTTTAAGATGCACAAGCACCCTTGATCTCTTGACCGGAGCTCCTAGCCCTCTCACGTTCCACGTAACTATCCTTACTGGGGGGTCTCTCACCCCCCCAGCTTCTTTATTCACCATCAACATGCCGCCGGACCCTGCCCCATAAGCCTGACCCGCCCTGTCCATTGTTATTATTCAACCCCTTCCCCCCCGTCCCGAAACCCACCTACCCTTCCCCCAGAAACAACATCCCCAGAATCCAAGCCTTAATCCCCCCTCTCGCTCGCATCGTAGGCCCATTGAGGCCTGCTATTCAGGCTCCAATGTCCGCAACCCTCCTATCCTCTCACCTCCGTTCACTCGCTGACTGACCTTAGCTAGCTAGTGTGGGTGGCTCCCCTCCGCCAAAATACATCATCCCCTTCCACGCAGTCCCAGAAAAATAAACCATCAATGCAATCCATTCAATTCACTAAATAACATTTAACCATCGCAATACAGAGCGCCCATCAACCCACCATTAAACTAAACTATATAACAATACAAAGAGAAGTAGATTACAATATAAATCCGTAAAAAGAAAGTTATGACATTTATATATTTTCCGGCTGTTCAAACACAGTCCACAGTCTCTCTTCCAGCTCCGCTCTTCATGTCTGTCCAAAGCCTTCTGCCTTCACAAACGCCTCAGCCGCATCCGCTGTCTCAAAATAAAAGTCTTTGCTGTTATACGTTACCCTCAACCTCGCTGGGTACACCATACCAAACCGTACCCCCTTCTTGTACAACGTCGCCTTCGCTCGCCCAAACGGCGCTCGTCTTTTTGCCAACTCCACCGTCAAGTCCTGGTAGATCCAGACCGTAGTACCTTCCCATATTATCTCCAGCTTCTGCTTCATCCAGTTTAACACCTTCTCCGTCATGCAAATCTTATGGAAGCAGATAATTTCTGCCCTTGGCGGCTCGTTCACTTTGGGCTTCGGCCTCAATGACCGATAGGCTCGGTCTAGCTCGTACTGGAGGGGACTCACCCTCTCAAATCAGCTCGGCCAACTTCTTAGCGAAGTATTATGTTGGCCTTGGGCCCTCTGTTCCTTCGGGCAAGCCCACAATTCTCAAATTATGCCACCTTCAGCGGTTTTCCAAGTCTTCCAGCCTTGCTCGGAGACCTCCACTAATCTCCACATCACGGTGACCAGGACGCTGTGTCGTGACATGGCTTCCTCCACTTCTTTCATCTTCTCGCCCTGCTCCCTCACCTCGGCCAATGCCTTTGCCACCGCCACCTTCAACGGGGCAATTATCGGGGCGATTGCCTCCTCCACCAGTAACTTCAATGGGAACGCTGTCTCCTTTTTCCACCCTCCATGTGCCTCGCAAATTGTTTTTCCAGCTCCACCGCCATCACCTCCGTCATCTTCTCCACTTTTAATAGTGCGGCCCCGCTTTGCAGTTCGGCTTCCCCCATCCTCTCACCAGTTTCATTTGTCTTCTCCTTCAACGGCGACCCCACGTTTCGTCCTTGCTTCGACACTCCTTTTCGCATCCTTTAGCAGCTTATTGTTTTTCACTTTCTTCCTCTTCTTCTGTCTCTCCCTCCACCCTTCTGTCCTTCATCAATCTGAGTTATTCTTTTGTTTTTAAGACAAAGGGGAGGAAAAAATACTTCACCAAACTTCTTTAAACCTACCAGCTCACTTCCATTCCCCTCTGTACTCATCCAGAACTCCCCAGGGACCAGGTTCCAGCCTTCTTTCTTCCTCCTACGTGGGAACCATCCGGTCTGGGACACCGCACTTACATGGTGTCCTGGACTCCGGACTGCCTCCTCGGTCTCCTCGTAGCTCCGCTCCTGCTGCTCTGGCCCTGACGGCCTTGAGTCCAGCGCCTCAGCCCCTGCCGTCCCAACACCCGCGCGGGGTTCTTCGTCAGGTTCTTCGCTGGCTGCTCGCGACGGCCCCCAAGGCCGACGGTAGTCGGGGGGGGGGGCGGGTACGTCGATACTGGGGTATTTCCCAGAAATGAAGGGGTAACCAAGAAGGTCGATGAGGGCAGTGCATTGCCGTTATCTACATGGACTTTGGGAAAATCTATGACAAGCTACCTCACGATAGGTTGTTGCATACGGTTAAATTTCATTCGATTCAGAGTCAGTTAGCCAATTGATTACAAAATTGGCTTAAGGAAAGAAACAAAGGCTGGTTTTCGAGTTCTCTTTTTAAAAGTGGTGGCCTGTCACCAGCCGTGTGCCTCGGGGATCAGTGTTGAGTCTAATGTTTATTAATATTTATATTAATAATTTGAATGAGTGTCCACCGAAGACATAATTCTCTGAACTACAGCATATTCTTCTCACATTTGCTGCCAGTGCAGTTGCCAGTTTTAGGGATAATGGGGATTGGATGCAAATGAGATTATGTTAACGGGCTCCTACTGCCCTCTGTTAACGGGGAGAAATATTCCGTACAAACTGAATGAACGGGCACGCCCCGTTTATTAGAAGACAGTCCTTGGAACTCTGTCCCTCATCCCACCCCAGCCCACATTTTTATGGGACATTGTTGGTGAATTACTTTCACTGTGTTTTGCCAATTAAATTCAATTTATATTGGCCAATTCACCTACTGTGCACATCGTTGGATCGTGTGGATGAGACCCACATAAACCAGAGGAGAATGTGCAAACTTCCGACTGACAGGAACGCGGGTGCGTATTGAACCTAAGCTCTCGGCACTGTGTAGCTCTGTTTGGTGATTTCTGCCCCTCACCTTCCCCTTCTCCCCATTTATCAAGAATATGTTTGGTGATCTCTGTCACTATCCTCCCAAATTTATCAAGGATATTTTTGGTGCTCATCGTCCATCATTCCCTTCAACCCCCCACTCTGGTTATTGTTGATACTGTTGTTGAACACTGTTCTTAATTCACCCCCCCCCCCCTTGCCCCGCCGCCTATTCATCAGGGTCACTATCGGTGAACTCTGTCGCTCAACCCCCGCCCCTACACAAACCTATTCACCGTTTATCAGGTGCATTGTTGGTGAACTCTGCCCATCATTTCCCCACTCCCCGTTTATCAGGGTCATTGTTGGTGAACTCTGTCCCTCATTGCCGTCCACATATTCAGAATAAGAGTTCCGGAAACTTTTCTGAAAATCTGTTATCCTTCAGACACATGTCTGAAAAGGGAAATTTCACGATTCTTTCTTTTTCCTTTTTTTCCTCTCTCCTTTTCATTTTCCCTGATCTGGAACTCGCGATGTCTTTCTTTTCCCCTCGTTTCGATTTCAACCTGCTTCAATTAGACAATAGAACATAGAACGATACAGCGTAGTACAGGCCCTTCGGCCCACGATGGTGCACCGACATGGGAAGTCAAATACTAAAGGCCATCTAACCTAGACTATGTCATTATCATCCATATGCTTATCCAATAAACTTTTAAATGCCCTCAATGTTGGCGAGTTCACTACTGTTGCAGGTAGGGCATTCCACGGCCTCACCACTCTTTGCGTAAAAAACCTACCTCTGACGTCTGTCCTATATCTATTACCCCTCAATTTAAGGCTATGTCGCCTCGTGCTAGACACCTCCATCCGCGGGAGAAGGCTCTCACTGTCCACCTTATCTAACCCGCTGATCATTTTGTATGCCTGTATTAAGTCACCTCTTAACCTTCATCTCTCTAACGAAAACAACCTCAAGTCCATCAGCCTTTCATCATAAGATTTTCCCTCCATACCAGGCAACATCCTGGTAAATCTCCTCTGCACCCGTTCCAAAGCTTCCAGGTCCTTCCTATAATGAGGCGACCAGAACTGTACGCAATACTCCAAATGCGGCCGTACCAGAGTTTTGTACAGCTGCAACATGACCTCATGGCTCCGGAACTCTCTACTAATAACGACCAACACACCATAGGCCTTCTTCACAACCCTATCAAGCTGGGTGGCAACTTTCAGGGATCTATGTACATGGACACCGAGATCTCTCTGCTCATCCACACTGCCAAGTATGTTACCATTAGCCAAATATTTCGCATTCCTGTTATTCTTTCCAACGTGAATCACCTCACACTTCTCTACATTAAACTCCATTTGTCACATCTCAGCCCAGCTTTGCAGCTTATCTATGTCCCTCTGTAACCTGCAACATCCATCCACATTGTCTACAACTACACCGACTTTAGTGTCGTCTGCAAATTTATTCACCCAACCTTCTGTGCCCTCCTCTAGGTCATTTATAAAAATGACGAACAGCAACGGCCCCAGAACAGATCCTTGTGGTACGCCACTCGTAACTGAATTCCATTCTGAACATTTGCCATCAACCACCACCCTCTGTCTTCTTTCAACTAGCCAATATCTGATCCACATCTCTAAATCACCCTCAATCCCCAGCCTCCGCATTTTCTGCAATCGCCGACCGGGGGGAACCTTATCACACGCTTTACTGAAATCCACATACACCATATCAACTGCTCTACCCTCGTCTACCTGTTCAATCACCTGCTCAAAGAACTCGATAAGGTTTGTGAGGCATGACCTACCCTTCACAAAACCATGCTGACTATCCCTAATCATATTATTCCTATCTAGATGATTATAAATCGTATCTCTTAAAATCCTCTCCAAGACTTAACCCACAACAGACGTGAGGCTCACCGGCCAATAGTTACCGGGGTTATCTCTACTCCCCTGCTTGAACAAAGGGACCACATTTGCTATCCTCCAGTCCTCTGGCACTATTCCGGTAGCCAATGATGATATAAAAATCAAAGCCAAAGGCTCAGCAATCTCTTCCCTGGCTTCCCAGATAATCCTAGGATAAATCTCATCAGGCCCCGGACACTTATCTATTTTCACCTTGTCCAGAATTGCCAACACTTCTTCCCTACGCACCTCAATGCCATCTATTCAAATAGCCTGGGTCTCAGCATTCTCCTCCACAACATTATCTTTTTCCTGAGTGAATACTGACGAATAGTATTCATTTAGTATCTCGCTTATCTCCTCAGCCTCCACACACAACTTCCCACCACTGTCCTTGACTGGATCTACTTTTACCCTAGTCATTCTTTTATTCCTGACATACCTATATAAAGCTTTTGCGTTTTCCTTGACCCTACCTGCCAAAGACTTCTCATGTCCCCTCCTTGCTCGTCTTAAATCTCTCTTTAGATCCTTCCTCGCTTTCTTGTAACTATCAAGCGCCCCAACTGAAACTTCACGCATCATCTTCACATAGGCCTCCTTCTTCCTCTTAACAAGAGATTACACTTCTTTGGAAAACCACGGTTCCCTCGCTTGACCCCTTCCTCCCTGCCTGACTGGTACGTACGTATCAAGAATATGCAATAGCTGTTCCTTGAACAAGCTCCACATATCAAGTGTGCCCAACCCTTGCAGCCTACTTCTCCAACCTACACATCCTATGTCATGTCTAATGGCATCATAATTGCCCTTCCCCCAGTTATAACTCTTGCCCTGCGGGGTATAATTATCCCTTTCCATCACTAACGTAAAGGTCACCGAATTGTGGTCACTGTTTCCAAAGTGCTCACCTACATCCAGATCTAACACCTGGCCTGGTTCATTACCCAAAACCAAATCCAATGTGGCCTCGCCTCTTGTTGGCCTGTCAACATATTGTGTCAGGAAACCCTCCTGCACACATTGTACAAAGAACGACCCATCTAATGTACTCGAACTATATCTTTTCCAGTCAATATTTGGAAAGTTACAGTCTCCCATAACAACTACCCTGTTACTTTCGCTATTTTCCAGAATCATCTTCGCCATCCTTTCCTCTACATCCCTGGAACTATTTGGTGGCCTATAGAAAACTCCCAACAGGGTGACCTCTCCTTTCCTGTTTCTAACCTCAGCCCATACTACCTCGGAAGATGAGTCCCCATATAGCATCCTTTCCGCCACCGTAATACTGTCCTTGACTAGCAGTGCCACACCTCCCCCTCTTTTGCCCCCTTCTCTGAGCTTACTAAAACACCTAAACCCCGGAACCTGCAACAACCATTCCTGTCCCTGCTCTATCCATGTCTCTGAAATGGCCACAACATCGAAGTCCCAGGTACCAACCCATGCTGCCAGTTCCCCTACCTTATTTCATATACTCCTGGCATTGAAGTAGACACACTTCAAACCACCTACCTGAACACTGGCACCCTCCTGCGAAGTCAAATCTGTTCTCCTGACCTCTATACTCTCAATCTCCCGTACCCCAAACTACAATCCAGGTTCCCATGCCCCTGCTGAATTAGTTTAAACCCCCCAAAGAACACTAACAAATCTCCCCGGAACAGCCAATCAGAAGCTCTGCTCTGCTGCCCTCTGCTGGATGCTTGCCTTCAGTCGAACTCCTCGGGTCACTTGTGCAGGTACACCTTCAACTTACTATGACCGCACTGCACGTATGCAAGTCTCCCCGGAACAGCCAATCAGAAGCTCTGCTCTGCTGCCGTCTGCTGGATGCTAGCCTTCCGTCGAACTCCTCGGGTCACTTTTGCAGGTACACCTTCAACTTACGCTCACCGCACTGCACATATGCAAATCTCCCCGGAACAGCCTATCAGAAGCTCTGCTCTGCTGCCCTCTGCTGGATGCTTGCCTTCCGTCGAACTCCTCGGGTCACTTGTGCAGGTACACCTTGGTGTCGGTGGTGGTCGGGAGGCGGTTGTGCTAACCACTAGGCGACCGTGCTGCCCTCTGGACCTCGATCCTGACCCATGGTCTCCCGCATGGACCATACTCTAACGGGCATAGGAAGGTGGGCAGTTTCGCTGGTAGTAATCTGGGTGCTCTGGGTGCGGGTACGGGCTGGCCCTGGCCTGTTGCCATCGCCACCTGCCCTGACCCTGCTGTCTTGGCCTGCAGGTATTCTAGCATATCATTATTTTCAATGGTTTCCGGGGTAGGTGCTCCTACCACCGGGATCGGATTCATTACTGTGGGAGCCCTTTCCTCCCTGCTCGGATGCCTGCACTCCCTCCTGAAACGTCCGGGTTTCCCACACCCGTAGCACACCGGTCTCTTTTCTGAGATCCTGCTGCCTTCTTGTCTCCATTCCCTCCGAGGGAGGGGTGCTGGTTCGATTTCATGCACCTTGCCTTTTAGGGCCTTTTCCTCGCTCGTCTCGCCATTGGGATACGCAAGGGTGAGCTTCCTCATGGTTTCCCTTTCATTAAGGTTAGGGTCCAGCGGGTCGAACCAATGCTCGGCCTTTGCCGTAACTCGAGGGAGACAATTGGCTACGAGAGTTTTCAGTCAATGGTCTGTTCTCTCATCTACGTTCTGCCTATCCACCGGAGACCCACACGCTTCCTCATACACAGCCCACAGCCTGTCTGCGAACAGATCTAGGGACTCAGCGACCTGTTGTTTTGTTTCCCCCACCCTAGCGAAGGGGCTACCCTGGTTTAAACCCCATGGCTTCCAGAACCGCTGTCTGTGCCCCTACCCATTTGGCGGGTCTTTCCCCTATCCTGGAGGTCACTGCCTTACACAAGTAAGTCTAAAGTCACTAAAAGGAGCTTAACCCGTTCAGCCTCGTCACAATCATTTATGTCGGCTGTCTGTTGGACCTCCATAAAATGTAGCGACGGATCCCCTGCCCTAGCCAATCTGGGGATGTGGGCCCCCAATCCCCTGAACATGTGTGTCCCCTGGAGAATTCCAATGTCACTCTCTACGTTTCCCTTGCGTCCCCTACCATCGAGGGACCATACGTTCTCTGTAACCGGGCACATCTGCCCTACCTGGGGCTGCTGCCCCCCCCCCCCCCCCGCCTCATCGGCGTCCGGCTCTCCTCCTATGCCCTGTAATCCAACCAACCCTGGGTGTGCTACCCATATAGGAGACGCCACTGTCTGGGGATACCTCACTGAACCCCCTTGGGCTCGTCCCTCACTGGACGTCCCGATCCCTACATGTTGACCCAGGCACATCACCGGCGTCTCAGGCAGCGGTCTGCCCCTTCCGCTAAGGGGCCCATACTCTAAATCAGGCGGGCACGCCGCCATCTGGGGGTATCCCGTTGACCCGCCTTGGACCTGCCCCTGACTGGACAGTCCGAACCCCATCTGCGGAACCTGACACGTTTCCGGCGCCTCAGGAGGCGGTCGGTCCCCCCTTGCGCTGGGGAAATCTCCTGGTGCGGCGAGCACTCTGCCCCTAGGGGACCTTCCTGGACCTACCAGGTGCACCCGTCCCCTGACCTTGGACAAGGTCTCCTCCAGCTCCTCTATCCGTGCCTGGCACGGCCCGTGGTCACTGTCTCCTACCTCCTCACAAGCCACCCGGTATGTTGCCTGTATGTCCCGGAACCTCCCCTCCAACTCCCTGTACTGCTGGGAGCTCTGAGCTAAAAGTTTCAGAGACTCCCGTTCCTTCTCCTTTGCTTCAACTGCCTGGCACTGGAGGAATTCCTTTTCATAGCGCTGTGAATCGCTAGTCTGTAGGATGCACTGACTTGCGTCTGTCAGCTCATTATAGAGCTGGTGACGTTCTAGCGCTGTCCCCTGCGCTGGCCCTAACTTCTACTAACTCATCTTCAAGCGCTTCTATCCTCCGCTCCATATTGGCTACCTGCTATGACAGGCAGGCTAGCCATACTGCCTTCTCTAGACTCTTTTTTATATTCCTTACTTTCTGTCCACGCGGCCGCAGCTGTTACGGGCTGATCTGCATTAATTAACACAATAACCCACGTTTCGGTGAGGTTGACCTTTTCCCACAAATATGAGGAGATTCTCTCCTCCATTTTACTTCTTTCCCTCACCCCCTCTGCCAAGTCACACACCCCAAACCACCGGTGACCTGCCGCGGTCGCCATTGTAGTGGGATCCCCTTTTTCTAACTCCACACAACGGGCTTATATTGGGCTTGACACCCCTTTGTCCAAGTCTCACCACTGCCCGGGTGACCCTCTCTCTTACCGGTGGACTCACAACCACCTTGCGCCTACTCCGCTTGACCAGCGCCCCCGGGGCAGAGAATAAAGGAAAGTCTCTGCCCACCTATACCTGGCAGTCTTTCCTGAGTGGGCGGTTTCCAGGGGCCCAGGGTACCCCTCGGTCTGAGACACCGCAATTATGGTAAGGGAGATTTACTATTGTGACTTGGTCAGAGATCGTTGGTGAGGAATTGAAAACTCAAAACGGACTCCAATTGAAAGCCAAATATAGGTATTTATTAAACCATCAATGTCAATATCACCAAATGCTAGAAAACACCACAAAATGCCTTATCCTTTTCAAAACTATGACTATGGAAGGAATACTAAACGTGCACCATGTAAACGCTTACTTTACACAATTTTAGCAGTGCCTTAAAACTGATGCGTGCAACTCCCTTTCCCCCAAAAGTCTCATTCACTACAGTAATATTGGGAACTTCCAGAGGATACTCACAATCCAAGTTCAAACTTAAACTGCTCAGTGGGTCTCAGGCTCCGTGTGGAACAAATGAAAGACAGGCACCAGGATCACGATGATGATGAGCAGGAGCGAGGAGAGAAGAGTGACAAAAAGGAAGAGAGCGCTGGCCGGTCTGACCATCCTTTTTATACACCAAATTTGAGTTTGCTGCCACCTCCGCCCCTTTCCCAACCAACAGTTTCGTAGTTTGCAAAGGCTACAGCCTTATCTGCGACTGTGATCTTCAGCCCCCATTAGAACATAGAACATGACAGCGCAGTACGGGCCTTTCGGCCCTCGATGTTCCGCCGACCTGTGAAACAACCTGAAGCCTATCTGACCTACACTATTCCATTTTCATCCATATGTCTATCCAGTGACCACTTAAATGCCCTTGAAGTTGGCGAGACTACTACTGTTGCAGGCAGGGCGCTCCACGCCCCTACGACTCTCTGAGTAAAGAAACTGTCTCTGACATCTGTCCTATATCTACCACCCCTCAACATAAAGCTATGTCCCCTCGTGTTGGTCAGCACCATCCGAGGAAAAAGACTCTCACTGTCCACCCTATATAACCCTCTGACTATCTTATAACCAGGGGTTGGTTTAGCTCACTGAGCTAAATCGCTGGCTTTTAAAGCAGACCAAGCAGGCCATCAGCACGGTTCGATTGCCGTACAAGCCTCCCCGGACAAGCGCCGGAATGTGGCGACTAGGTGCTTTTCACAGTAACTTCATTGAAGCCTACTCGTGACAATAAGCGATTTTCATTTTCATTTCATATGTCTCTATTAAGTAACCTCTCAGCCTTCTCCTCTCTGACGAAAACAACCTCAAGTCCCTGAGACTTTCCTCGTAAGACCTTCCCTCCATACCAGGCGACATCTTAGTAAATCTCATCTGAACCCTTTCCAAAGCTTCCACATCCTTCCTATAATATGGTGACCAGAACTGCACGCAGTACTCCAGGTGCGGCCGCAACAGAGTTTTGTACAGCTGCAGCATGACCTTGTGACTCCGAAACTCAATTCCCCCAACTGATGAAGGCTAGCACGCCATATGCCTTCATAACAGCCCTATTAACCTATGTGGCAACTTTCAGGGATTTATGTACCTGGATGCCGAGATCTCTCTGTTCATCTACACTACCAAGAATCTTGCCATTAGCCGAGTCCTCTGCATTCATGTTACTCCTCCCAAAGTTAACCACCTCACACTTTTCCGCATTAAACTCCATCTGCCACCTCTCTGCCCAGCTCTGAAGCTTATCTATGTCCCTCTGTAAGCTATAACATCCTTCAGCACTATCCACAATTCCAACGACCTTCGTGTCGTCTGCAAATGTACTAACCCATCCTTTTACACCCTCTTCCAGGTCATTTATGAAAATGACAAACATCAGTGGCCCCAAAACAGATCCTTGCCGTACACCACTAGTAACTGAACTCCAGGATTAACATTTACCATCAACCACCACCCTCTATCTTCTTTCAGCTAGCCAATTACTGATGCAAACCGCTAAATCACCTTCAATCCCATACTTCCGTATTTTCTGCAACAGCCTACCGTGGGGAACCTTATCAAACGCCTTACTGAAATCCATATAGACCACATCAACCGCTTTACCCTCATCCACCTGTTTGGTCACCTTCTCAAAAAACTCAATAAGGTTTGTGAGGCATGACCTACCCTTCACAAAACCGTGTTGAGTATCGCTAATGAACTTGTTCTTTTCAAGATGATTATAAACCCAATCTCTTGTAAACTTTTCCAACATTTTACCCACAACCGAAGTAAGGCTCACAGTTCTATAATTGCCAGGGTTGTCTCTACTCCCCTTGTTCAAGAGGATTTGCTATCCTCCAGTCTTCCGGCACTATTCCTGTCGACAAAGACGACATAAAGATCAAGGACAAATGTTCTCCAATCTCTTCCCTGGCTTCCCAGAGAATCCTAGGATGAATCCCATCTGGCCCAGGGGACCAATCTATTTTTACACTTTCCAGAATTGCTAACACCTCCTCCTTGTGATCCTCAATCCCATCTAGACTGGTCGACTGTACCTGAGTATTCTCCTAGACAACATTGTCTTTCTCCTGTGTAAACACTGACGAAAAATATCCATTTAACGCTTCCCCTATCTCCTCTGATTCCACACACAACTTTCCACTACTATCCTTGATTGGCCCTAATCTTACACAAGTCATTCTTTTGTTCCTGATATACCTAAAGAAAGTCTAAGGGTTTTCCTTCATCCTATCCGCCAAAGCATTTTCGTGTCGTCTCCTCGCTCTTCTTAACTCTCCCTTTAGATCTTTCCTGGCTAACCTGTAACTCTCAAGTGCCCTAACTGAGCCTTCATGACTCATCCTAACATAACATTGAAGCATACGTGGGCTTAACATCGTTATAGAACATAGAACATAGAACAGTACAGCACAGAACAGGCCCTTCGGCCCTCGATGTTGTGCCGAACAATGATCATCTTCGGTATCAGGTAGTTGAGTGCACCCTATTGTCCCTCCGGAGGTGGTTGAATGCTATCCCATTAAGGAAATTGATTCCATCTTCCCTCTGGCCCAGGGCCGTCAGCGCCTGTATTGAAACTAACCCAGGTGCATTGTTCTTATGTTTCCTCTGGGCCAGGGCCATCAGCGCCAGTATTGAAACTAACCCAGGTGCATTGTTCTTCTGTTTCCTCTGGGCCAGGACCGTCAGCGCCTGTATTGAAATTAACCCAGGTGCATTGTTCTTCTGTTTCCTCTGGGCCAGGGCCATCATCGCCTGTATTGAAACTAACCCAGGTGCATTGTTCTTATGCCGATCTAGTCTGGTGATGTCACAAACTCCTTTATCTTGCAGATAAACTTATCACTGGCCTTTCTGGGTTTCTGCTGCTTGTGGATTTCGAGAGTTGCCTCTCTAAACACAGACATAGGGCTGAGGCTGCTGGGAAGTTTAGTCAATGTCCTGCAGCCCCAAACATGGTTGTGTTTTTTTTACTGCTTTGAAGTTCAAAGTCCTTTTCCCAGCTCGTAAAAGGCTCGAATGTTGCCCAGAAAACCTACAATATCTTGATTGAAATTTTGATATTACTTTGGACCACGTTAGCTGATATTCTCATTCAAAGCCCGATCTGACTGATTCCACATGAAATCAGTCTACACGATGTTCTAACGGAGATGGGGTTCACGGTACGGTGTCTGTCTTCATTCCATAATTCAGATTTTATGTTCATGTCACCATCCCTGGGGGTGTAATGATACATTTTACAACGGGCTGTCTCCATGCCTTTCCCAACTGTATCAAGACTAAGTTACAGTTACATCATGTTATTACTTATTCAGATCTGACATTTCTTTAAAATGACTGGAAATAACTAATTATTGTTGTGGTAAACCAAACACAATAAATATCGAATGAATTTTCGGTGCATTGGAAATATCTAATACGAGTTCCGTTGCGTAGTTTCAGAATGTTTATAAGCTGTGTTCATTTAATCACTTGTTGAAAATGTAGTTTAGATTTCCAGGACAAGACTCAATAAGTAATTAATGCTTATCAGACCAAGCCTGTTTGAAATTCACTCATCATTGCTCAGTTGCATTTTTAATTTAAATAAATATTTACTTTTATTATAATAATCCAATTATATTTCTTAGTCCTGCTGTCAGAAGAAACGGACACAATTTAATCTGCCTGTATATAATTATATTAGAATAATTAACTGTATGAATACATTTCAAAGTGGTTCTCCTTACTCTGCATTAACATTAATAGGTTAAAATGAGTGAAGTGTTCAGTGATTTGGGGAAAACACAAAATCGAACACATTGCAGTCCCCAGAGAGATGTGAAAAGTCAAACAGCAGGGAAACTAACATATGTCTAACACATGCCCTCAAGTCTGTTCTTGGCCTGCTGCAATGTTCCAGTGAAGCACAACGCAAACTGAAGGACAGCATATCATCTTCTGGTTAGGACTGAACATCGAATTCAACAACTTCAGATTATCAGTCCCACCTGACCCATTTGATTGAATTACATTTTAACTGTCTTTGAACATTTATTTCTTTCTTAATATACATTTAATTCCCCCCAATCTTATCCACCTTTCCAGCACCTTTCTCATCTTTGCTGCCCCCTTTCCCTCCCCTCACAACTACAGCTCATCCTTTGATGTTATTGTGCCTGCTGTTTGAACTTTCACATATTTTGTCCTCTCTGTGGACTGGCAGTGACACTCTTTCCCCTTTGTCGCTGTGGCCATTAGCACCCGATTTCCCTGGCTTTCTGTGGCTATGACTCATCTTTCGTTCACAGTATAAATATTTCCCACTTTTTTGCCTGTTATCGGACTCGAAACGGTAGCTCTTTTCTCTCCATGCAGATGCTGCCAGACTTCCTGACATTTTCCAGCATTTTCCCTTTCGTTTCAGATTCCAACATCCGCAATAATTTGCTTTTCTCCAGTTGGAATTAAAGGGTCCTTTTCAAATTGGCAGCCAGTAACTAGTGGGGTGCCACGGGGATCGGTGCTGGGACCCCAGCTGTTCACACAATATATTAATGGTTTGAATGAGGGAACAAAATGCAACATCTGAAAGTTTGCAGTTGATACCAAGTTGGGTGGGAGGGAGAACTGTGACGAGGGTGTATGATTTGGACAGGTTGGACGAATGGGCAAATCAAAGGCAGATACACTATAATTTTGAGAAGTGTGAAGTTATTCACTTTGGAAGCAAAAACAGGAAGGCACATGACGACCTGAATGGTTGTTAATTGGGGGAGGTGTGTGTGCAGCTGGACCTGGGTATCCTTGTGCACCAGTCGCTGAAAAGCATACAGGTGCAACAGGCAGCAAAGAAGGCTAATAGTGTGTTGGCCTTTACTGCGAGAGGTTTCGAGTACAGAGGCAGTGATTTGTTGCTGCAATTATACAGGGCATAGGTGAGGCCACACCTCGAATATTGTGCGCAATGTTGGTCTCATTTCTGAGCAAAGACGTCCTTGCTCTCGAGGGAGTGTAGCGAAGGTTTACCAGACTGATTCCAGGGATCGCGGGAATGTCATTTGAGGAGAGATTGACCAGGTTGGGATTGTTCTCGCTGGAGTTCAGAAGAATGAGGGGTACTCTCATAGATAATTATAAAATTCTAACAGGGCGAGACTGGGTAGATGCAGTGAAAATGTTCCCAATGATGGTTGTGTCCAGAACCAGGAGTCACAGTCTGAGGATTCAAGGTTAGCCATTTCTGTCAGAGATGAGGATACATGTCTTCACCCAAAGAGTGGTGAGCCTGTGCAATTCATTACGACGCGAAGCAGTTGATGCTAAAACATTGCATGACTTCCAGAGGTGGCTAGATATAGCACTTGGGGAGATTGGAGGCAAAGGCTCTGGGAAGAAAGCAGGATAAGGCTATTGAGTTGGATGAAGAGCCATGATCGTGACAAATGGTGGAGCAGGCTCGAAGGGCCAAATGACCTCTTCTTGCTCCTATGTATCAATGTATCTATGTATTCAACTTGCGAGCTCTCCTCTGATCCGTTGTGACTTTACCTTTTGTACCAGTCTACCGTGAGGTACCTTGTCAAAGGTGATACTGAAGTTCATGTATTCAACATCTACTGCCTTTCCTTCATCTAACACCATTGTCACTTCCTCGAAAAACTTGATAAAATGCGTGAGGCACGACCTCCCGTTCACAAAACCATACTGGCTGTCAAAATATGTCCACCTGACTCCAATTATGTGTAATTCCTGCCTATAAGAAACTTTTGCTATAGTTTCCCTACCACTGACGTAAGTCGCAGCGGCCTATAATTTCCTGTATTATCCTTGCTGCCCTTCTTAAACAATAGAACAACATTGGCTACTCTGCAGTCCTCTGGAACATCACCTGCAACTAATGAGGATAGAAAGATTACTGTCAAGACCCCAGCAATTTCCTCCCTTGCCACCCTCAGTATTCTGAAGTTGATGCCATCAGTTCCTGGGGACTTATCTACTTTTATGCTTTTTAAGATGCCGAACACATCTTTATTAATATCAACATAACTTAAAATATCTACACAGTCTACCCAATAACCCTCATCCGCCAAGTATTTCACCTTGGTGAATACTGAGCCAAAGTACTCAATTAGTTTCTGCCTATTTCCTTTGGTTCCATGCCTAAATTCCCAATATCCTTGAATGGATCAACCCTTTCTCTGGCTACCTTACTCTTTACATATGTGCAAAAGGCCTTCAGGTTTTCCTTAATCCTGTATGCCAACGACATTTCATGACCCCTTTAAACTTGCTATCTCCTTCCTTTAGTTCCTTCCAATTTCCTTGTATTCTTCAAGGTCTTCATCTATCCTCAGCCTTTTCGACGTTCGAGTATTTATTTTTTATTTTTTAAAAGGTTAATAATATCCCTCGTTATCCAGACTTTCTTATCCTTTCCACCCTTACCTTTCATCCTGATACGTACATGTCAGTCCAGCATTCTAGTTCACTGACATTTTTTCAGCCTCCCACATGCCGGATGTTGATTTTTCCTCAAATAGCCTCGCGCAATCAACACTCTCCAGATCCTGCCCAAAGCTGTTGTAATCAGCCTTTCTCCAGTCTAACACCTTTACCCGAGACCCACTCCTCCTTTTCCATAAACAGCTTAAAACTTACAGAATTATGATCTCCTACTGAAACGTCGATCACCTGGCCGGGCTCATTCCCCAGCAGGTCTAACATGGTCCTTTCCAGAGTTTAGCTAATTACATATTGTTTCCAGAAACCCTCCTGGACACTCCTTACAAATTCTGTTCCATCCATGCATTTAGCAGCAAGTGCGTCCCGGTCAATGTGGAGAAAGTTATAATCACCCACCACGACAACGCTATTGCTTATGCATCTTTCAAAGATCTATCTGCATATCTGCTCCTCTATCTCCCGCTGGCTGTTCGGAAGTCTGTAGTAAATCCCCAACATTGTGACAGCACCCTCCCTACTCCTCAGCTCTACCCATATTGCCTCGCTGCCTGAACCCTCCATGGTGTCGTCGTTAGCACAGCATTAATATTCTCCCAACCAATATTGCAACTCCCCCACTCCTTTTGCAACCCCTCTGTCATGCCTGAAACATCTAAATCCTCGGACGTTTAGTTATCTATCCCATCACTCTTTCAAACAAGTGTCTGTAATACCAGCAACATCATAATTCCACCTACAATCCAAGCTCACAGGTCATGTCTTCCCAGTAATACATCTCGCGTTGATCCTACTGCACTTCAGTCCACCATCCCCGGTGCGTTGAAGAACCACTCCCTGCCTGCCCTTCCTCTTAATCTTGGCCTTAACCTGTCGCTCTCCCTCAGTTATTTCTCTCGCTGACTTACTGCTCTGGTTCCGACCACCTGGCATACTAGGCAGGTCAATCTGTTTCTCTGCCTTCTACTTTTCTCCTTACTAACTTTTGTTACTTTCCCCTCTTTTCTACCCTCTTACTTCCTGCATTGGTCCCCGTCCCCTGCCACATTAGTTTAAACCCTCTCCAACACCCCTAGAAAACAACCCCCCTGGGACATTGGTCCCAGTCCTAACCAAATATTGAACTGGGCATGACTCAGCAGTGATAATGCAAGCCTACTTGTGACAATAATTATTTTTTTGAAAAATCATATCACCGCCACTTCTATGAATTACACCAGTATCTTCCTGGTGCAACAGTCTGTCCCTCACTAATCCTCCCATTGCAGGATTCTTGAAACAATGGAAGTTAATAGCACAGAAATAGGCCTCTTTGACACATCGAATCGACATCGCCGGTAAATGTTTCAGCCAGCCAATCCCTACTCTCCAGCATTTGGTTAATTTGATTTGACGTTTCTGCCCTGGTTATATAAATCCAAACACATTTTAAAATATGTGAGATTGTCTTTCTCTTTTAGACAATGTGTCACAGATGCTTACATCCTTCAGTTTGACTCCCCCCTCAAATCCTTTCCACCCTTTCCATGAATTGCGATATAACCCCATAATAATCCTTTTCTGTCTTGAAGACTTCCCTGAAGCAGCTGTCAAACTTCTAATTATAACGAATCTACTGCTTATTACATTAATTTTAAAATGATTTTCTGTCAAAGATTTATCGTCCGTCTGTTAAAGAGTCCATGCCAATAATCAGAATGAATTTAAACTTATTTTTGCGTCGAATAAACAATTATTTCATCCAATCTTTGCGTGATTAAATGGAAACAGGGAATAGTTTATTATGTTGAAGTCTGATAAACATTACACGGCCAATTAATGTTTTGCGCAACATTGATATAAAACATGAAATTAACTTTCAATCCATTAAACATAGCAAATACCTTAGGACATTTCATTCCAACTTTCACTGTGAATGCTAAATGATTGTTCATTCCAAATAACGACATGCAGGCGGCTTCTAATTACCATTAAGACACTAATCAAAGTAAGATTGTTGTTCAATCGAATGGAATTTGGACTTCCTGACCATACAACAATAATAAAATGAATTGAACACGTACTGGTTGGGTTCAAAATCATAACGATGAATATCTTTACATTAAACAGATCATTAAAACCATGATAGTTTTTCAATCGGATTGCCCTGGCAAGAAATGTATTACTTTCAATCCATTGATCACTGGCGATATCTTGATTTGTGTTTACTTTGCACAAAAATATGCAATTGGGATTATTTTCCATGTTTTTCCATATCTCGAGTGTTTTGATACAATTAATCACAACAAACATTGTGTTTTCGGCAGAAATGGCAGAAAATCCCTCTGCCCCAATGATTTTGCATTGAACAAAAATTTACATGCGCAACCTATATATCATGAATATCATTAAATGTTAAATGTTTATGAATTAAAGGGTGATTCATTATTGCTTAAATGCAGTATTGTTGGAGGAGGGCTCTTCTACACGGTAACATTGATAGAGGGATACCTTTTACATAAGAGCATTAGAGCATAAGACCTAGGAGCAGGTGTAGGCCATCTGGTCCCTCGAGCCTGCTCCGGCGTTTAGTGAGATAATGGCCGATCTTTTGTGGACTCAGCTCCACTTTACGGCCCGAACAACATAACCCTTAATGCATTAATTCTTCATAAAACTATCTATATTTATCTTAAAAACATATAATGAAGAAGGCTCAACTGCTTCACTGGGCAAGGAATTCCATAGATTAACAACCCTTTGCGTGAAGACGTCCCTCCTAAACTCAGTCCAAAATCTACTTCCCCTTATTTTGATGCTATGCCCCCTAGTTCTGCTTTCACCATAGTGGAAACACCCTGCCGGATCTGTCCTATTTATTCCCTTCATAACTTTATATGTTTCTATAAGATCCCCCCCCCCCCCCCCATCCTTCTAAATTCCAACGAGTACAGTCCTCGTCTCCTCAACCTCTCCTCGTAATCCAACCGCTTCAACTCTGGGATTAACCTAATGAATCTCATCTGCACACCCTCCAGCGCCAGTACTTCTTCGATCAGGTAAGGAGATCAAAATTGAACACAATACCCGACGGTGGCCTCACGAACACCTTATTCAATTACAGCATAACCTCACGAGTCTTAAACTCCACCTCTCTAGCAATGAAGGACAAAATGAGGTTTGCCTTCTTAATCACCTGTTGCACCTGTAAACCGACTTTGTGAGAATCATGCACTAGGACACCCAGGTCTCTCTGCACAGCAGCATGTTTTAATATTTTGCTATTTAAATAAGAATCGTTTTTGCTGTTATTGCTACCAAAATGGATAACCTCACATTTATCAACATTGTATGCCATCAGTCATATCCTAGCACATTCACTTAACCTATCCAAATTTCTCTGCAGACTTCCAGTATCCTCTGCACGTTTTGCTTTTCCACTCATCTTAGTGTCGTCTGCAAACTTGGACACATTGTCCTTGGTCCCCAACTCGAAATCATCTATGTAAATTGTGAACAATTGTGGGCCCAACACTGATCCCTGAGCGACACCACACGCTACTGATTGCCAACCAGAGAAACACCCATTAATCCCCACTCTTTGATTTCTATTCATTAACTAATCCTCTCTCAATGCTACTATTTTTACCTAAATGCCATGCATCTTTATCTGATGGAGCAAACTTTGGTGTGGCATCTTGTCAAAGGCTTTCTGGAAATACAGATATACCACAGCCATTGGCTCCCCCTGATCTCCCCGACATAAACAATGATATTCTCACGCAGTGAGTGGTCAGGAAGGCGAATCCACTGCCTGTATGTGGTGAAAACCGGTTCAATTGAAGAATTCAGAGGGGAATTACACTACGATATGTAAGTGAATCCAGTGCAGGATGATGTCTTGGACGGGTGGCACATCCATCAGACATGAGGGAATCTCTGTTTCCCATCAGCTGTGGCTTCAACATCCAACCGACGATTGGACCGCAATCATCGCCAGATTAGCTGGGCACAGCTGATTGATTGAGGCACCAGGCAGAGCTCGAATATTGGCTCATGTGATGGTGAATGTTCAGGTTCTGAAAGGTCGCAGGGAATCCGGGCCACAGAATGAGCTCCCTGATTGGCTCAGCTTTCTGTATCTCACCGGATACCACTCCGTGAGTGGATGGAGCAGCTGTCAATCAGCGGGCGGAATCTTTGATTGGCTCAGGAGTGTCTCAGCCAGAAGCTAGAGCTCTCTGATAGACTGGCTTTCAGTTATCGGGCGGAATCTCTGATTTGCTGAGGTGGGTCTCAGCCTAAATCTAGAGCTCCCTGATTTGTTGAGATGACTGTCTCCCTGAATGCTATGATTTGGAGATGTCGGCGTTGGACTGCGGCCAGTACAGAAATAAGTCTTAGAACACTAGGTTAAAGTCCAACAGGTTTGTTTCAAATCACTCTCTTTCGGACCACTGCTCCTTCCTCAGATGAATGAAGAGGTATATTCCAGAAACATATGTATAGACAGAGACAAAATTCAAGACAATGCTTTGAATGCGAACATTTGCAGATGATTAAGTCTTTACAGATCCAGAGATATGGGAACCCCAGGTTAAAGAGGTGTGAAATATCTCAAGCCAGACCAGTTCGTAGGTTTTCGCAAGTCCAGGCCAGGTGGGTTTTTTTTTTTTGGGGGGGGGGGGGGGGGGCGTGAATTCAAAGTCCCGTTTGAGGCCGTACTCATGTGTGCAGAACATGGCTGTACGTTTCTGCTCGTTTTTTTTGCGTTGTCGCGCGTCCTGATGGCCGCCTTGGAAAACGCTTACCCGGAGATCAGAGGCTGAATGCCCTTGATTACTGCAATGTTCCCTGACTGGAAGGGAACATTACTGGCGATTGTCGCGCAATGTCCGTTCATCTGTTGTCGCAGCGTCTGCATGGTCTCACCAAAGCACCAAACTTCGGGGCATCCTGTCCGACAGGATTTCCTACAGTTTGAGGGCAGCATGTTAGCATTGTGGATAGCACAATCGCTTCACAGCTCCAGGGTCCCAGGTCGATTCCGGCTTGGATCACTGTCTGTGTGGAGTCTGCACATCCTCCCCGTGTGTGCGTCGGTTTCCTCTAGGTGCTCCGGTTTCCTCCCACAGTCCAAGGATGTTCAAGTTAGGTGGATTGGACATGATAAATTGCCCTTAGTATCCAAAATTTCCCTTAGTGTTGGGTGGGGTTACTGGGTTATGGGGATAGGGTAAAGGTGTTAACCTTGGGTAGGATGCTCTTTCCAGGAGCCGGTGCAGACTGGATGGGACGAAAGGCCTCCTTCTGCACTGTAAATTCTATGCTCTACAGCACATGAGGGAGACAACGCTGGCCGAGTCCAACGAGTATGTACTGCGTACCGGGTGGTTGTTGTTCTCACGTGTAATGATCTGAGACGTCTTGCAGAGATTGGCAGGGTTGTGTGGTGTCGTGGTCGCTGTTCTGCAAGCTGGGTAGTGTGCTGCAAACAATGCTTTTTTTTTAGTTTGCGTGGTTGTTTCAAGGCAAATAGTGGCGGTGTGGGGATGACCTTGGCAAGATGTTCATCTTCATCGATGACTTGTTGAAGGCTGCAAAGAAGATCATGTAGTTTCTCCGCTCCGGGGAAGCACTGGACGACAAAGATTACTCCGGCATTCTCTGAAAGCTGTATCTGATTGGCTGTGGGGGCTGTCACTCTGAAAGCTGTCTCTGGTTGGCTGCCGCGGCTGTCAGTCAGTGCTCCAAGCTCCCTGATTGTATGTGTCGGTCAGTCCGCTGGACAACCAGCCCAGACAGCTGTCTGACACCGCATCTCTGATTGGCTGAGGGCTCTCTTAGCCAGCTTGCGGAGCCCCCTGATTGGCTGTAGCAGTTGCTAGTCCGAAAACGAATTTTCTGATTGACTGAAGTAACTGAGCTCCGGTATCCCAGTCTGGCTGGGACAGCGGTCAGTATGAAAGCCGTGTTTCTGATTGGTTGAGGTTTCCGTGTCCGGTCTTCCTGATTTGCTGGGATAGCAGCCAGTCTGAAGGCCTAGTTTCTGATTGGCTGAGGTTTCTGTGTTCTGGTATCCATTATTGGCTGGGAAAGCTGCAGGTCACAAAGCCGAGCGCAGTCTCTAATATTCTGAAATTTCTGTCAGTCAGTTTTACGAGTTCCTTGATCAGATTCCCCGGAGCCAGACAGCGTTTCGTGCTCCTGATTGGCTTCACTCTGTTGAGCCAATATGAGCGATTTAGGATTGGTTGAGGCGACTCTCAGCCCGCAAATGGAGCTCCTTAATTTGATTTGAGCTGGCAAAATGTGAGTGGGCTTCTGATTGGTTAAGGGGCTGTTTGTCAGAGACTGGCGCTCCCGATTCGTTGAGGGGCTGTCAGTCAACGGTTGAACGTTTTGATTGACTGAATGCGTTATCGGTCTGGGACTGGATCTCGTTTTTGGCTGAAGGGCTGTCAGTCAGTTCTATTTATTGAATAATTTAATAAGTGATGTAACCGGATACTTCACCGCGATCTTGATTTGCTCCCTGAACCTGGACTGAGTCACCACATAAATAAATGTATTTGTGCAGCAATTTAAATCCCGGAGCATATATCCTGCTTGTTGTAAATTATATTGAGGAAGGGTGATATAATATAATCCACTCAAATCCAAATAGAAAAATTTAAAAACATTCACAGTCCAGAGGAGAATGAAAGCTCCGGATATGCTGAAGAGTAAAATCATTGACTTCTTTCTGCTCTCCATCTCTGGGTCTCTACGATGGTCTCCCTGATTCTGAGCCTTCAGTGCCTTCCGAACTCGACTGGTCATTAAAATGTGTCTGACTGTCAGAGCGTTGATCAACAGGATTAAACAGAATGGGATTAATGGGGTTACAACCTTATTAAACCAGGTAAATATAATCCACTCGGGGTCAGTCCAATAGCTACTCTTTGTCCGGCAGAACCACTGGACATTGTCAATTATGTATACAGGTTCATGGATAAAGTAAAAGGGGATGTTTTTTACAGAGAGCAGGAGGCTGCTTGTTGACAGAACCACAGCTGCAGTTTTCCCGGTGCAATGCTTAGTTTTCAGTTGCTGGCAGCGAATGGCCACAAATCGATCAAAGGAGAAAATGAGGGTGAACCAGACAGAACAGTCCATGGCTGCAGTCAGCAGGACACTTTTCACACTGCACACAGGGGTGAGGTACATGATATTCCAGGAGAAATAATATCCTAGTATCTTGCTCAGTATGGGGTTAGTGATAATAAACAATAAATCCGCCATTGCCATGGCCACCAGGTAGTGAGTGGTGCAGGTGGAGAGGCCGCACTTTCCCCGACACAGAATCGCAATTCCCAGTACGTTAACTGTCAGGGAGAGAAGGGAGAAGAAAATGAAATCACTGATTAAACATTCTCAGTGTCTCAACCAGGAGCCAGTTTCAGTATCCATAACATTTGAAGTGCGTGGGTGTGTTTTAGTGCAGTGGGAACATAGATTTTCAATGCAAAGAGGGAAGCAAATCATGCACCATGGACTTTGCAGTGCCGCAGGAGGCCATTCAGCCCATCCAGTCAGCACAGGAACATGGAAAGATCACCCTATCTAAGCCCGCACCTCCTCCCTATCTCCGTAGCCCAGTAACCTCATCTAATATTTAGACACTAAGG
Organism: Scyliorhinus canicula; assembly: GCF_902713615.1. Taxonomy (NCBI): domain Eukaryota; kingdom Metazoa; phylum Chordata; class Chondrichthyes; order Carcharhiniformes; family Scyliorhinidae; genus Scyliorhinus; species Scyliorhinus canicula. The sequence goes on along the minus strand of NW_024055875.1, from coordinate 173,149 downwards.
GCAATTTAGCATGGCCAATCCAGCTAACCTACACATGCTGGGACTGTGAGAGGAAGCTGGAGCATCTGGAGAAAACGTAACCAAATTTTCTAAGAGGGAAACGGGGGGCGGGGGGGGATATTTCAATTTCAGCTCAGTTACTTTGATTGTAGTGGGAACAAAATGTGACAATTGAAATACCTTTGGGAGATTATACACTTGTCCTTCAGTCTGATTTACAGGATGAACTCAGACTGTCCCTGTTTCCAAAAGCCAATACAAGCTTGACAGAAATCGTCATTGCTCCTCATTGCCAATTATTGTACCACACCTTCAAATAGAAATTTCATTGGTGAGAATTCCTGATGGAGTTGGACACCAGCCTGGTTTAGAGGAATCATACCATGGAATCATAGAATTTACAGTGCAGAAGGAATCCATTCGGCCCTTCGGGTTTGCACTGGCCCTTGGAAAGAGCACCGCCTGTCCCCACACTAACCCCGTCACCCAGTAACCTCACCTTACTTTTGAAAACTAAGGGACAATTTAGAATGGCCAGACCCCCAACATGCTCATCTTTGGGTTGTGGGAGCACGGTAGCATTGTGAATAGCATAATTGCTTCACAGCTCCAGGGTCCCAGGTTCGATTTAGGCTCGGGTCACTGTCTATGCGGAGTCTGCACATCCTCCCCGTGTGTGCGTGGGTTTCTTCCGGGTGCTCCGGTTTCCTCCCACAATCCAAAAATGTGAATGTTAGGTGAATTCTCCATGCTAAATTACCCTTAGTGTCCAAAATTGCCCTTAGTTTTGGGTGGGGTTACTAGGTTATGGGGATAGGGTGGAGGTGTTGACCTTGGGTAGGGTGCTCTTTCTAACAGCCGGTGCAGACTCGATGGGCGGAATGGCCTCTTTCTGTACTGTAAATTCTATGAAACGGGAGAACCCGGAGGAAACCTACGCTGACTTCGCGCAGACTCTGACCCAAGGCCGGAATTGAACCAGGGATCCAGAAGCTGTGAGGCTGCAGTGCTAGCCACTATGCTACCGTGCCGCCATCACGGAATTATCCATGATCAATGGAAAAAATAAATAGGCGCAATACCTCCCCAATTCCTAATCATGGGACGAATAAATCCTATTCAGTCTCCTGAACATTGCCAAGGCACCCTCTCCCAGGGATACGTCAGCGCCATGCTCCTAATTTCCTTAGATCACATTGTTCCTGTGAATTCATCCTGCCCCCGTTTGGAAACAACCCATGATAAGCATTTCTCAGGAATATTCCAATTCCGACATTGAGCATTCCCCAGTGCTCACTTGGCAGGAATTGACCGCCTCCTGATTCCCAACTATTGCATTCAATTAAAACTAGGATATTCCAAAAACAAGGGTGTTAAAATGGTGCATAATGTTTGCAGTCTACAGTTGCTGAAGTTAAAGTTGAGTCCTGAGGGCTGTAACGTGCATCATTGGAAGATTCGGTGCTGCTGTTCCAGCGTGCGTTCAGCTTCACTGGATTGTTACAGCAGGCTAAGGGCAGATATGTGGGTATGGGAGCAAGGTGCTGAGTTAAAATGGCCACAAGAAGAAGGCTGGTGTCATACTTGTGGGCTGAGCGAAGGTGTTCCCAAAGCTGTCACCCAGTCTGCGTTTAATCTCCCCAATGTAGAGGAGACGGTAATGGAACCAGCGAATTCAGTCGACCAAATTGAAGGAAGCAGAAGTGAAACGCTGCTCCTCCAGAAAGGAGAGATTGCTTCCGGAAATCATGAGACGGGAGGAGGTAAAGGGGAAGATTTTGCGCCTTCTGTGATTGCAATGCAAGGTGCAGTGGGAAGGGGAAGGGTGCTGGGATGATGGAGGAGTGGATAAGGGTGTCAAGGGGAGAGCAGTAGCCAAGGAATGAAACATTGTGACGGCTGTTTGGAGGGAGGGAAGATGCCCTCCATTGTGCCATCATTCGGGAGTTGGCATAAATGGTCGAGGATAATCCTTTGAAGGCATAGGCCCGTGGTGTGGAAAGGACGTACAGGGATATCCTATCCTGCTTCTGGGAGGAAGGAGGATGTGTGAGGGCAGAGGTGTGGGAAATTACTTTAACACGATTCAGCCCCGTCAACAAAAGGGCGGTGGTGGGAGCAATTAGGGCTGAGGAAAAGGCAGACATGCCAGAAGGACCATACAGCAATTGACGGAGACCTCTGAACTGAGAGAATTGGATTCAGTCCTGGCAGGAAGCAGGGTGTGAGGATCTATACACGTGGTAGCTGGGGACTCGATGGGCTTGTAATGAATATAGGTGTTCAGTCTATCACTGGAAATGAGACAAAAAGGTAAAGGAAGTGTCGTAGATGGACTCTGCAAAGATGATGTGATGGAAATTGGAAGCAAAGTCGATTCATATGGCCAGGTCCAGACAGAAGAATGAAACGTCACCAATATAGTCATCGTTGTAACAGAAATTGAGTTGCGGAGGGGACCAGTATAGAACTAAATCAAGAAGTGCTCCACATAACCCACAAAATCACAGACATAGCGGGGTACAAGAGGGTACCCTTTGCCGCACGTTTTATTTCCAATAAGTAAGATAGGTTAAAGGAGCAATTATTGAGTGACTGAGCAAGTTCAGAAATGGGAAAAAGAATCACAAAACCGAGTCGAATAGTATATTGTTGGATATCGTAAATGTCAGGGTGCAGTTTATGTTTGAGCAGTTGAATAGAAGACCGAGATATCGTGACATTTTGCTTCATACATTGAATATTAAACATTTTCAAAACACAGCCCATCTCTTCCTGTTTTCAATCTATCCAATTGTGAAACACAGAGAGGATGAGGTCCATTGAATGGAGCAACCACTCACCAATAAAAAAGACATAATTCAAAATAGAACCGACTTATTTCATTCCAGTTCCTGACCCACACACAATACAATTCTACACGGTCAGATAGTCCCAGTAATGATGGATAATTGCATCTGATATTCCTCTCTGTTGAGAAACCGACATTCAGTCCAACTCTACACTGACAGATACTTCTAGAAATACCTGTTAGTTGTTGTCAGATATTCTACTCTGGTTCGAGACCCACATTCAGTACAATTATACATTGACAGGTACTGTGATGTGGCGATCCCGTCGTTAGACTGAGGTGGGCACAGCAAGAAGTGTGACAACAGCAGGTTAAAGTCCAAATGGTTTATTTTGGAATCACTAGCTTTCAGAGCGCAGATTCTTCATGAAGTGAGTGAGGTCATTGTCAGTTGATGAAAGGGATTCTAACATAGAACATAGAACAGTACAGCGCAGAACAGGCCCTTCGGCCCTCAATGTTGTGCCGACCCATGATAACTCTACTCAAACCCACGTATCCACCCTATACCTGTAACCCAACAACCCCCCCCCCCCCCCTTAACCCTACTTTTTATTAAGACTCTACGGGCAATTTAGCATGGCCAATCCACCTAACCCACACATCTTTAGACTGTGGGAGGAAACCGGAGCACCCGGAGGAAACCCACGCACACAGGGGGAGGACGTGCAGACTCCACACAGACAGTGACCCAGCCGGGAATCGAACCTGGGACCCTGGAGCTGTGAAGCATTTATGCTAACCACCATGCTACCCTGCTGCCCCAAATAACGATAGACATGTTTAAAGACATTTCATTTAAGTGAATTACATCTTTGATCAGGTATCAGTATAACAGTGAGCACGAGATCAGCATTAAACATTTTCAGTCACAATTTAATATCAGAGAGCCGCTGACATCTTGACCGGTGACAGCCACTTACCAGGAACACCAACAGCAGCAACGATTGGGTAGAATGCTTTCTCAGCAATATCTATAGGATTAGGCATATTCAGTGTGAACTGATGTGTACCTTCGCACATCTAACAGTCTCTCTGTCTTAAACTCTGAGGTTATATATTCCCAAAGCCTTGAACTTATACCCTGAGGAACCACATCAGCGATCTAGAGATTGCATCATCGTTTAACTTCGTTGTTAAAGATATGAGCCAACAGATTACGACATTGCGTTCTTCAAAATAAATTATTACTTTTTGATCGAGTGACCACTTTCGAAACCCTGCACTGTATTAATCTCATTGATCATCTAACAATAACAGAAAGGATACTGTCCACTCAGAAAAAAGCACTCCCATCTCCAGATCTCAAGTTTCTTCAGTGACATCCGTCACTCGACTGTGACTATTCATTGATTCAGTTCCCATTGTCAATGTGTTTTACTGGATGGTTCCCCTGCACTCTGGCATTCAGCTGCATTTTTAACTGCGTCAATCAGAGATTCAGTTCCAATTCTCAATGTGTTTCTTTGGGTGGTTCCATTGAACTCTGGCGTGTAGCTGCCTCTGTAGCGGGGACCTGTCAGTGATTCAGCGCAGATTTCAGTGCTTTTCTCTTGGTGGTTCCACTGCACTCTGGGATGAAGCTGCCTCTTTAAATGTCACCATTGAGTTTTGTGATTTAACTGGGTTCAAGCTGACAATAAGTTGCATATTTCCATGAATCTAAAATCTGGATGTCCAAGGAAAATAATTCCCAACATGAATCTGGCACAGATCTTCAAACAAAGAAAACATTTTGATTAATCGGAACAGCTCAGAAAAGTCTGCGCCAGCAGCTCCTTATAATGCAGCTGCGAAAACTAATACACTGTTTTCAACTGATACTGCCCCTCTAGCTGATACACCCACTTAAATAGAGAGTGAGACGGACTGAGATGTGGAGTAAGAGAGGGAGAGAGCTGGTCTGTGAGAATTTCTGATCAAAGACAGGATGAGAGAGAAAGTGTGTAAGTGGGAAAGGGGGTGAGAGAGAAGAGAGTGCCAGAAAAAGACGATGATAGACACAGAAAGTGAGTGTGAAAGAGCATGAGAGAGAAACAAGATGTGAGCGTCTGAGAGAAACATAGTGACAGAAAGAGCGTGAAAGGGAAAGAGGGTCAGTGCGATTGAGTGAGAGAGAAACAGGGTGAGTGGAAATGAGAGTGGGAGATAAAGGATGAGAGAGAAAGAGGGAGAAAATGTGTGCGAGAGAGACAGGGTGACAAGGGCAGAGGATGAGATTGAAAGAGACTGCGAAAAAGGGGATGAGAGAGCAAGAGGGTGAGGGAAGCGATGCGAGAGAAATAGGGTGAGAGGGAAAGAGTGTGAGAGAGAAAGTTTCTGTGAGAAATAAATGGTCAGAACGATATGAGGAAGCTGATTTTCTGGGGGAAATGGAAGAGGAGAGAGTGGAGACAGAGCGGGCAAGTGGCTGAGCGAGGCAAATGGTGTGAGAAGGACGAATTTTGAACACTAAAATAAGGTTTGAGGTGAGACGGTCGGCATTAGTGGGGCAGGCTTGGACGGCTGAAGGTCCACCTCCTTTCTGTACGTTTGTTTGTTTATTTTGATCTATAAGAATAATACAATGTCCTGTGCAGAATGAGGCTATTCGGCCCATCGAGTCTACAGTGGCCCTTGGAAAGTGCACCCTACCCAAGCCCACACACCATACCCGTAGCCCAGTAACGACACCTCTACTTATTTGACACGAAGGACAATTTTGCATGGCCAATCCAACTAAGCTGCATATCTTTGTACTATGGGAGGAACCCAGAGTACCCAGTAGAAAATCACACAGAAAAGGGGAGAACATTCAGACTCCACACAGTGACTCAAGCCGGGTATCAAAGCTGGGACCCTGGAGCTGTGAAACAACTGTGCTAACCACTGTGCTACCGTTCTGCCCACGGTATCTATGTGAAATGGCACCGCCATAAATATCTCAAGTGTCCGTGAGTTTGAGCGAGTGAGAGAGAAAAAGACAGAGAGAGATGGAGTCAGCGATAAAAGAGGGGTGAGAGTGTATGTGTGAGAGAATGATAGATGGTGATAGAGAATGAAGGGGGAGTGAGGGAGAGTGAGAGAGAGAGAGAGATGGAGAGTGAGAGGGGAAATAGGGGGTGAGTGTTTGTGAGAGAGAGTCAGAGAGAGAGGGTGCGAGAGGCAGAGAGAGACGAGTTGAGGTACAGAGAATTTGGGTCAGCTGGCGGGAGAGAGGAAGCTGAGATGCTCGTTTTCCTGGGAGGCGATAGGCAATTGAGACAGGCAGTGTGACTGAAAGTGAATGTGTGAGTGAAGCAGCATGATAGAGGGGACAAGTGCGAAAGAGGAATTGAGTTTTGGAGAGGGAAGGACTGTGACGGTTGGAGAGTGTGTGAAGGAGGAATTGTGCGAAATAGAGGGTCTTGCAGAAAGGGAGGGATGAGAGAGAGGGAGAGGGGAAGGGAATGTGATAGAGGGAGGGAGGGAGACGGGGAGGGATAGTGAAACAGGGAGACAGTTTGAGATCGGGATTGTGTAGGAGGGAGGGTGTGAGAGAGGAAGATTGTCTGAGAGAGTAGGAGAGAGCGAGGGGTTGTGAGAGAGGCAGGGAGTGAGAGAGAGTTCGACAGTGTGAGTGAAGGAGTTGGAGACAGCGAGGGAGTGTGATAGACAGAGGGGGGTGAGAGAAAGAGAGGGTGAGAGAGCAGTGTGAGAGAGGGTCACAGTGTGAGAGGGAGTGAATGCGCGAAAGGGAGGGATTTCGAAAGCCGGAGAGACTATGAGAGGGGGCAGAGTGCTTGAGAGGGAAAGAGTGTGTGGGAATGAGGGAGCATGAGAAAGGGGAGAGAGTAGCAGATAGCGGGTGTGTGAGAGGCAGAGACTTTGAGAGAGTGGGTGTGAGAGAGAGTGTGAGCTAGTTATGAGGGAGAATGTGTGCGATAATACGTGTGCGAGAGTGTGTGAGAGAGCGTGTGTATGAGAGAGACTGTGTGTGCGAGAGAGTGTGGGAGTGTGTGGGAGAGAAAGTGTGAGAAAATGTGTATGCGAGTGTGTGAGAGAGAGTGTGAGAGAATGTGTGTGAGAGTGTGTGTGATAGAAAGTGTGTGATAGTGTGCTGGACAGAGCAAGCATGTGTGCAAGAGTATGCTAGAGACTGTGTGTGATACTGTGTATGTGAGACAGTGAACGCCTGAGTGAAGTTGCAAGAGAGTTAGTGAGTGTGTGTGTGAGAGAGTGCGAGAGAGTGAGATGCAGATGGTAAACGGCTGCGAGAGTGATGGTGTGAGATAGTATGCTTGGAAAGTGTGTGAGTCCGTGTGCATGAGCGATTGTGTGTGATAGAGGGTATAAATGACAGTGCGTGTGTGATAAAGTGTGTTTGAGAAGTTCAAAGTCTGAGAGATGATTTTTTGAGAGGGTCTGTGATGTCGTGAGTGAGTGTATGCGTGTATGAGAGTGCGTGTGAGAGAGAGCGTATGTGAGAGTTGTGAGAGAGTGTGAGATTGTGTGAAAGAGAGAGAGTTTGAGATGGTGAAAGTCTGATAGAGGATTGAGTGAGAGAGAGTGTGCGTTTATGTGAGTGCGTTTGAGTGTGTGTATGAGAGTGTGTGTTTGAGAGAGAGTGTGTGTGAGAGAGTATGTGAGAGGCAGTGTGAGTGTGTGTTTGCATGAGAGTGTGTTAGTGTGTGTGAGAGTGTGTGGTGAGAGAGTCTGTGAGAACGTGTAAGTGAGTGTGAGAGAGTGAGTCTGAGAAGGTGAAAGTCTGATAAAGGATTGTGTGAGAGAGTGTGTGAGAGAGTTTTTGTGAGAGAGTGAGTGTGAGTGTGTGTGCGAGAGAATTTAACTGTAAGACAATGAACGTCTGTGAGAATGTGCTTGAGTATGTAAGAGAATGTACTTCTCAGAGAGTGTGTGTTTGTGAGTGTGAACGTCGAACAGAATGCACGGATATGAGAAAGTGTTAGTGAGAAAGAGAGAACGTCTGAGAGTGACTGTGTGTGAGTGTTAACGTTGATGAGAGTATGCCTGTATGAGAAAGTATGAGTTTGTGTGTGTGAGAGTGTAAATGTGTGAGAGAGTGACGGTGTGAGAGTGAACGTCGAAGAGTGTGTGTCCATATGAGAAAGTGTGTGTGAGAACAGGAGTGTGAGCGCCGGAGTGTGGGAGCCGGAGTGTGGGAGCCGGAGTGTGGGAGCCGGAGTATGAAAGCTGGAGTGTGAGAGCCGGAGTGTGAGAGCCGGAGTGTGAGAGCCGGAGTATGGTAGCCACTGTGTGGGTTCCGAAGTGTGAGAGCTGGAGTGTGAGAGGGGGAGTGTGAAGGCCGAATGTGCGAGTGCGCGAGCTGGTGTTTGAGAGCCGGAGTGTGAGAGCCGATGTGTGAGAGCCGGAGTGTGAGAGTCGGTGTGAGAGCAAGAGTGTGAGAGCCGGAGTGTAAGAGGGGGATTATGAGGGGGGAGTGTGAGACAGGGAGTGTGAGGGGGGAGTGTGAGAGCCAGAGTGTGAGAGCTGGAGTGTGAGAGGGTGAGTGTTAGAGCTGGAGAGTGAGAGCTGTAGTGTAAGAGCCGGTGTGAGAGCCGGAGAGTGAGATCCGAAATGTGCGAGCTGGAATGTGAGAGCCGGTTTGTGAGAGTCGGTATGTGAGAGCCGGTGTGAGAGAGCCAGAGTGGGAGAGCGGGATTGAGAGGGGGTTGAGAAGCGCAATGTGAGTGGGGGAGTGTGAGATCCGGAGTGTCAGAGCCGGGTGTGAGAGCCTCAGAGTGTAAACATGTGTGAGAGCCTGTGATAGACCTAGAGTATGAGAGCGTGCTTGAGAGCAGGTATACGCAAATTTATCGACTTTGTGAAATGTTTCTGAAGCCAACGCCAATCATTTTAGTAAACATCAAGCCAGCTGCAGCACATCCTTATAAATAAAGGTTAGTCAGAAACTTAACAGTGTGCTTTGCTGTCAAGAATAATCCTGAGAGAGAGAAACACAGCGGTATATTGAAACGGTATCGAGAGCCGAAGAGAGAAAGAGAGGAGATGGAGCATTGGATAGGTGCAGACCTCGGCAGTGGAGATCGAGAGCAGAGATCTTCTATCTCACCCTGTCTCGCCCCAGCTCTATATCTGTTCCAATACCTCAACCCTGCTTTTCTCCCCCAATCCTCCCCTGCCCTATACCGATCCAATATTCCATCACTGCTCCTCTCTTATTCTGCCCCTCCTCCCCTGCATTATGCCGATCCAATACTCCACCGCTGCTCCTCTCTCTTTCTGCCGCCCTCCTCCTCTGCTCTATTCCGATCAAAAACTTTATGTCTGCTCCTCTCTCTCTCCCCTCTTCTTTTGGTCTATATTGTCCAATAATCCACATCTTCCTTTCCAACATCCAAGGCTGGACTCTCCGATATTGAGAATAAGTGCTGAACATAGATCATAGAATGATACAGCGCAGTACAGGCCCTTCGGCCCTCGATGTTGCACCGACATGGATAAAATCTAAAGGCCATCTAACCTACACTATGCCCTTATCATCCATATGCTTATCCAATAAACATTTAAATGCCCTCAATGTTGGCGAGCTCACTACTGTTGCAGGTTTGGCATTCCACGGCCTCACCACTCTTTGCATAAAAAACCCAACTCTGAACTCTGTCCTATATCTATTACCCCCCAATTTAAGGCTATGTCGCCTCGTGCTAGCCACCTCCATCCGCGGGAGAAGGCTCTCGCTGTCCACCCTATCTAACCCTCTGATCATTTTGTATGCCTCTATTAGGTCACCTCCTAACCTTCTTCTCTCTAACGAAAACAACGTCAAGTCCAACAACCTTTCCTCAGAAGATTTTCCCTCCATACCAGGCAACAACCTGGTAAATCTCCTCTGCACCCGTTCCAAAGCTTCCACGTCCTTCCTATAACGAGGCGACCAGAACTGTACGCAATACTCCAAATGCGGCCGTACTAGAGTTTTGTACAACTGCAACATGACCTCATGGCTCCGGATCTCAATCCCTCTACCAATGAAGGCCATCACACCATAGGCCTTCTTCACAACCCTATCAACCTGAGTGGCAACTTTCAGGGATCAATGTACATGGACACCGAGATCCCTCTGCTCATCCACACTACAAAGAATTTTACCATTAACCAAATAATCCTCATTCCTGTTATTCTTTCCAAAGTGAATCACCTCTCACTTCTCCACATTAAACTCCATTTGCCAACTCTCAGCCCAGCTCTGCAGCTTATCTATATCCCTCTGTAACCTGTAACATCCTTCCGCACTGTCGACAACTCCACCGAATTTAGTGTCGTCTGCAATTTTACTCACCCATCCTTCTGCGCCCTCCTCTAGGTCACTTATAAAAATGACAAACAGCAACGGCTCCAGACCTTGTGGTACGCCACTCGTAACTGAACTCCATTCTGAACATTTCCCATCAACCACCACTCTCAGCCTTCTTTCAAATAGCTAATTTCTGATCCACATCTCTAAATCACCCTCAATCCCCAGCCTCCGTATTTTCTGCAATAGCCGACCGTGGGGAACCTTATCAAACGCTTTACTGAAATCCATATACACCACATCAACTGCTGTACCCTCGTCCACCTATTGAGTCACCTTCTCAAAGAACTTGATAAGGTTTGTGAGGCATGACCTACCCATCACAAAACCATGATGACTATCCCAAATCATATTATTCCTATCTAGATGATTATAAATCGTATCTTTTATAATCCTCTCCAAGACATTACCCACCACATACGTTAGGCTCACAGGCCTAAAGTTACCGGGGTTATCTCTACTCCCCTTCTTGAACAAAGGGACCACATTTGCTATCCTCCAGTCCTCTGGCACTATTCCTGTAGCCAAGGATGACCTAAAAATCAAAGATAAAGGCTCAGCAATCTCTTCACTTGCTTCCCAGAGAATCCTAGAATACATCCCATCAGGCCCCGGGGACTTATCTATTTTCACCTTGTCCAGAATTGCCAACAGGTCTTCCCTACGCACCTCAATGCCATCGATACTATAAGCCTGGGTCTCAGCATTACGCTCCACAATATTATCTTTTTCCTGAGTGAATACTGACGAAAAGAATTCATTTAGTATCTCGCTTATCTCCTCAGCCTCCACACACAACTTCCCAACACTGTCCTTGACAGGCCCTACTCTTACCCTAGTTATTCTTTTATTCCTGACACACCTAATGAAAGCTTTTGGGTTTTCCATGATCCTACCTGCCAAAGACATCTCATGTCCCCTCCTTGCTCGTCTTAGCTCTCTCTTTAGATCCTTCCTCGATTCCCTATAACTATCAAGCGCCCCAACTGAAACTTCACGCCTCATCTTCACATAGGCCTCCTTTTTCCTCTTAACAAGAGATTCCACTTCTTTGGTAAACTACGGTTCCCTCGCTCTACCTTTTCCTCCCTGTCTGACTGGTACGTACTGATCAAGAACACGCAATAGCTGTTCCTTGAATAAGCTCCACATATCCAGTGTGCCCAACCCTTGCAGCCTACTTCTCCAACCTACTAAGTCAGGTCTAATGGCATTATAATTGCCCTTCCCCCAGCAATAACTCTTGCCCTGCGGAGTATACTTATCCCTTTCCATCACTAATGTCAAGGTCACCGAATTGTGGTCACTGTCTCCAAAGTGTTCACCTACCTCCAGATCTAACGTCTGGCCTGGTTAATTACCCAAAACCAAATCCAATGTGGCCTCACCTCTTGTTGGCCTGTCAACATATCGTGTCAGAAAACCATCCTGCACACATTGTACAAAGAACGACCCATCCAATGTACTCGAACTATATATTTTCCAGTCAATATTAGGAAAGTTAAAGTCTCCCATAACAACTACCCTGTTACTTTCGCTCTTTTCCAGAATCATCTTCGTCATCCTTTCCACTACATCTCTTGTACTATTAGGTGGCCTATAAAAATCTCCCAGCACTTTGACCTCTCCTTTCCTGTTTCTACCCTCAGCCCATACTACCTCGGAAGAAGAGTCCCCATCTTGCATCCTTTCTGCCACCGTCATACTGTCCTTGACTAGCAGCGCCACACCTCCCCCTCTTTTGCCCCCTTCTCTGACCTTACTAAAACACCTAAACCCCGGAACCTGCAACAACCATTCCTGTCCCTGCTCTATCCATGGGCGGGATTCTCCGACCCCACGCAGGGTCGGAGAATTGGCGGGAAGCGGCGTTATTTCCGCTCCCGCAGGTTTTCGAATTCTCCCACCGGTAAAAAACCGGCGATGTGCAAATCCCGCCGGCAGCCTGTGAAAACAGGTGGCGCCGGCGGGATTTCATTTTATTTGCACTGACCTTAAATCTCCGGCCCGGATGGGCCGAAGTCCCGCCGACGTGGCCACGGGTCACGTCGGCGAAAATCACAGTTGATTTAAAACGGCGTCAACCATTGATGATGGTTGACGCCGTTCAGTGTCGGGGGTGGGTTGCGGCATGGGGGGGGGGGGTGGGTTGCGGCCATCGGGGGAGTAGGTTGCGGCCATCGGGGGAGTGGGTTGCGGCCATCGGGGGGTGGGTTGCGGCCATCGGGGGGGTGGGTTGCGGCCATCGGGGGGTTGCGGCCATCGGGGGGGTGGGTTGCGGCATCGGGGGGTTGCTGCCATCGGGGGGTTGCGGCCATCGGGGGAGTGGGTTGCGGCATGGGGGGGGCATCGGGGGGGGGGGTGGGTTGCGGCCATCGGGGGGGTGGGTTGCGGCCATCGGGGGGGGTGGGTTGCGGCCATCGGGGGGGTTGCGGCCATCGGGGGGGTGGGTTGCGGCATCGGGGGGTTGCGGCCATCGGGGGGTTGCGGCCATCGGGGGAGTGGGTTGCGGCATGGGGGGGGCATCGGGGGGGGGGGGGGGGTGGGTTGCGGCCATCGGGGGGGTGGGTTCCGGCCATCGGGGGGATTTGGGGGCAGCGGCGGGCAGAGAGGGGGGGGGCGACGGATGCCCGGGGCCAACGCACCGTCGCCCCCCCTCTGTACGCCGCTGCCCCTACCCTAACCACCCCCCCCCCCACCACCCCTACCTCCCTCCAACGCCCCTACCCACCTCCCCACCACCCCTACCCCCCTCCACCGCCGCCCCCCATCTCTCGCAATGCCGCAACCCCCCCCCCCTCAACGCCGGGTCCCCCCCTCAACGCCGGGTCCCCCCCTCAACGCCGGGTCCCCCCCCTTCAACGCCGGGTCCCCCCCCTCAACGCCGGGTCTCTCTTCCTCCCCCTCCTCCCCCCCAACGCCGGGTCTCTCCCCCCCCCCCCCAACCCCGGGTCTCTCTATCCCCACCACACAAACGCCGGGAATCGCCACTTCCGCAGCGGGTGAAACTGACGCGTATCGCGTCAGTCCGCTGCTGGCCCTTTCGGGAACGGAGATTACCGGCTTAAAAGAAGGTCCTGACGCCGGAGTCATCCGCACCGCTTTATCCCGCCGGAAATTGGCGTCACGTCGGTCTGCGGAGAATTTCGCCAATGACCTCATGGCTCCGAAAGTCAATACCTCTACCAATAAAAGCTAACACACCGTACGCCTTCTTAACAACCCTCTTAACCTTGGTGGCAACTTTCAGGGATCTATGGACATGGACACCGAGATCTCTCTGCTCGTCCACACTACAAAGAATCTTACCATTAGCCCAGTACTCTGTCTTCCTGTTATTCCTTCCAAAATGAATCACCTCACACTTTTCTGCATTAAACTCCATTTGCCACCTGTCAGCCCAGCTCTGCAGCTTATCTATGTCCCTCTGTACCTTTTAACATCCTTGCGCACTGTCCACAACTCCACCGACTTTAGTGTCATCTGTAAATTTACTCATCCATCCTTCTACGCCCTCCTCCAGGTCAGCGGCCCCAAAACGGATCCTTGTGGTACACCACTAGTAAATGGACACCAGTCAGAGCATTTCCCATCAACCACCACCGTTTGTCTTCTATCAGCTAGCCAATTTCTGATCCAAAGTGCTAAATCACCCTGAATCCCATGCCCCTGTATTTTCTGCAACAGCCTACCATGGGGAATCTTATCAAACGCTTTACGGAAATCCATATACACCACATAAACTGCTTTATCCTCATCCACCTATTTGGTCACCTTTTCGAAGAACTCAATGAGTTTTGTGAGGCACGAGCTACCCTTCACAAAACCATGTTGACTATCACTAATCAAATTATTCCTTTTCAGATGATTATACATCCATTCTCTTATAAACCTTTCCAAGAATTGTCCCACAACAGAGGTAAGGCTCACTGGTCTATAGTTACCGGGGTTATCTCTACTCCCCTTCTTGTACAAGGGGACAACATTTGCTATCCTCCAGCCCTCTGGCACTATTCCTGTAGACAAAGATGACTTAAAGATCAAAGCCAAAGGCTCTGCAATCTCCTCCCTCGCGTCCCAGAGAATCCTAGGATAAATCCCATCCGGCCCAGGGGACATCTATTTTCACACTTTCCAGAATCGCTGACACCTCCTCCTTATGAACCTCAAGCCCTTCTAGTCCAGTAGAATGTATCTCAGTATTCTCCTCGACAACTTTGTCTTTGTCCTGTGTGAATACAGACGAAAAATACTCATTTAGCACCTCTCCTATCTCCTCGGACTCCACGCACAACTTCCCATTACTGTCCTTGACTGGCCCTACTCTTACCTTAATCATTCATTTATTCCTGACATACCAAGAGAAAGCTTTAGGGTTATCCTGGATCCTACCTGCCAAAGACGTCTCATGTCCTCGCTTGGCTCTTCTTAGCTGTCTCTTTAGAGCCTTCCTAGCTAACCTGTAACTCTCAAGCGACCCAACTGAACCATCACATCTCATCTTCACATAAGCCTCCTTCTTCCTCTTGGCAAGTATTTCAACTGCTTTAGTAACCCATGGTTCCCTCGCTCGACCACTTCCCCCCTGCCTAACAGGTACATACTTATCAAGTACACGCAGTCGCTCCTCCTTGAACATGTTCCACATTTCCATTGTGCCCATCCCCTGCAGTTTTCTTCTCCAGCCTATGCATCCTAAGTCTTGCCTCATCGCATCATAATTGCCTTTCCCCCAGCTATAACTCTTGCCCTGCGGTGTATACCTATCCATTTCCTACACTAAAGTAAACATAACTGAATTGTGGTCACTATCACCCAAGTGCTCACCTACCTCCAAATCTAACACTTGTCCTGGTCCATTACCCAGTACCACATCCAATACGGCCACGCCTCTTGTTGGCCTATCTACATACTGCATCAGGAAACCCTTCTGCACACATTGGACAAAAACGGACCCATCTAAAGTACTCGAACTATAGTGTTTCCAGTCAATATTTGGAAAGTTAAGGTCCCCCATAACAACTACCCTGTTATTTTCGCTCCTATCCAGAATCATCTTTGCAATCCTTTCCTGTACATCTCTGGAATTTTTCGGAGGCCTATAGAGAAGCCCTAACAGGGTGACCTCTCCTTTTCTGTTTCTTAACTCAGCCCATACCACCTCAGTATTCGAGTCCTCATCAAATGTCCTCTCAGCCACCGCAATACTGTCCCTGACTAACAATGCCACCTCTTCCCCTTCTTACCACCTTCCCTGAGCTTACTGAAATATGTAAACTCTGGAACCTGCAACAACCATTCCTCGCCCTCGTCATTTACATGTCAATATTGAGCAATCCTCAGAGGCAGACATTCCACACATGGCAGAGACTAGGGCTGGAGTTTGCTCACAGCTCACAGGGTAAATCTGAGTCTGGGGGACTTCAGTTCTCAAACCAATCCTCCCACTACACTGAAAACATTGCTCCTCTTGTTCAGTGTGTGCCTGTGTGTGTTGTGGAGTGTGTCAATCTGTTTGTTTTTCACCTGTGAATTGTGTGTGTTGGTATGTTGCTGAGAGATTGACAGGGGAGTGGAAATGCTGGACTCCTGTTGTGCTGTTTTGTGTCGGTTTGAAAATGTCCCTCTTATTGTCTTTCTAACCAATTTTATCTCTTTTTCTCCCAAGGGATTTTTATTTGGAGAACTTTAAGGTAGTCGGGAATACAAAGAGGGGATTTGGTGGGGATGACGAGGGAGTGAGAATTCATCAAGAGCGCTGGTTGAGGCCTGTTCCGCAGGCTTCACCTGGGGTGAGTTGTGTCTGGTTATTAACCGGACAGAGGTTTAATTTTAATATCTGAGGGATAAAGAGAGAGAGAGGGAGGAGGGAGACAGAAATATAAATGAGTTAGGGATGGAGAGACAGAGAAACACAAGAGAAGGGGTAAACTGTCTCTCAATCCTTTTTAGTCTCTGGTTGAAAGCTGTGACATTTTTGTATTTGGATGTTGCTGAGTTTGTGTAACTGAAAAGTGGATCCTGGGCTCTCGCTATATCAAATAGTTTCAAACTTTTCCTGTCTTTCACTTAACTTTCATCCTCTTTTCCCCAGGAATTTGAATTTTGAAAGACTGCAATGTGAACAGGAATCCTTGGGCCAGGGCTTTTCTTCAGAGGTTGGATGGATGGACTGAGGCCTATTCCACAGGCTTCACCCAGGGTGAGTGTGTGTCTGCGTATTACCCTGATTTAATGTTCATATGTGAGGGACAATGAGAATGAGATTGGGGGGAGGGGAGGAGAGAGAGACGGAGAAACACCAGGGAAGCGGGAACTGCCTCTCAATCTTTGTAATTCTGCGGTTAATAACTGAGATATTTCTAGATGGATGTTGCTGAGAGTCTTGGTAACAGAGAGAGAATTTGGCCTCTTGCTGTGTTTCTAGTTTAAACATTTTCCTGTGTATTAGTTCATTTGCACCCTCTTTTCCCCAGGAATTTGAATTTTGAAGACTGCAATGTGAAAGGAATCTGTGGACAAGGGATTTTCTCCAGAGGACAAGTGGGTGGACTGAGGCCTACTCCAAAGGCCACACTCACGCGAGTTGTCTCTTTATTGCCGATCTGGTCTTGCACTCAGACACATACACATTAAACATTTGGTGGGTGACAAAAAGTGAATTAAAATCTGTAATGTGAAGCTCTCCAATTTTGTTTCTGAATCCAAACTAACATGAGTTATTTTAAATCTGGGTGTCCCAAAAGGGGGTTGGATTTCATTGCCTGAGCCCCGGTCACTCTCCGTATAACCTGTTAGCGATTTTAAACAACACAACACTGCTGACTGCAGCTTCTGGGATCTTTCTGTGCACCAGTGGACTTTGTTTTATAAAGCTTTTTCTTTGTTTTGAGAGGCAGTTTAACGCTGTCAGAGAATTGAAGGGAGTTCTTCAGACTTGGTCCAATCCACACACACAGGATGATGGGGGAGGAAGGGGTTTACATCCAGGGGGAATGGGGCTCGAAGCAGGAGTGAGTGGGGGGGGGGAGACAGCACCCCACCTGGTTAGGTTGACATTGCTGCTGCTGTGGGATCTTGCTGTTCATGCACAGGATGATGGGGAGGAAGGGGTTTAGATCCACGGGGAATGGGGCTCGAAGCAGGAGTGAGTGGGGGGGGGGGAGACAGCACCCCACCTGGTTAGGTTGACATTGCTGCTGCTGTGGGATATTGCTGTTCATGCACAGGACTGCGGCTTTTGCCCACAAAGCAATTGTGATCACAACTCTTAAAAATAAAATAGCACATGGACTGCAAAGTGGGTTCAAAGATCTCAAATTTTAAAGTCTTGGGACTGAGTGAGTTGATGAACCGTTTTCACAGGGGACTGAGGGGATATTCAGCCATAGAACATAGAACATAGAACGATACAGCGCAGTACAGGCCCTTCGGCCCTCGATGTTGCACCGACATGGAAAAAATCTAAAGGCCATCTAACCTACACTATGCCCTTATCATCCATATGCTTATCCAATAAACTTTTAAATGCCCTCAATGTTGGCGTGTTCACTACTGTTGCAGGTAGGGCATTCCACGGCCTCACCACTCTGCGAAAAAAACCCACCTCTGACCTTTGTCCTATATCTATTACCCCTCAATTTACGGCTATGTCCCCTCGTGCTAGCCACCTCCATCCGCGGGAGAAGGCTCTCGCTGTCCACCCTATCTAACCCTCTGATCATTTTGTATGCCTCTATTAAGTCACCTCTTAACCTTCTTCTCTCTAACGAAAACAACCTCAAGTCCATCAGCCTTTCCTCATAAGATTTTCCCTCCATACCAGGCAACATCCTGGTAAATCTCCTCTGCACCCGTTCCAAAGCTTCCACGTCCTTCCTATAATGAGGCGACCAGAACTGTACGCAATACTCCAAATGCGGCCGTACTAGAGTTTTGTACAACTGCAACATGACCTCATGGCTCCGGAACTCAATCCCTCCACCAATAAAGGCCAACACACCATAGGCCTTCTTCACAACCCTATCAACCTGGGTGGCAACTTTCAGGGACCTATGTACATGGACACCGAGATCCCTCTGCTCATCCACACTACCAAGAATTTTACCATTAGCCAAATATTCCGCATTTCTGTTATTCTTTCCAAAGTGAATCACCTCACACTTCTCCACATTAAACTCCATTTGCCACCTCTCAGCCCAGCTCTGCAGCTTATCTATGTCCCTCTGTAACCTGCAACATCCTTCCGCACTGTCTACAACTCCACCGACTTCAGTGTCGTCTGCAAATTTACTCACCCATCCTTCTGCGCCCTCCTCTAGGTCATTTATAAAAATGACAAACAGCAACGGCCCCAGAACAGATCCTTGTGGTACGCCACTCGTAACTGAACTCCATTCTGAACATTTCCCATCAACTACCACTCTCTGTCTTCTTTCAACTAGCCAATTTCTGATCCACATCTCTAAATCACACTCAATCCCCAGCCTCCGTATTTTCTGCAATAGACGACCGTGGGGAACCTTATCAAACGCTTTACTGAAATCCATATACACTACATCAACTGCTCTACCCTCGTCTACCTGTTCAGTCACCTTCTCAAAGAACTCGATAAGGTTTGTGAGGCATGACCTACCCTTCACAAAACCATGCTGACTGTCCCTAATCATATTATTCCTATCTAGATGATTATAAATCGTATCTTTTATAATCCTCTCCAATACTTTACCCACCACAGACGTTAGGCTCACCGGCCTATAGTTACCGGGGTTATCTCTACTCCCCTTCTTGAACAAAGGGACCACATTTGCTATCCTCCAGTCCTCTGGCACTATTCCTGTAGCCAATGATGACCTAAAAATCAAAGTAAGAAGTCTTACAACACCAGGTTAAAGTCCAACAGGTTTGTTTCAAACACGAGCTTTCGGAGCACGGCTCCTTCTTCAGGTGAATGAAGAAGTAGCCGTGCTCCGAAAGCTCGTGTTTGAAACAAACCTGTTGGACTTTAACCTGGTGTTGTAAGACTTCTTACTGTGCTCACCCCAGTCCAACGCCGGCATCTCCACATCATGGCTAAAAATCAAAGCCAAAGGCTCAGCAATCTCTTCCCTGGCTTCCCAGAGAATCCTAGGATAAATCCCATCCGGCCCCGGGGACTTATCTATTTTCACCTTGTCCAGAATTGCCAACACGTCTTCCCTACGCACCTCAATGCCATCTATTCTAATACTACATCTAATACCATCCCACCATCAAACTCACCATGGACTATTCTCCAAATTCAGCGCAGAAGGATGGGTGAGTAAATTTGCAGACGACACTAAAGTCGGTGGAGTTGTAGACAGTGCGGAATGATGTTGCAGGGTTACAGAGGGACATAGATAAGCTGCAGAGCTGGGCTGAGAGGTGGCAAATGGAGTTTAATGTGGAGAAGTGTGAGGTGATTCACTTTGGAAAGAATAACAGAAATGCATGGACTATTCTCCAAATTCAGTTCCATTCTTGGACCCACTCGTCTCCATCAAGGACGGTCACCTCAGCACCTCGCTTTACCGCAAGCCCACAGATAATCTCACGATGCTCCACTTCTCCAGCTTTCACCCGAAACACATTAAAGAAGCCATCCCCTATGGACAAGCCCTCCGTATACACAGGATCTGCTCAGACAAGGAGGAGCGCAACAGACACCTACAGATGCTGAAAGATGCCCTCGTACGAACGGGATATGGCGCTCGACTCATTGATCGACAGTTCCACCGCGCCACAGCAAAAAACCGCACCGACCTCCTCAGAAGACAAACACGGGACACCACTGACAGAGTACCCTTCGTCGTCCAGTACTTTCCTGGGGCGGAGAAACTACGACATCTTCTTCGCAGCCTCCAACACATCATCAGCGAGGATGGACATCTTGCCAAGGTCATCCCCACACCCCCACTACTGGCCTTCAAACAACCGCGCAACCTCAAACAAACCATTGTTTGCAGCAAATTACCCAGCCTTCAGAACAGCAACCACAACACCACAAAACCCTGCCAGGGTAATCTCTGCAAGACATGCCAGATCATCGACATGGACACCACCATTACACGTGGAAACACCACCCACCAGGTACGCGGCGCATACTCGTGCGACTCGACCAATGTAGTCTACCTCATACGCTGCAGGAAAGGATGTCCAGAAGCGTGGTACATTGGCGAGACCATGCAGACACTGCGACAACGAATAAACGGGCATCGTGCGACTATCAACAGGCAGGACTGTTCCCTTCCAGTTGGGGAACACTTCAGCAGTCAAGGACATTCAGCCTCTGATCTCCGGGTCAGCATTCTACAAGGAGGCCTTCAGGAGACGCGACAACGCAAAATTGCTGAGCAAAAACTTATAGCTAAGTTCCGCACGCATGAATGCGGACTCAACCGGGATCTGAGATTCATGTCGCATTACATTCGGCCCCCACCAACAAGCCTGGACTTGCAGAGGCCTACCGACTGAACTGGCTTGGGACAATTCACACCTCTTTAACCTGGAGTTACCTCTCTCTCTGCATCTTTGATGATTTGATTGCCTGCAGGTGCTCGCATTCCGGGGCATCTCTGACTGTGTCTATATAAACATTTCTGGAACAAGCCTTTCCATTCACCTGAGGAAGGAGCTGCGCTCCGAAAGCTCGTGTTTGAAACAAACCTGTTGGACTTTAACCTGGTGTTGTAAGACTTCTTACTGTGCTCACCCCAGTCCAACGCCGGCATCTCCACATCACATCTATTCTAATAGCCTGGGTCTCAGCATTCTCCTCCACAATATTATCTTTTTCTTGAGTGAATACTGACGAAAAGTATTCATTTAGTATCTCGCTTATCTCCTCAGCCTCCACACACAACTTCCCACCACTGTCCTTGACTGGCCCTACTCTTACCCTAGTCATTATTTTATTCCTGACATACCTATAGAAAGCTTTTGGGTTTTCCTTGATCCTACCTGCCAAAGACTTCTCATGTCCCCTCCTTGCTCGTCTCAGCTCTCTCTTTAGATCCTTCCTCGCTTCCTTGTAAATATCAAGCGCCCCAACTGAAACTTCACGCCTCATCTTCACATAGGCCTCCTTCTTCCTCTTAACAAGAGATTCCACTTCTTTGGTAAACCACGGTTCCCTCGCTCGACCCCTTCCTCCCTGCCTGACTGGTACGTACTTATCAAGAACATGCAATAGCTGTTCCTTGAACAAGCTCCACATATCCAGTGTGCCCAACCCTTGCAGGCTACTTCTCCAACCAACACATCCTAAGTCATGTCTAATGGCATCATAATTGCCCTTCCCCCAGCTATAACTCTTGCCCTGCGGGGTATACTTATCTCTTTCCATCACTAACGTAAAGGTCACCGAATTGTGGTCACTGTTTCCAAAGTGCTCACCTACCTCCAGATCTAACACCTGGCCTGGTTCATTACCCAAAACCAAATCCAATGTGGCCTCGCCTCTTGTTGGCCTGTCAACATATTGTGTCAGGAAACCCTCCTGCACACATTGTACAAAGAATGACCCATCTAATGTACTCGAACTATATCTTTTCCAGTCAATATTTGGAAAGTTACAGTCTCCCATAACAACTACCCTGTTACTTTCGCTCTTTTCCAGAATCATCTTCGCCATCCTTTCCTCTACATCCCTAGAACTATTAGGTGGCCTATAGAAAACTCCCAACAGGGTGACCTCTCCTTTCCTGTTTCTAACCTCAGCCCATACTACCTCAGAAGAAGAGTCCCCATCTAGCATCCTTTCCGCCACCGTAATACTGTTCTTGACTAGCAGCGCCACACCTCCCCCTCTTTTGCCCCCTTCTCTGAGCTTACTAAAACACCTAAACCCCGGAACCTGCAACAACCATTCCTGTCCCTGCTCTATCCATGTCTCTGAAATGGCCACAACATCGAAGTCCCAGGTACCAACCCATGCTGCCAGTTCCCCTACCTTATTTCGTATACTCCTGGCATTGAAGTAGACACACTTCAAACCACCTACCTGAACACTGGCACCCTCCTGTGAAGTCAAATCTGTGCTCCTGACCTCTATACTCTCAATCTCCCGTACCCCAAAACTACAATCCAGGTTCCCATGCCCCTGCTGAATTAGTTTAAACCCCCCCAAAGAGCACTAACAAATCTCCCCTCCAGGATATTGGTGCCCCTCAGGTTCAGATGTAGACCATCCTGTCTATAGAGGTCCCATCTTCCCCAGAAAGAGCCCCAGTTATCCAGAAATCTGAATCCCTCCCGCCTGCACCATCCCTGTAGCCACGTGTTTAATTGCTCTCTCTCCCTATTCCTCATCTCACTATCACGTGGCACGGGCAACAACCCAGAGATAACAACTCTGTTTGTTCTCGCTCTGAGCTTCCATCCTAGCTCCCTAAAGGCCTGCCTGACATCCTTGTCCCCTTTCCTACCTATGTCGTTAGTGCCAATAGAACATAGAACATAGAACAGTACAGCACAGAACAGGCCCTTCGGCCCTCAATGTTGTGCCGAGCCATGATCACCCTACTCAAACCCACGTATCCATCCTACACCCAACAACCCCCCCCCCCCCCTTAACCTTACTTTTATTAGGACACTACGGGCAATTTAGCATGGCCAATCCACCTAACCCGCACATCTTTGGACTGTGGGAGGAAACCGGAGCACCCGGAGGAAACCCACGCACACGGGGGAGGACGTGCAGACTCCACACAGACAGTGACCCAGCCGGGAATCGAACCTTGGACCCTGGAGCTGTGAAGCATTTATGCTAACCACCATGCTACCCTGCTGTCCCAATGTGGACTACGACTTGGGGCTGCTCCCCCTCCCCCTTAAGGACCCGGAAAACACGATCCGAGACATCACGTACCCTTGCACCTGGGAGGCAACATACCAAACGTGAGTCTCTCTCGCTCCCACAAAATCTCCTATCTGTGCCCCTGACTATTGATTCCCCAATTACTAATGTTCTACTCCTTTCCCCCCTTCCCTTCTGAGCAACAGGGGCAGACTCCGTGCCAGAGGCCCGTACCCCATGGCTTACCCCTGGTAAGTCGTCCCCCCACAAGTATCCAAAACGGTATACTTGTTACTCAGGGGAACGACCGCAGGGGGTCCCTGCACTGACTGCTTCTTCCCAGTCCCTCTTACAGTTTCCATCTATCTCCAGTCTTTGGTGTAACTACTTCCCTGAAGCTCCTATCTATGACCCCCTCTGCCTCCCGAATGATCCGAAGTTCATCCAGCTCCAGCTCCAGGTCCCT
The DNA here is from genome assembly GCF_902713615.1 of Scyliorhinus canicula. Taxonomy (NCBI): domain Eukaryota; kingdom Metazoa; phylum Chordata; class Chondrichthyes; order Carcharhiniformes; family Scyliorhinidae; genus Scyliorhinus; species Scyliorhinus canicula. The sequence goes on along the minus strand of NW_024055875.1, from coordinate 149,718 downwards.
AACACGGTTTTTGAGGAGCTGGAGTTGGGTGCACTTCCCACAGATGAAATCAGCAGGGACACTGAGGCGTCCCTCACCTCAAACATTCTGCAGGAGGAGCATTGTACTGCCTTCCCTGACATCACCTCTAGATTTAAAAAAAAACAAGAAAAAGAAAAAGAAAGGAAGAGCTTACCTGATATTACCTCAAACCCTGCTCCCGCTGAAAGTTAAGCAAATTTAAAGGCACTCACTCACCTTCACGACAGGCCCCTGCTCCCGCTTCCCAACCACCGTGGGGTGGGGGGGTTGGTTAGAGGAGGAGGTAGGGTGGGAAACACTCACAAAGTGTTTCGGGTTTAACTGTCACTTGCCAACAGCCCTTCCACAAACCACCTTCAACTTAGGCTGACCGCACTGCACGTATGCACATTTCCCCAGAACAGCTGATCAGTAGCTCTGCTCTGCTGCCCTCTGCTGGATGATTGCCTTCACTCAAACTCCTCGGGTCTCCTTCGCAGATTCACCTTCAACTTAGGCTGACCGCACTGCACGTATGCAAATTTCCCCAGAACAGCTGATCAGCAGCTCTGCTCTGCTGCCCTCTGCTGGATCCATGATCACACTGCTGCTTGTGGGATCTTACTGTGCAATCAATACTGCCGTCAGTGTGCACAATGCAACAATGGTGCAGAAACAGAGAAACAGAGAGGGTGGGAAATCTCAGATCAGAAACTCTGAACTCAATTTTGAAAGTGTTTTTGGGATCTCCCTGGGCACAAGTTGCCAGCAGAATTCATAAAATTAACAATAGTGGGGTCACTTAAGGGCAGCACGGTAGCGCAGTGAGTTAACGCTGCAGCCTCACAGCACCGAGGTCCCAGGTTCGAACCCGGCTCGAGGCCACTGTCCGTGTGGAGTTTACCCATTGTCCCCGTATTTGTGTGGATTTCGCCCCCACAACCCAAAGATGTGCAGGGCAGGTGAATTTACCACGCTAAATTGCCTCTTAATTGGAAAAAATAAATTGGGTATTCTAAATTTGTTCAAAAAATATTTTTAAAATAGTGGAGTCACTTTCAAAACAAACGCATCGACTTTGAAGTAATCTCGATGGCTCGAAATAAAAGTCCCTTAACTTGAAGCAGGTAAATGCTGGAACGAAGCCTGTATTTTAGGCCGAGAAATAAATATGAGGGTGAAATTAAATCCACAGGGGGCATTTGAATTCAGTTTGCTGTGGTTGTTGGATTCCTGTGCCTGACCCTCTCTCTCTCTCTCTCTCCTTCCCAACTACTGGGGTACTGGGGAGAGGGAAAGAGAGAGAGAGCGAAGTACAGAAAGAGTGTTGGGAGGAGGGCGGTGAGGGAGATGAGACTGAGGGAGAGGAGAAAGACAGAGAGGATGAAGGGAGAAATTTGACCCATTCACAACTGGGTGGGGGAAAGAATTCCTCAAACTGGACAGGGAACTGACTATTTTTTTTTTAAATTTAGAGTACTCAATTCATTTTCCCATTAAGGGGCAATTTAGCATGGCCAATCCACCTAGCTTGCACCTTTGTGGGTTGTGGGGACGAAACCCATACAAACACGGGGAGAATGTGCAAACTCCACAGGAACTGACTATTCATAACTGGACAGGGAAAGAACACACTCAAATCCACACAGGGAAGTATACTTTCACAACTGAACAGTGGAAAGGCAAACACCATCTGGGCAGGGAACTGACCTCACCACAAGTGGACATGCGATAAGCACACTCAAAGCTGAAGAGAGACACGACCCATTAACAACGTTCATGATCCATTCATAATTGATCAGGAGACAGACACACTCAATTCTGGAAGAGGGAACTGACCCACTCACAACTGGACAGGGGAAATACCCCGAAAGCTGGAGAGGGAACTGACCCTTCCACCACTGGGCAGGTGAAAGACACACTCACATCTGGACTGGGAACAGGCCCATCCACCACTGGGCAGGTGAAAGACACAGTCACATCTGGACTGGGAACAGGCCCATCCACCACTGGGCAGGTGAAAGACACACTCACATCTGGACTGGGAACAGGCCCATCCACCACTGGACAGGTGAAAGGCGCACTCACATCTGGACTGGGAACAGGTCCATCCACTGGTGGACAGGGGAAAGTCAAATCCAAATCTGCTAAGGACACTGACCCAAACTCAGCTGGACAGGGGGAAATAACATTCAAGTCTAGCGATTTAACTATCCCATTCGCAACTGGATAGGTGAAGCGCATTTTTAAATATGGAGTGGGATCTGATACATTCACAACTGGACAGGGGAAAAACTCTCTCAAAATGGACGTGGAACTGACCATTCAACTCTGGACAGGGCAAAGGCAAACTCAAATCTGGAAGAGGGAACTGACTCATTCACAACTCGACAGTTGAAAGGCACACTGCAATATTGACAGGGAGCTGACCCATTCACAACTGGAGAGGAATAAAACAGATTCAAATCTGGAAGGGGAACTGACTCGTTCCTCACTGGACAGTGGAAATATACACTCAAATCTGGAAGAGGGAACTGACCCATTCACAACTGGACAGGGGAAAACTCTCTCAAAACTGTCAAGGGAACTGACCCAACCACAAATGGACAGGGTTAGAAACATCCAACTCTGGAGAGGTAACTGATCCGTGTACAACAGGATAGTGGAAAGGCACATACAAATCTGGAGGGGAGAACTGACCCATTCACAACAGGATAGGGAAAGTCTACCTCACAATTGAATAGGGGGAAGACACACTCAAATCTGGAGAGGCAAATGACCCATTCACAACTTGAACAGGGGAAAGACTCCATCAAAGTGGGTGGGGAACTGACCATTCACAACTGGACAGGGGAAATACTCTCTCAAACTGGAAAGGGAAAAAACCATATCTGGACAGGGAAATAACACACTGCAATCTCGTCAGGGAGCTGACCTATTCAACGCTGGACATGGGAAAGACACACTCAAATTTGGAGAGGGAGCAGACCATTCACAACTGGAGAGGAGTAAAACACACTCAAATCTGGATGGGGAACTGACTCATTCACAAAGGGACGATTGAAAGACACACTCACATCCCGACATGGATTCATTCACAACTAGACGGAGAAACTACTCAAATCTGGAAAGGGAGATGATCATTCATTTCTGGACAAAAGGAAATCACAATCCAAGCTGTTTAGGATACAAATCAATCCACAACTGGACAGTGGAATGACACACTCAAAGCTGGAGTGGGAACTGACCCATTCACAATTGGATAGGTGAAAAACTCCATTAATCTGGAAATGGAACTGACCAGTCACAGCTGGACATGGGAACGGCACATCCAGATGTGGACGAGGGAATTTACCCATTCACAACTGGACATGGGAAAGACACACTCAAATCTGGAGACGGAGCTGACCCATTCACAATTGGACATGGGAAAGACACACTTGAATTTGCAGGGGAACTGGCACATTCAGAACTGGACATGGAAAAAGAACATTAAAATCTGGACAAGGAAGTAAACTTTCACAACTGGACAGTGGAAAGTCACAAACTAATCTTGAGAGGGAACAGACTCATTAACAACATTTCAGGGGAAAGACACACTCAAATTTTGACAGCGATCTGACCCATTCACAACTGGACTGTGCAAAGGCAGACTCAAATCTGGAAAGGAAACTGACCCATTCACAACTGGACAGGGGAAAGACACATTCAAATATGTACAGGGAACTGACCCATTCACAATGCAACAGGGGAAGTACTCTCTCAAACTCGACGGGGAACAGACGATTCAACTCTCGACAGTGGATGGTCAAACTCAAATCTGGAAGAGGGAAACGACTCATTCACAACGGGACAGTGGACACACTGAAATCTCGACAGGGGACTGGCCCATTCACAGCTGGAGACGAGTAAAACAGACTCAAATCTCGAAGGGGAACTGAATCATTCGTCACTGGACAGTGGAAAGACACACTCAAATCTGGAGAGGGAACAGACACATTCACAACAGGACAATGGGAAGGCATACTCCAATCTGGAGAGGGAACAGACTCATTCACAACAGGACAGTGGGAAGGCACACTCCAATCTGGAGAGGGAACAGACTCATTCACAACAGGACAGTGGGAAATACACACTCCAATCTGGAGAGGGAACAGACTCATTCACAACAGGACAGTGGGAAGGCACACTCCAATCTGGAGAGGGAACAGACTCATTCAGAACAGGACAGTGGGAAGGCACACTCCAATCTGGAGAGGGATCAGACTCATTCACAACATGACAGTGGGAAACACACTCCAATCTGGAGAGGGAACAGACTCATTCACAACAGGACAATGGAAAGGCACACTCCAATCTGGAGAGGGAACAGACTCATTCACAACAGGACAGTGGGAAAACACACTCCAATCTGGAGAGGGAACAGACTCATTCACAACAGGACAATGGGAAAGGCACACTCCAATCTGGAGAGGGAACAGACTCATTCACAACAGGACAGTGGGAAAACACACTCCAATCTGGAGAGGGAACAGACTCATTCACAACAGGACAGTGGGAAAACACACTCCAATCTGGAGAGGGAACAGACTCATTCACAACAGGACAGTGAGAAGGCACACTCCAATTTGGAGAGGGAACAGACTCATTCACAACAGGACAGTGGGAAGACACACTCCAATCTGGAGAGGGAACAGACTCATTCACAACAGGACAGTGGGAAAACACACTCCAATCTGGAGAGGGAACAGACTCATTCACAACAGGACAGTGGGAAGGCACACTCCAATCTGGAGAGGGAACAGACTCATTCACAACAGGACAGTGGGAAGGCACACTCCAATCTGGAGAGGGAACAGACTCATTCACAACAGGACAGTGGGAAGGCACACTCCACTCTGGAGAGGGAACAGACTCATTCACAACAGGACAGTGGGAAATACACACTCCAATCTGGAGAGGGAACAGACTCATTCACAACAGGACAGTGGGAAGGCACACTCCACTCTGGAGAGGGAACATACTCATTCACAACAGGACAGTGGGAAGGCACAGTCCAATCTCGAGAGGGAACAGACTCATTCACAACAGGACAGTGGGAAAACACACTCCAATCTGGAGAGGGAACAGACTCATTCACAACAGGACAGTGGGAAAACACACTCCAATCTGGAGAGGGAACAGACTCATTCACAACAGGACAGTGGGAAAGGCACACTCCAATCTGGAGAGGGAACAGACTCATTCACAACAGGACAGTGGGAAGGCACACTCCACTCTGGAGAGGGAACAAACTCATTCACAACAGGACAGTGGGAAATACACACTCCAATCTGGAGAGGGAACAGACTCATTCACAACAGGACAGTGGGAAGGCACACTCCACTCTGGAGAGGGAACAGACTCATTCACAACAGGACAGTGGGAAGGCACAGTCCAATCTCGAGAGGGAACAGACTCATTCACAACAGGACAGTGGGAAAACACACTCCAATCTGGAGAGGGAACAGACTCATTCACAACAGGACAGTGGGAAAACACACTCCAATCTGGAGAGGGAACAGACTCATTCACAACAGGACAGTGGGAAGGCACACTCCAATCTGGAGAGGGAACAGACTCATTCACAACAGGACAATGGGAAGGCACACTCCAATCTGGAGAGGGAACAGACTCATTCACAACAGGACAGTGCAAAGACACACTCAAATCCCGGCAGTGAACTGACCCATTCACAACTAGAGAGGAGTAAAACTAACTCAAATGTGTTCAGGGAACTAACTCATTTATCACTGGACAGTGGAAAGACACACTCAAATCTGGAGGAGGGATCTGACCCATTTACACCAGGATAGAGGAAAAACTCCCTCAAGTGGACTAGTGAAACATACACTCAAATCTTCATCGGGAACATTCAAAACTGGACAGTGGTAATGCTCACTCAAATCCAGGGAGGAAGTTGCCACGTTCACAACTGGGCAGTGGAAATACACACTTGAATCTGGAGTGGGAATGGGCTCATTCACAACAGCACAGTGGAAAGACATTCAAATCTCGACAGGGAACTGACCCATTCGCAACTGGACAGGGGAAGACACACTCAAAACTGTCAAGGGAACTGGCCCAACCACAAATGGACAGGGTTAAAAACATCCAACTCTGGAGAGGTAACTGATCCGTGCACAACAGGATAGGGGAAAGACACATACAAATCTGGAGGAGAGAACTGACCCATTCACAACAGGATAGGGAAAGTCTACCTCACAATTGAAGAGGGGAAAGACACACTCAAATCTGTAGAGGCAAATGACCCATTCACAACTTGAACAGGGGAAAAACTCCCTCAAAGTGGATGGGGAACTGACCATTCATATCTGGACAGTTGAAGTAAACACTGAAATCTGCAAATCTGGAGAGGCAACTGGCCCATTCACAACTGGACAGGGGAAATACTCTCTCAAACTGGAAAGGGAACAAACAATATCTGGACAGGGAAATAACACACTGTAATCTCGTCAGGGAGCTGACCTATTCAACGCTGGACATGGGAAAGACACACTCAAATTTGGAGAGGGAACGGGCCATTCACAAATGGACAGAGTAAAGCACACTTACATCTGGGGAGGAATCTGTCCCATTCACAACTGGATGGGGGAAAGAATCCCACAAACAGGACAGGGAACTGACTATTCTTTTTTTTTGTTTTTTTTTTAAGTTAGAGTACCCAATTCATTTTTCCTCATTGACGGGCAATTTAGCACGGCCAATCCACCGAGCTTGCACATTTGTGGGTTGTGGGGACAAAACCCACACAAACACAGGGAGAATGTGCAAACTCCACAGGAACTGACAATTCATAACTGGACAGGGAAAGAACACACTCAAATCCACACAGGGAAGTAAACTTTCACAACTGAACAGTGGAAAGGCAAACACCATCTGGGCAGGGAACTGACCTCACCACAAGTGGACATGCGATAGGCACACTCAATCTGGACGCGAGACACAACCCATTAACAACTGTACATGACCCATTCATAATTGATCAGGAGACAGACACACTCAATTCTGGACAGGGGAACTGACCCACTCGCAACTAGACAGGGGAAATACACTCAAAGCTGGAGAGGGAACTGACCCTTCAAACACTCGGCAGGTGAAAGACGCACTCACATCTGGAATGGGAACAGACCCATTCACTGCTGGACAAGGGAAAGTCACACTCAAATCTGCCAAGGAAACAGACCCAACCACAACTGGACAGGGGCAAATACCATTCAAGTCTAGAGATCTAACTGTCCCCATTCACAACTGAACAGGGGGAGCGCACATTTAAATATGGAGTGGGATCTAACCCATTCACAACTGTAAAGGGGATAAAATCTCTCAAAATGGATGGGGAACTGACCATTCATCTCTGGACAGGGGAAAGGCAAACTCAAATCTGGAAGAGAAAACTGGCTCATTCACAACAGGACAGTAGAAAGGTATACTGCAATCTCGACAGGGAGATGACCCATATATATCTGGAGATGAGTAATACAGACTCAAATCTGGAAGGGGAACTAATTCAATAGTAACTGGACAGTGGAAAGACGCACTCCAATCTGGAGATGGAATGGCCTCATTCACAACAGGACAGTGGGAAGGCACACTCCAATCTGGAGATGGAATGGCCTCATTCACAACAGGACAGTGGGAAGGCACACTCCAATCTGGAGATGGAATGGCCTCATTCACAACAGGACAGTGGGAAGGCACACGCCAATCTGGAGATGGAGTCAACTTATTCACAACATGACAGTGGAAAGACTACTCAAATCCTGACAGGGAAATGACCCATTCACAACTGCAGAGGAGTAAAACTGATTCAAATCTGGATTGGGAACTAACTCATTCACAACTGAACATGGGAAAGACACACTCGAATTTGAAATAGGAAATTACACATTCATAACTGGGCAGTGGAAAGGGAACAGGCTCATTCAGAAAGGGACAATGGAAATACACACTCATCTCGACAGGGAACTGATCCATTCATAACTGGACGGAGAAATCAATCAAATCTGGAAAGGGAATTGCCCATTCACTTTCTAGACAAAAGAAACATCACAATCAAAGCTGTTTAAGGTACTGATCCATCCACAACTGGTCAGGGGAAAGACACACTCAAATCTGGACATGGAACTGACACATTAAGAACTGGACAGGGATCAAACACACTCAAGTCTGGACAGGGAGGAAATCTTGCACAACTGGACAATGAAAAGGCACACTCGTATCTGGAGAGGGGACAGACTCATTCACTAAGGTACAATGGAAAGACACAATCAAATCGCGACAGAGAACTGGCCCATACAGAAGTTGTCACGGGAAAGACACACTCAAATCTGGAGAGAAAACTGACCCATTAACAACTAGACAGAGGAAAGGCACATTAAAATATGAAGCGGGAACTGACCCATTCACAACTGCACTGGGGAAAAACTCTCTCAAACTAGAAGGGGAATAAACTCTTCATATCTGGATAGGGGACAGGCAAACTGGAAGGGAGAACTGACCATTCACAGTTGGATAAATGAAAGACAAACTCAAATGTGGACAAGGAACTGACACATTGATAACTGGACAGTGGACAGGCACACTCAAATCTAGAGAGGAAACTGCCCCGTTCACAACTGGACAGGGGAAAGGCACATACGAATTTGGAGAGGGAAACGTCAATTCACAACTGGACAAGGGAAACACACACTCGGGGAGAGTGGTACTTTCCATGGCAGCTTCTCCGAACAGGCGCCAGAATGTGGCAACTTGGGGTTTTTCACAGTAAATTAATTTGAAGCCTACTTGTGACAATAAGTGATTTTCGTTTCATTTAATTTCATTTCAAATTTGGAGAAGGAACTGACACATTTACAACTGGACAGTGGAAATATATACTTGAATCTGGAGAGGGAATGGGCTCATTCGCAACAGGTCAGTGGGAAGACACACTCAAACCTGCCATGGGAACTGACCCAACCACAACTGGACAGGGGAAAGGCACACTCAAATCTAGAGAGGTAACTGACCAATTCACAATAGGATAGGGGAAAGACACTCCAATCAGGAGGAGGGAACTGACCCATTCACAACAGGAGAGGGGAAAGGCACACTTCAATCTGGAGAAGGCAGTAACTCAATCACGTACTGAACAGGGAAAGACACATTCAAATCTGGAGAGGGAACTGACTCATTTTCAACTTGACGGGGAAACACACACTGATCTGGAGTGGGACCTGACCCAATTACACCTGGCCAGGTGAAAGGCACGTTCAAATCTGGAGAGGGGACTGACCCATTCACACATTCACAACTGGACAGGTGAAAGGCACGTTCAAATCTGGAGAGGGGACTCACACATTCACACATTCACAACTGGCCAGGTGAAAAGCTCCTTCAAACTGGAATCTGAACAGACCATTCATATGTGGACAGCGGAAAGGCAGACTCAAATCTGGAGAGAGATCTGACCCACTCACAACTGGACAGGAGGAAGGCAGACTCAAATCTGGAGAGAGATCTGACCCACTCACAACTGGACAGGAGAAAGGCAGACTCAAATCTGGAGAGAGATCTGACCCACTCACAGCTGGATGGGGGAAAGACTCCCTCAAACTGGACAGGGAACTGACCATTCATAATTGGATAGAGGGAAGGCACAGTCAAACCTGGAAAGAGAATTGACCATTCAGCGCAGAACAGGGGAAAGACACAATCAAATCTGTTTAGGGAACTGACCCATCCACCACTGGACAGGTGAAAGGCACACTCACATCTGGACTGGGAACAGACCCATTCACTGCTGGACAGGATAAAGACACATTCAAAACTGACCATTCGCAACTGGAGAACAGAAAGACTCCCTCACAAGGGGATGGAGGAAATGTACACTCAAATCTGGGGAGGGAATTGACTATTCACTTTCTGGGCAAAGGAAACACAATTAAAACTGTTTAGGATACTGATCCATCTACAACTGCACAGGGGAATGACACTCCAATTTGGACGGGGATCTGACACATTCACAACTGGACAGTGGAAAGGCATCCTCCAACCACAACAGTAACTGTCTCATTAATTTACTGGACAGGGGAACGGCACATTCAAATCTGGAAGACGGAACTGACTAATTCACAACTGAACATTGAAAATGCACACTCCAATCTGGAGAAGGAAGTAACTCATTCGCTTACTGGACAGTGAAAGGCGCATTCAAATCTGGAGAGGGAACTGAATCGGTTACATTTGGGCAGGCTAAAGGGATGCTCAAATCAGGAGAGGGAACTGACCCATTCACAACTGGACAGGAGAAAGACACACTCAGATCTGGACAGGGAACTGACCCATTTACAACTGGACAGGGGAAAGACACACTCAAATCTGGACAGGGAATTGACCCATTTACAACTGGACAGGGGAAAGACACACTCAAATCTGGAGAGGGAACAGACTCATTCACAACTTAATGGGAGAAAAACACACAAATGTCTGGATGGAGAAATGACAATTCCGCAATAGGTCAGTGGAAAGGCACAGCGAATCTTGAGACATTCACAACTGGACAGGGGAAAGACACACTTAGATCTAGACAGGCAACAATACTTTCACAACAGGATAGTGGAATGACACACTGAAATCTCGACAGGGAACTGACAGGGGTAAACACTCAAATTTGGAGAGGGAATTGACCATTCACTTTCTGGACAAAAGAAAAACACAATCAAAGCTGTTTCGGGCAAAGATCCTTCCTCAGGTGGACAAGGGGAAAGACACAATCAAATCTGGACAGGGAATTGACCCATTTACAACTGGACAGGGAAAAGTCACACTCAACTCTGGACAGGGAATTGACCCATTTACAACTGGACAGGGGAAAGAAACACTCAAATCTGGACAGGGAACTGATCCATTTACAACTGGACAGGGAAAAGACACACTCAACTCTGGACAGGGAATTGACTCATTTTCAACTGGACAGGGGAAAGACACACTCAACTCTGGAGAGGGAATTGACCCATTTACAACTGGACAGGGGAAAGAAACACTCAAATCTGGACAGGGAACTGATCCATTTACAACTGGACAGGGAAAAGACACACTCAACTCTGGACAGGGAATTGACCCATCCACAACTGGACAGGGGAAAGACACACTCAAATCTGGACAGGGAATTGCCCCATTTACAACTGGACAGGGGAAAGACACACTCAAACCTGGAGGGGAACTGATCCAACCACAAATGGACAGACGATGGGCAAAATCAAATCTGGACACGTAGATGACCCATTTTCCTGGATCAGGAAAATACATACTCAAATTTGGGACCAATTCACAACTGTACAGGGGCAAAAGACACACAAATCTGGTCGGGGAAGTGACACATTCGCAACTGGATAATGGAAAGGCACACTCCAATCTGGAGAAGGCAGGAACTCATTCACTTACTGGACAGGGGAAGGACACACTCAAATCTGGAGAGGAAACTGACCCACTCATAGCTGGACAGGGAAAAGATTCCCTCAAAATGGGTTGGGTCCTAATCATTCATATGTGGACAGGGGAAAGGCACAATAAAATCTGGAATAGGGAACTGACCCATTCATATCTGGACAATGGCAAGGCACACTCTAATCTGGAGAAGGAAGTAACTCTTTCACTTTCTGGGCTGGTGAAAGACACATTCAAATCTGGACAGGGAACTACCCGTACAAAACTGGACAGGGGAAAGTCACACACCAATCTGGGCAGCAAATTGACCTTCCCACAAGTGAACAGGCGCAAGGTACACTCAAATCTGGATACAGACATAACCCATTCATAATTGAGCAGGGGAGAGAGACACTCAAATCTGGAAGAGTGAACTAACCCATTCACTAATGGAGAGGGGAAATACTCCCTCAAAACAGGAGAGGGGAAAGACACACTGATATCTCGACAGGGAACTGACCCGATCACAACTGGACAGAGGAAAACACTCAAATCTGGAGTGTGAATTGACCATTTGCTTTCTGGAGACACGAAAAACACAATCAAAGCTGTTTCGGTACTGATCCAGCCACAACTGGACAGCGGAATGACACACTCAAATCTGGATGGGGATCTGAAATATTCACAACTGGACAGTGGAAAGGCACACTCCAATTTGGAGGAGGAAGTAATTCATTCACTTACTGGACAGGGAAAAGACACATTCAAATCTGGCGAGGGAACTGACTCATACAAAACTAGACATGGAAAAGGCACTCTCAAATCTGGAGAGGGCAGTGACCCATTCACTACTGGACAGGTAAAATACACACTCAAATCTGGAGAGGGAACTGACCCATTCACTACTGGACAGGTAAAAGACACACTCAAATCTGGAAAGGGAACTGACCCATTCACAACAGGACACTGAAAATACACACTCAAATCTGGACAGGGAACTGACCCATTCACAACTGGACATGATAAAGACACACTTAAACCTGGACAGGGAACTGACCTATTCACAACTGGACAGCAAAAAGATAATTACCAATCACTTATTCACTTACTGGGCAGAGGATAGACACACTCAAGTCTGGAGAGGGAACTGATCCATTCATAATGACAGGGAAAAGACACACACAAATCTGGAGAGGGAACTGATCCATTCACAATGAGAGGGAAAAGACACACACAAATCTGGAGAGGGAACTGGCCCATTAAAAACTGGACATGGTAAAGACAGACTCGAATGTTGATGGGTACTGACACATTCACAACTAGACAGTTGAAATGCACACTCCAGTCTTGAGGAGGAAATAACCTTTTCACTTACTGGACAGAGGATAGACATACTCAAATCTGGACAGGGAACTGACCATTTACAACTGGTTGGGGGAAAGCCTCCCTCAAACTGGACAGAGTGATCATTCATAACTGGGCAGTGGAACGGAACACATATCTGGAAAGAGAATTGACTATTCAGTGCTGAAGAAGGCAAAGACACAATAAAATATGTTTCGGGGACTGAACCATCCACCACTGGACAGGTGAAAGACATTCACATCTTGACTTGGAACTGACCCATTGACAACGACAGGGAAAAGACACACTCAACCCTGGAGAGTGAACTGACCCATTCACTACTGCACAGAGGAAATACTCTCTTCAACTGAACAGGGAACTGACCATTCATATCTGGACAGCAGACATCTGAACACTCAAATCGGGAGAGAAAACTGACGTACTCAAAACTGGAGAGGGAAAATACTCCCTCACAACTGGAGAGGGGAAATACTCCCTCACAACTGGAGAGGGGAAATACTCCCTCACAACTGGAGAGGGGAAATACTGCCTCACAACTGGAGAGGGGAAATACTCCCTCACAACTGGAGAGGGGAAATACTCCCTCACAACTGGAGAGGGGAAATACTCCCTCACAACTGGAGAGGGGAAATACTCCCTCACAACTGGAGAGGGGAAAGACAAACTGAAATCTCGACAGGGAACTGATCCATTCACAACTGGACAGGGGAAAATATGAATTATGGAGCGTGAATTGGCCATTCAATCAAAAGGAAAATACAATCAAGGCTATTTAAGGTACTGACACATTCATATCAGGATAGTGGAAATGCACACTCCAATCTGGAGAAGGAACTAACTCATTCACTTACTGGACAGGGGAAAAAACATTCAGATCTTGAAAGGGAACTGACCCATTTAAAACTGGACAAGGGAAAGGCACATTCGGATCTGGAGAGGGAACTGACCCATTTAAAACTGGACAAGGGAAAGGCACATTCGGATCTGGAGAGGGAACTGACCCATTTAAAACTGGACAAGGGAAAGGCACATTCGGATCTGGAGAGGGAACTGACCCATTTAAAACTGGACAAGGGAAATGCACATTCGGATCTGGAGAGGGAACTGACACATTCAAATCTGGACAGTGGAAAGGAACAACTCCAACTTGGAGAATTAACTAACACATTCACTTCAGATCTGGAGAGGTGTCTGACTCATTTACATCTGGACAGTGAAAGACACACTCAGAACTGGAGAGGGGGGGGGGGCAGCACGGTGGCGCAGTGGGTAAGCACTGCGGCCTCACAGTGCTGAGAACCCAGGTTCGATCCCGGCTCTGGGTCACTGTCCGTGTGGAGTTTGCACAGTCTCCCCGTGTTTGCGTGGGTTTCGTCCCCACAACCCAAAAACGTGCAAGCGAGGTGGATTGGCCATACTAAATTGCCCCTTAATTGGAATAATGATTGGGTACACTAAATTTAAAAAAAAAAAGAACTGGAGAGGGACCCAAACAATTTACAACTGATTTGGGAAAATACGCTCTCAAACTGGAAAGGGTACAGAGCATTCATATCTGGAGAGGGGAAGAACACACTCAAACCTGGAGTGGAACTGACACATCCAGAACTGGAACTGTACAAACACACTCAAACCAGACAGTGAAGTAAACTTTCAAAACAGAACAGTGGAAAGCCACACTTAAATCTCGAAAGGGAACTCACCCATTCACAACTGAATAGGAGAGAAACACACTCATATCTGGAGAGTGAACTGACCATATACAACGGGATGGGGCAAAGACTCCCTCAAACTGGACAGGGAACTGACCATTCCTAACTGGACACTGGAACATAACACATACATATGGAAAGGGAATTGACCATTCTGAGCTGAAGACGTCAAAGACACAATAAAATACGTTTTGGCAACTGACCCATCCACCAGTTGGCAGGTGGAAGTATTCACATCTCGACTGGTAGCAGATCCATTCACAACTGCTCAGGGGCAAGGCACACTCAAACCTAAACAGGGAACGAACCATTCACATCTGTATATGTGAAGGCACACTCAAACCTAAACAGGGACCGAACCATTCACATCTGTATATGTGAAGGCACACTCAAACCTAAACAGGGACCGAACCATTCACATCTGTATATGTGAAGGCACACTCAATCCTAAACAGGGACCGAACCATTCACATCTGTATATGTGAAGGCACACTCAAACCTAAACAGGGACCGAACCATTCACATCTGTATATGTGAAGGTACAGTCCAATCTGGACAGGGAACTGCCCATACAAACTGGACAGTGGAAAGTCACACAGCAATCTGTGTAAGGAACTGACCTTACCACAAGTGGACAGGTATAGGCGCTCTCAATTCACACTACAGACTTGGATATTTTCCCCTGTCCGTCACTGGAAAATGGATGGGGAACTGTCCATTCATATGTGGACAGGGGAATGGGAGACTAAAATATGGAGGAGGGAACTGACTCATTCACAACTGGACAGGGGAAAGACACACACAAATCCGAGCAGGGAACTGACCTTAAACAAGCGGACAGGTGTTTGCCACAATCAAATCTGACACAGACACGACCCATTCCTAATAGAGCAGGGGGCAGAAACACTCAAATCTGGAAGAGGGAACTGACCTATCCACAACTGGAGAGGCGAAATACTGCCTCACAACTGGAGAAGGGAAAGGCACACTGAAATCTCGACAGGGAACTGACCCATTCACTACTGGACAGGGGAAATAGACCCTCACAACTGGAGAGGGAAAAGGCAAACTGAAATCTCGCAATTCAACTGATCAATTCATAACTGGACAGGGACAAATACTCAAATCTACAGCGTGAATTGTCCATTAACTTTCTGGACCAAACAAAAACACAATCAAGGCTGTTTAAGGTACTGATCCATCCACAACTGGGCAGGGGAAAGACACACTCACATCTGCACAGGGAGCTGACACATTCACATCTGGACAGGGGAAAGACACACTCACATCTGGACAGTGGAAAGGCACACTCCAATTTGGAGAATTAATTAACTCATTCACTTACTGGTCAGGGGTAAGGCACAGTCAAATCTGGAGAGGGAACTGACCCATTCACAACTGCACAGGGGAAATACTCCCTCAAACTGGAATGGTAATAGACCATTCATATCCAAAGAGGGGAAAGAAACACTCAAATCTAGAGAGGAACTGACACATTCAGAAGTAGACAGGGCACAAACGCACTAAAATCCGGACAGTGATGTAAACTTTTGTTAATCCCTGATTAATTTGCTATTAGTCTAGATTCAAGAAAATCTGAGATGGATTTGCAGGTATCATATCATTTAATAATAACTAACTTGCAAGGCTGCATCAATCCATAGCTACAGAACACACACACTGTCTTCTGTAGCAGCCAGGAGTAAGAGAAACTCCAAACAAAGGAACACTAGAGATATACTTCACATTACATCACGATTCACATATAAACTTCCCATTGGTCATTTTACACACCTCCTGACCTGGTCATATATCCTAATTGGCTCTCTTTATCCTGGGCCCATTTTTTACCCAGCACCCTTTTCACTACTCTCTCCACGAGGCTCCCATCCCCCGAGCCATGCTTTGCTCATCTCTTTGTTCTCTGTCTGTGAACACATTACCCTCAGGGTCCTACTGTCCACTACCTCATTCCCTCCTTTTATCATTTCATGATAACCCATCATTCCTAGCTGTAGTTATGACCCCTCAGCTAAGAAATCTCGTTGCTGCATTTCTAAATCCTACTGTAGCACCCCATCGGCCGCTGCAGGCTCGTGGATCCTAACAGTCAATGCTCTAGGGGCGGCTATCTGTTCCAGCGCACCCTGCATTTTACCCATCATGCATTTAAGGATGGCCATGCCCACAAAGATGCAGGTGAGATAGTCAAGAGCATACCGGTTCTGCATGGCAACCAACCTGAGTTGAGATAATTCCCTGGTTATTGCCCCGAGGGCCCCTAAGGTTTCGTTGCCCAGGATGGTAAGGCCACAAATAAAATAATTCCGATCGTTGACCGCCAAGGAACCCCCCACACCCCCCAGTGTCCAGGCGTTCAGAATTCCCCATCCGGCGGAGTGGCCCCGGTTGGGTGCTGGGACCTGAGGTTTCTTCCAACCTTCGCAGAATTCGG
This sequence comes from Scyliorhinus canicula, assembly GCF_902713615.1. Lineage (NCBI taxonomy): Eukaryota > Metazoa > Chordata > Chondrichthyes > Carcharhiniformes > Scyliorhinidae > Scyliorhinus > Scyliorhinus canicula. The sequence goes on along the minus strand of NW_024055875.1, from coordinate 132,717 downwards.
CTGAGACTGACCGACGCCAATTGATGGTGCAGTATCCACTCAGTGGGGCAGGGGGCCGCAGTATCCACTCAGTGGGGCAGGGGGCCGCAGTATCCACTCAGTGGGGCAGGGGGCCGCAGTATCCAATCAGTGGGGCAGGGGGCCGCAGTATCCACTCAGTGGGGCAGGGGGCTGCAGTATCCACTCAGTGGGGCAGGGGGCCGCAGTATCCACTCAGTGGGGGGCCGCAGTATCCACTCAGTGGGGCAGGGGGCCGCAGTATCCACTCAGTGGGGCGGGGACTGTGGTGGGGACTAGAGTCCCGATAACAATTTGGCGGAGAAATGGGGGTGACAAATCATTGGTCGCAGTACCATTTAAGAAAAAGTAGTATCCTGGCTCCGTGTACAGGCTGGCATCACAATCAGTATATTGATTGAGCAGGGAACCCCCAGTAGCCCATTTCATCCAGCTTTGGAAAGCCCATTCGGGCCACATAGCAATGCAGAATGCCCTAGACCCAACAGTTATATGAGAGACATTCGCCCAGCCACAAAGGAGCTGGAGGCCGGCGTTCAATGGAACGCAGGTGGTGTTATGACAGATGCATTGGCCAGACGCCTGAGTGACGTGACACCTCCTATCCGTACCAGCGGGGAACAGACATGTTATGTTAGTTTCCATCTCTACCAGCAAACCACCGTACCTCTCACTGCTGAAACAATTCTCGTACGACCGGGAATCTCTATTGGGAGTGAAGTGGCTAGGTATATACGCCCTCCACCATCGAAGCTTATCCTACTGAGAGTGGGAATTATCCTGAGGAAGGGGAAGGTGAATAGCCGGTGGGGCTGAACCCGGATCGTAAGGAAGAGTAACTTGCTCGGGCGGTGGCTCGGAACGCTGACAATGAACCAAAGTTTGGGGAGTGCCCCAAAGCGGTGAAACAGAAAATAACCTAGACACCGATGTGGGGTTTGGGTAGCAGACAACCCTCCCCTGGCCATACAAGCGGTGGTAAATCTAGTAGAGATTCATACCGTCCAGGTTTCCCTCATTACGGGTCCTAAATAAATTAAGTACATCTCCTGATAACCTAGGTCTAGTTGTACCTCCCCCTTACACAGTCCTTCCTCTGTCTAGTCTCTCTCTCTCTCACACAACCTCTTCCTACCCCCTCCTCACAGTCTGATTTTACCTGTAAGGCACCAAGGTTAACACATCCAAAATCAAATTTACATATACTCCAAAAACAAGGCAATGTCCATGCAGCCTTCCCTTCCCATCGTTGGGATCGGTGCAATTGCTTCACAAGTCCTGCCTGGTCCGTTAACCGGATGACCTTCCATGAGCCGATACCATGTCCTCGTATATGGGGGCAGCGAAGAACGTCACCTTTGCAGAGGTGGAATGTCCGGGTACTTCGGTTGGGGTTACAGATGTAGATGATATTCCCCTGTTCCATTTCCGCCGCCGATGTCACTCCAAGCGAGGCGATGCTGAAGATCACAGAGGCGGTGTGTAGCCACCCCATCATGCTTCACACCTGTAAAATAGCGCTGGGGAAGGGAGGCAGGTTAGTGACCGAACTTTTACAGTGGTGGAGGTGGACCCAAGCACTCTGCCCCTCCACTTTAACTGCAGTGTGGGTGGTAAGGAGAACTTGGAAAGGCCCCTCCCATCGTGGCTCTGACCCTTTCCGAGTCCAATGTTTTTGACCATGACATAACGACCAGGCTGCACTGAGAGCGAGCTATGTAATAGGGACGGTGACGAGTGAGCTGCGCAGACCTGGCCATGGAGCTCCTTGAGGGCGTTAGTGAGGGCAAGAACATAGTTAGTCCTTTCTTTAGTCAGATGGTGAAACTGGACCAATCTGGGAACAGGCAGGTTCTCGGGAGTTCTAATGGGCCTGCCGGAAAAGACTCGGCAGGAGAGAGCCAGGCCGATCCTGCAGGTGTGACCTACAGCTGAATGAGGGCAACGGAGAGCAACTTAAGCCATGTCGGCCCCATGTCCGTTCTTAATTTAGGCAATTTAGTTTTGAGGGTCTGATCGTGTCTCTCAACAACCCGGCTGCTGCGGTCTGTACGCACAGTCTAGTTGCTGGCGTATGCCCCAACTGGGAGCAGAACTCCTGGTTAATCTGTCCAATAAAATGAGGCCCGTTATCAGAACTTAACTGAGCCGGTATTCCGTACATAAACACCTCATCCCATTTTTACAGCCTTTGGCTCTCCGTCCTCTTCCGTCTGGTGTGATGGTCACCAGTAACGAGATGTCATCTTTGGTGAATAATGATGGGCAGCATCCGAGCCCTATCCAGCGTACAACACATATTAAGGCATCCAATGATTGTGCAGTATACAATTATAATAACAAGTATTATCAATCCAGGCATCAGGTAAAACCCCATGGCCAAGCTATGAGAGATAACCCTGAGCTGAATCCGACTAGATAGATAGCCATCCTCAATACTACTGTGTTGCCCTTAGGATTTATATCCTTCGTATAGTTATACTGACTAGAAACTATCCTTCAGCCTTGTCATTCGTATTTATATGTCATGATTTGTAAACTGTGCAGGGAAATCAATGGTAAATACATCCATCTCGCAGACCAGTGTCGATAGACCCTTTGTGATGTGCTTTCCTCAAGTCCAATCACCGTGAACCATAGCTGGCGCCGCTCAGGAAGTTAACACAATAGCCATTACGGTTGTTCCACTACCTCCAAGGCACCTGACTACCTCGGGTAGTAGCACCATAAAAGCTTCCTCATGTCCCTTAGAAGCAGCCCACAACTCAGTCCATCAGCGACCAAAAGGTCCTTATCCCTCACTGGGGTTTTTTTTGTAGGAAGTGCTTTCCGTTTCCCATAGGAATGGTAACTGATGATATTTTGTATCATGCACTGATTATCTTGCTTTATTAATTGCAGGAGCTTCAACCAATCCTGTTTCTATTCCTGACTTCCTGACTCTGACGTCGAACATTGTACTGAATCATGTAGCCCGCCAGCCCTGGCTTACTTGAGACAATAGGTCCGTTTTCTTCAACCCCCTGTTGTCTGCTATCATTTTCCTTACCGCATGGAGTGTATACTTGCCATTATTTGTTTGTTTTTTTAAACCCCGCACACACTTAACTTCTTGTGGTTACAACCCAATTGAATTTATACATAACAGTCCCTCACAACTTACAGGACATTTAGTCTGTAATAACTGTTATACTCTCCAATGCTATATTGGTTACAAATTTCCCCTCGCGGCAGCAAGCTGCCAATATTCTAGACCAGTGACTCCCAAAGCGTGGTACGCGTACGCACCGGTACTTGGAGTGTTTCCAGAAAAGAAAGAGACAGTAATCCTGGAGTGGCTTGTTTCACTCACCGGTCCCTGGCACATTGGAAAAAACTGCCGGTACGCCAGATCAGATAGTTTGAGATGCACTGTTCCAGTCTAATGTCATTTAAAATACGGGGGTTCCTCGTCAGTCGCTGCTGTCTGCCGAGACCCTTAATAACTCCTCCGCGTAATACGTCCCTCCTGGAGACCACAGATCACCCATCAGCTAACGTCCCGTTAGAGATGTCTGACCGGAGGTCTCAGTATTCAGTAATAATTTGATATTTTGATTTGTTGCTAACCATTAAGGGTTTTCTTCCGGGCTCTATCATTCAATTCCCCACCAACATGTAGCCAATTGTATCATTAGTTTTTGTCCATACTGTCTGAAACATTCTTCTGCAGAGTGTTGTTCAGATTCTTCATCTGTATGATCGTTGCTTCATCTGAAACTAAAATGAACAGGTCAAAGGCAGAGAGGGCCCTATTTCTTAATTTGTATCTTTCTATCCGTGCTTGGATATTCCAGAAATACCATCTAGCATAGCCCACGTACTGCCTCACAAATCGATACCATAAGTCTGTCACTTGTCTACAAGCTGGCACAGCCTTTTAGAGTCACATTGTTGTCGGCCAAATTATCCTTGCAGTAATTGCACGTTGTCATTAATCTATCCCACTTACACTGACACTTATGTAGCATGGTGGTTAGCATAAATGCTTCACAGCTCCAGGATCCCAGGCTCGATTCCCGGCTGGGTCACTGTCTGTGCGGAGTCTGCACGTCCTCCCCGTGTGTGCGTGGGTTTCCTCCCACAGTCCAAAGATGTGCGGGGTTAGGTGGATTGGCCATGCTAAACTGCCCGTAGTGTCCCAATAGCAAGGCTAAGGGGGGGGGAGTTGTTGGGTTACGGGTATAGGGTGGATACGTGGGTTTGAGTGGGGTGATCATTGCTCGGCACAACATCGAGGGCCGAAGGGCCTGTTCTGTGCTGTACCGTTCTAAGTTCTATGTTCTTGGATTCAAAATCCCCCCTGTGGTCACAAACCTCAATCATTAAAGTTGCCTGATATTCCACAAAACAATCATGACAAACCTGAATGCCCCAAATCTCCCTGGGGGCTGCAGCATCCCATCGCTGTCTTTGCAAATGCATTATCAATTCTCCTGAATACTCAGTATCTGACCGTCTCCTGGGTTTCATATGACTACTATCAGTCCAAACAATCGGGCTACAGAATGCCCCACAATCCAGGCTTGTGGTTTCCTGATGCTCACTGTGAACCATTTTAAACTGAGGGCCATTAATCACCGCCCTTGTTCTATCATTCCATACATTTAAATATTTACTGATTACATTCCTACGCTCATTGCCCGTAGGCTGTCGATGGAGTATCATAATTCCTATGTATTTGATCAATGTGACCAGATTTCTAAATTCTGACATAATTTCTTTTTGACCCTTTTTTTTTCCTTATCATTGATGTACATCATAAAATTAAGGCCTGTTAAGCCTCCTCCTTCTGTCATTGCACCCCTGAGTGAGATGCGAAGAATCTCAAACTCCTCCTCTTTTGCTCACCCAGTGATCCAATCTGGTCAAAACCTTCCCCCGATACATTCCTGATATTGCTACTGCATTTACTTTAATTACTTTATTTTGATGACGACCGGATTTTTATGAAAGTAAGATCCAAACATGACATTTGAACTTTATCATCTGTCCAATCAATGCTGCTAACAGGTTTTAATTCACTGTCTCCCCCCCCCCCCCCCCAATTGGATCATATGATTTAATTGCGATACAATTTATTTTGCTCCAGACATCTTGCTGCTCTAATTCAACTGTATGTGCTCCCAGAATCTGAACAATCTTGTCTTTACATTTTACAGCTTCACGGATGATTTTCCCTGCAGTCTGAGTTGGTAGCTTCACCCAAACTTCCTCTAAATTAGCAATTGGTTTTAATATCTTAATTTTTCTGCATCAATTTTTTTATTAAATCTTTTCCTGCAATCAAATTCTCATTTCCTGATACTGCAATGAATTCTCTTAATCTAACTTCTTTTCCAATATCTTTATTCTCCAAAGCTCCTTCTTCAATGTCTATAACATTCTGAACATCATTATTTCTGCAAGTGACATTTCGTGATGGTAGGACACTAGGACCCTGCGGAGCCATGCAGTGTCAATTTCAGCGGACAAAGTCTGCAGCAGCTGACTGCTGCCCAGTAAAAACTTCTGTATCTGTTTATTCTGAGACCAATTTAGTTCTGAACATACCGATTTACGATCCTATAATACTGATCACATTTCTACCAGCCATTTATAACTTCCAATTTATGTGAAACTATATTATTATTCGTTTTTTTTTCCCAAGACTATGCCGAGTTGCAACTAATCATTTACAAATCCCAATTTAAACATTTTGATTTCACTTTTTGTTTTCTTCCTGAGAATTATGTTCTAATTAACTCCCACAATGTTAAGCATTATTACTAAGTTACTGAAGATCTTTCAAATACTTACCCCGTTTTAAATCTCACTTTAATACCTCCTAAAACACAACATTTCACAAAACTAGGAACAGAATATATCACATTCTTATCAAACAGACTCATTCATTCATTGGAGATCTCCATTCAGACAAAAGGAATTCAAATCCTTATACGGTCATTCATCAACAAACAAGTCATTTATAACCCAATGCTGTTTCATTCAAACAACCCATATCTTCCCGATATTTGAACGGAATTGAACTGTCCGCAAACATTCCATTAGCGGTCTCTCACTGAACTGTTTCGCGACATCACATCAACCCGGTACAGACCATAACCAATTTTTAACCAAATTAGAATTGAACGGAATTGAATTACGCCCCAACATTCCATCAGCGGTCTCTCACTGAACTGTTTCGCGACATCACATCAATCCGTTAAAGACCTTAACCGAATTAAAGTATAATTTAATAGAACCAATTTTTAATTTGCTACTCACATGCAACTGAGTAACCAGGCAACATCCCATCAGACACCAACTGAACTGTTCGCCTCATTCCAAAACTTAACCGTACCTGCAATGACTGAAATCAAATCTTTGAATCCATCAGACTGACCTTTGATTTTGTCGCGTCATCGGACCAGATCAAATGCGAGTGATTAGACTGTTAGCAGAATACGAGAAGAGGAAAATCGATATTGCAAGTTTTTCAGAAATATCGTGGGCCCATTTCCTCTCTCACCCTCCGAGAGCAGTCCAATTCTGATTTCGCAGATGAAAGGCAGGATTCTCGAGAAACCCGGATTTCGGCACCAAATGTTAATTCCTGGTTAATTTGCTGTCAGTCTAGATTCAATAAAATCTGAGATGGATTTGCAGGTATCATATCATTTAATAATAACTAACTTGCAAGGCTGCATCAATCCATAGAGCTACAGGACACACACACTGTCTTCTGTAGCAGCCAGGAGTAAGAGAGATCGTATACAGAGAAGCTTCTGCTGATATATTCAAAATCACAGTAAGATTCACATCTCAGCTTCCCATTGGTCATTCTATACCCCTCCTGACCTGGCCCTATATCCTAATTGGTCACTTTGCATTGTAACCCCAGCATCCTTTTCAGCATGCTCACCACGAGGTTACCATCCCCCCGTGCCATGCTGTGCTCTGTCCTTTGTTCTGTCTGTGAACACATTACCATCAGGGTCCTACTGTCCACCCCCCATCGTTTGTTCGCTTCCTCATCACCATCTCCACATCCACCCTCACCATCTCCCCGTCCACCCTCACCATCTCCCCGTCACCATCTCCCCGTCCACCCTCACCATCTCCCCGTCCACCCTCACCATCTACCCGTCCACCCTCACCATCTCCCTGTCCACCCTCAACATCTCCCCGTCCACCCTGACCATCTTCCCGTCCACCCTCACCATCTCCCAGTCCACCCTCACCATCTCCCCGTCCACCCTCACCATCTCCCCGTCACCATCTCCCCGTCCACCCTCACCATCTCCCCGTCTACCCTCACCATCCACCCGTCCACACTCACCATCTCCCTGTCCACCCTCACCATCTCCCCGTCCACCCTGACCATCTTCCCGTCCACCCTCACCATCTCCCCGTCCACCCTCACCATCTCCCCGTCCACCCTGACCATCTCCCCGTCCACCCTCACCATCTGCCCCACCAACATTACCCTCTGGCTCGGCTATCTGCACTCCCTATGGGCCCTAATGGAGATCAGTTTTCCCCGAACCACAGCCTTCAGTACTTCCCAAACCATTCCCACTCGGAACTCCCCATTGTCGTTGGCCTCCAGGTATATCTCTATACATCCTCGGACCCGCCCGCGCACCTCCTCATCTGTAAGCAACCCCACCTCTAAGCGCGAAAGCGGGAGCAGGTTCCGGTCCTTGCCCAGCTCGAGGTCTACCCAATGCAGAGCATGATGGGTAATGGCTATCGCCGAGTACTCAGTATCTTCCAGTCTCGCAATCAGCGGCCTACTCATAACAAATGAATCAATCCGAGAATAGGCCTTCTGAACGTGGGAGAAGAATGAAAATTCCCTGGCCCCCGGCCTCGCTAACCTCCATAGATCCACCACTCCCATCTGGTCCATAAACCCCCTCAACACCTTAGCCGCCGCCGACCTCCTGCCCATTCTAGACCTAGTTATCCAGTGCCGGATTCAGCACCGTGTTAAAATCCACCCCCCCCCCCCCCATTATCAGGCCTCCTGTCACAAAGTCTGGGATCTGGCTCAGCATATTCCGCATGAAACCAGCATCGTCCCAGTTAGGGGCAAATACATTGACCAGCACCACCTGCTCCCCCTGCAGCTGGCCACTTACCATCACATACCTCCCACCACTGTCTGCCACAATGCTCCACGCCTCTAACGCCACCCCCGCCGACTAGCCATAACCCCTCCTCCGCTAGCCACGCCCCTCCACCGCCGACTAGCCATAACCCCTCCACCACCAGCCACGCCCCTCCCCGCCGACTAGCCATAACCCCTCCTCCGCCAGCCACACCCCTCCCCCGCCGACTAGCCATAACCCCTCCTCAGCCAGCCACGCCCCTCCCCCGCCGACTAGCCATAACCCCTCCTCCGCCAGCAATGCCCCCCCACCCACCGACTAGCCAGAACCCCTCCTCCGCCAGCGATGCCCCTCCCCGCCGACTAGCCATAAGCCAACCTCCACCAGCCACGCCCCTAACCCGCCGACTAGCCATAACCCCACCTCCGCCAGAGATGCTCCTCCCCGCCGACTAGCCATAACCCCTCCTCCAGCCAGCCAGCCCCTCCCCCACCGACTAGCCATAACCCCTCCTCCGCCAGCCAGCCCCCCCCGCCGACTAGCCATAACCCCTCCTCCGCCAGCAACGCACCCCCCCCCCGAATAGCCATAACCCCTCCTCCGCCAGCCACGCCCCTCCCCCGCCGACTAGCCATAACCCCTCCTCCGCCAGCCAACCCACCCCCCGCCGACTAGCCATAACCCCTCCTCCGCCAGCCACGCCCATACCCCCCGACTAGCCATAACACCTCCTCCGCCAGCCACGCCCCCCCGCCGACTAGCCATAACCCCTCCTCCGCCAGCCACACCCCCCCGCCGACTAGCCATAACCCCTCCTCCGCCAGCCACGCCCCTCCACCCGCCGACTAGCCATACCCCTCCTCCGCCAGCCACGCCCCTACCCCCTCCGACTAGCCATAACCCCTCCTCCGCCAGCCACGCCCCTAACCCGCCGACTAGCCATAAGCCATCCTCCGCCAGCCAAGCCCCACCCCCGCCGACTAGCCATAACACCTCCTTGGCCAGCCACGCCCCCACCAGCCGACTAGCCATAACACCTCCTTGACCAGCCACGCCCCCACCCGCCGACTAGCCATAACACCTCCTCCGCCAGCCACTCCCACACCCGCCGACTAGCCATACCCCCTCCTCCGCCAGCCACACACCCCCGCCGACTAGCCATAACCCCTCCTCCGCCAGCCACGCCCCTCCCCTGCCGACTAGCCATAACCCTTCCTCCGCCAGCCACGCCCCCCCGCCGACTAGCCATAACCCCTCCTCCGCCAGCTGCACCCCCCCCGCCGACTAGCCATAAACCCTCCTCCGCTAGCCACGCCCCCCCGCCGACTAGCCATAAACCCTCCTCCGCCAACCACGCACCCCCCGCCGACTAGCCATAACCCCTCCTCCGCCAGCCACGCCCCTCCCCCGCTGACTAGCCATAACCCCTCCTCCAGCCAGCCACGCCCCCCCCCGCCGACTAGCCATAACCCCTCCTCCGCCAGCCACGCCCCCCCCCGCCGACTAGCCATAACCCCTCCTCCGCCACCACGCCCCTCCCCGCCGACTAGCCATAACCCCTCCTCCTCCAGCCACGCCCCTCCCCGCCGACTAGCCATAACCCCTCCTCCGCCAGCCACGCCCCTCCCCGCCGACTAGCCATAACCCCTCCTCCGCCAGCCACGCCCCCCCGCCGACTAGCCATAACCCCTCCTCCGCCAGCCACGCCCCTCCCCGCCGACTAGCCATAACCCCTCCTCCAGCCAGCCACGCCCCTCCCCCGCCGACTAGCCATAACCCCTCCTCCGCCAGCCACGCCCCTCCCCGCCGACTAGCCATAACCCCTCCTCCGCCAGCCACGCCCCTCCCCCGCCGACTAGCCATAACCCCTCCTCCGCCAGCCACGCCCCTCCCCGCCGACTAGCCATAACCCCTCCTCCGCCAGCCACGCCCCTCCCCCGTCGACTAGCCATAACCCTCATCCACCAGACACGCACCCCCCGCCGACTAGCCATAACCGCTCCTCCACGAGCCACGCCCCACCCCCGCTGACTAGCCATAACCCCTCCTCTGCCAGCCACGCCCCTCCCCAGCTGACTAGCCATAACCCCTCCTCCACCAGCCACGCCCCTCCCCCGCTGACTAGCCATAACCCCTCCTAGGCTAGCCTAGCCCCTCCCCGCTGACTAGCCAAAGCCCCTCTTCGGCCCGACACGCCCACCCCGCCGACTAGCCATAACCCCTCCTCCGCCAGCCAAGCCCCCCCACGTCGACTAGCCATAACCCCTCCTCGGCCAGCCTAGCCACCCCCCCCCCCGCCGACTAGCCATAACCGCTCCTCCACCAGACACGCCACCCGCCGACGAGCCATAACCCCTCCTCTGTCAGCCACGCACCCCCCCGCCGACTACCCATAACCCCTCCTCCGCCAGCCACGCCACCCCAGCCGACTACCCATAACCCCTCCTCCGCCTGCCACGCCCCTCCCCGTCGACTAGCCATAACCCCTCCTCCGCCAGCCACGCGCCCCCCGCCGACTAGCCATAACCCCATCCTCCGCCAGCCACGCCCCCCTCCACCAACTAGCCATAACCGCTCAACCTCCAGCCACGCACCTCCCCCACCGACTAGCCATAACCCCTCCTCCGCCAGCCACACCGCTCCCCCCCGCCGACTAGCCATAACCCCTCCTCCGCCAGCCACGCCCACCCCCCGCTGACTAGCCATAACCCCATCCTCCGCCAGCCACGCCCCCCCACCAACTAGCCATAACCCCTCCTCCGCCAGCCATGCCCCTCCCCCGCCGACTAGCCATAACCCTCCTCCGCCAGCCACATCCCTCCCCCGCCGACTAGCCATAACCCCTCCTCCGCCAGCCACGCCCACCCCGCCGACTAGCCATAACCCCTCCTCCGCCAGCCAAGACAACCCCGCTGACTAGCCATAACCCCTCCACGGCCAGCCACGCCCACCCCCGCCGACTAGCCATGACCCCTCACCAGCCACCCCTCCCCCACCGACTAACCATAACCCCTCCTCCGCCAGCCACGCCCCTCCCCCGCCGACTAGCCATAACCCCTCCTCCGCCAGCCACGCGCCCCCGTCTGACTAGCCATAACCTCTCCTCCGCCAGCCACGACCCCCTCCCCCGCCGACTAGCCAGAACTCCTCCTCATGCCAGCCACGCCCCCCCGCCGACTAGCCATAACCACTCCTCAGCCAGCCACACTGCCCCCGCCGACTAGCCATAACCCCTCCTCCGCCAGACACGCCCACCCTCGCCGACTAGCCATAACCCCTCCTCCGCCAGCCACGCACCACCGCCGACTAGCGATAACCCCTCCTCCGCCAGCCACGCCCCTCCCGCTGACTAGCCATAAACGCTCCTCCGCCAGCCACGAACCCCCCACTGACTAGCCTTAACCCCTCCTCCGCCAGCCACGCACCCCCCGCTGACTAGCCATAAACGCTCCTCCGCCAGCCACGAACCCCCCACTGACTAGCCATAACCCCATCCTCCGCCAGCCACGCCCCCCTCCACCAACTAGCCATAACCGCTCAACCTCCAGCCACGCACCTCCCCCACCGACTAGCCATAACCCCTCCTCCGCCAGCCACGCCCCTCCCCCGCCGACTAGCCATAACCCCTCCTCCGCCAGCCACGCCCACCCCCCGCTGACTAGCCATAACCCCATCCTCCGCCAGCCACGCCCCCCCACCAACTAGCCATAACCCGTCCTCCTCCAGCCACGCACCTCCCCCACCAACTAGCCATAACCTCTCCTCCGCCAGCCATGCCCCTCCCCCGCCGACTAGCCATAACCCTCCTCCGCCAGCCACATCCCTCCCCCCGCCGACTAGCCATAACCCCTCCTCCGCCAGCCACGCCCACCCCGCCGACTAGCCATAACCCCTCCTCCGCCAGCCAAGACAACCCCGCTGACTAGCCATAACCCCATCCTCCGCCAGCCACGCCCCTCCCCAGCCGACTAGCCATAACCCTCCTCCGCCAGCCACGCCACCCCCCCCCGCCGACTAGCCATAACCCCTCCTCCGCCAGCCACGCCCCCCCCCCCCGACTAGCCATAACCCCTCCTCCCACCAGCCCCCCCTCCCCGCCGACTAGCCATAACCCTCCTCCGCCAGCCACGCCCCTCCCCCGCCGACTAGCCATAACCCCTCCTCCACCAGCCACGCCCTCCCCCGCCGACTAGCCATAACCCCTCCTCCGCCAGCCACACCCCCTCCCCCGCCGACTAGCCATAACCCCTCCTCGGACAGCCACGCCCCTCCCCCGCCGACTAGCCATAACCCCTCCTCCGCCAGCCACGCCCTCCCCCACCGACTAGCCATAACCCCTCCTCCGCCAGCCACCCCCTCCCCCAGCCGACTACCATAACCCTCCTCCGCCAGCCACGCCCCCCCCGCGACTAGCCATAACCCCTCCTCCAGCCAGCCACGCCCCCCCCGCTGACTAGCCATAAACGCTCCTCCGCTCAGCCCACGAACCCCCACTGACTAGCCATAACCCCTCCCTCCGCCAGCCACGCCCACCCACCACCGACTAGCCTTAACCCCTCCTCCGCCAGCCACGCACCCCCCGCCGACTAGCCATAACCCCTCCTCCACCACCCCACCCCCCCGTCCGACTAGCCATAACCCCTCCTCCGCCAGCCACACCCCTCCCCGCCGACTAGCCATAACCCCTCCTCCGCCAGCCACGCCCCTCCCCGCTGACTAGTCATTACCCCTCCTCCTCCAGCCACGCCCCCCCGCCAACTAGCCATAACCCCTCCTCCGCCAGCCACGCCCCTCCCCCGACTAGCCATAACCCCTCCTCTGCCAGCCACGCCCCTCCCGCTAACTAGCCATAACCCCGCCTCCGCTAGCCACGTGCCCCCCTCCCGCCCCGACTAGCCATAACCCCTCCTCTGCCAGCCACGCCCCCTGCCGACTAGCCATAACCCCTCCTCCGCCAGCCACGCCCCCTCGACTAGCCATAACCTCTCCTCTGCCAGCCACGCCCCGTGCCGAGTAGCCATAACCCCTCCTCCGCCAGCCACGCTCCTCCCCCGCCGACTAGCCATAACCCCTCCTCCACCCGTCACGTGCCCCCGCCCCCCCCCGCTCAGCCCGTTTCCCACGGTGGCAAATCGACGTTCCGACCCTCTCTACCTATTCCAGATGCCGCTTGGCCATTTCAGCATCAACCCCCCCACCCCCACACACCGCCTCCCCCAGCTAGGCCCCCTACCCCCAGCTAGGTCTCCCCCTACGCCCAGCTAGGCCCCCCGACCCCCAGCTAGGCCCCCCTACCCCCAGCTAGGCACCCCCTACACCCAGCTAGCCCCCCTACCCCCAGCTAGGCCCCCCTACCCCCAGCTAGGCCCCCCTACACCCAGCTAGGCCCCACCCTCCCCAGCTAGGCCCCCCTACCCCGTGCTAGGACCCCCTACCCCCACCTAGGCCCCCCTACCCCCAGCTAGCCCCTCCCTTCCCCCAGCTGGGCCCCCGCCACCCCCTGCTAGCCCCCCCTACCCCCAGTTAGGCCCCCTATCCCCAGCTAGGACCGTCTAACCCCAGCTAGGCCCCCTACCCCCAGCTAGGCCCCCCCTACCCTTAGCTAGGACCCCCCTACCCCCAGCTAGGCCCCCCCCTATCCCCAGCTAGGCTCCCCTACCCCCAGCCGGCCCCCCTACCCCCAGCTAGGCCCCCCCTACCCCCAGCTAGGCATCCACTACCCCCAACTAGGCCCCCCTACCCCCAGCTAGGCCCCCCTGCCCCCAGCGGCCCCCCCTACCCCCAGCTAGGCCCCCCTACCCCCAGCTAGTCCCCCCTACCCGCAGCTAGGCCCCCCTACCCCCAGCTAGGCCCCCCTACCCCCAGCTAGGCCCCCCCTCCCGCAGCTAGGCATCCACTACCCCCAGGTAGGCCCCCCTATCCCCAGCTAGGCCCCCCTACCCCCAGCTAGGCCCCCCTACCCCCAGCTAGGCCCCACCCACCCCAGCTAGGCCCCCATACCCCCTGCTAGCCCCCCTACCCCCAGCTAGTCCCCCCTACCCCCAGCTAGGCCCCCCACCCCCAGCTAGGCCCCCCTACCCCCAGCTAGGCCCCCCTACCCCCAGCTAGGCCCCCCCTACCCCCAGCTATGCCCCCCCTACCACCAGCTAGGCCCCCCTTCCCCCAGTTAGGCCACCCTACCCCCAGCGAGGCACCCCAACCCCCAGCTAGCCCCCCCTACCCCCAGCTAGGCCCCCCTACCCCCAGCTAGGCCCCCCTACCCACAGCTAGGCCCCCATACCCCCAGCTAGGCCCCCCTACCCCCAGCTAGGTCTCCCCATACCCCCAGCTAGGACCCCCCTACCCCCAGCTAGGCCCCCCTACCCCCAGCTAGGCCCCCCTACCCACAGCTAGGCACCCCTAGCTAGGCACCCCTAACCCAGCTAGGACCCCCCTAGCTGCATTGCTGCCCCCATTGCATTTGGGTAAGTCAGCCGACTCCTGCTGACCCCGGCCACTCCCGCCACTCCTTCGACCCCTCCCAGTGTGGGGCAGCCCCTTCCCCCCATTACCCACCAGCAGGTTCTCCTCCTCCCCCTTCAGCCCTCAGTGAGGGAAAAAGCCGGCGCTTTCAACCCGCCCGACCCCGTCTCCTCTGGCGCAGCTCTCTTTACAAGCCTGGTCCACGCACCCCCAACTCAGGCCTCAACTCCCCCGAAGGGCCCCCTCCCCGTCGTCAGCCACCAACACCACTGGCCTGACCCCCTTTCCGAGCCCATCCAACAGACCCAACCAAAAACAGGGCCCAACCCACCCTCAAAACAACAAAGAACCAAGAATAAACAGGGAGCCCCCCTCAAAATGTAGCACAGCTATCCCGGACCATCCCTTCACGCGACCCCCCCCCCCCCCCCCCCGTACCCAACCCTCACTTTGAGTTCAATTTTTCATCCTGAACAAAGGCCCAGGCTTCCTCCGGGGACTGGAAGTAGAGGTGTCGGTCCTTGTAACTGACCCAGAGACGCGCCGGCTGCAGCATGCCAAACTTCACACCCCTCCTGTTCAGCACCGCCTTCGTCCAGTTGTACCCGGCCCTCTTCTTCGCCACCTCCGCGCTCAAATCCTGGTTGATCCGAACCTCCGCCCTCTCCCACCTGCTGCTCCGCTCCTTCTTGGCCCACCTGAGCGCACAGTCCCGCTCAGCGAACAGGTGGAACCGCACGAGCACCACTCGCGGCGGCTCATTAGGCTTGGGCCTCCTCGCCAATACTCTGTCGGCCCCTCCAGCTCCTGGGGCCCCTGAAAGGACCCTGCTCCCATCAGTGAACTCAACCTGGTGACCACATAGGCCACCACGTCCGACCCCTCCACCCCTCCAGGAATCCCAGGATCCACACTGGCCTGAGAGTCGGGCCTGCGACTTGGAGGATTTAGACTTGGTCAGGCAAACTTTGGCCAAGTGCCCCTTTTTGCCGCAGTTACTGCAGTTGGCGTTCCGAGATGGGCAGCGCTGCCTGAGGGGCTGGTGCTGGTGGCAAAAATAGCAGGATAGCCCCCCGGGTTGGGGGGCAGCCGCTCGGCACAGGCCCGGGGTACTCTCTGGTCGGGGGTCCACGAGGGGGTCGCGTGATCAGATGGGAACGCGTTGAGGCTTTGAAACGCTACTTCTAAGGAGGTGGCTAGTTTTACTGTCTCTTCCATGTCGAGGGCGCCTTTCTCGAGCATGCGCTGTCTGACATAGTTCGACCTGACTCCAGCCACGTAGGCATCCCGGACGGCGAGGTCCATATGTTGCGAGGCCATAATAGCCTGGTAGTTGCAACTTTGCGCGAGGACTTTGAGGTCGCGTAGCTACTCCTCCAGCGATTCCCTGGGGCATTTGGCGGCGGCGAGTGGTGAGGAGGTGTCGTGCATACACCTCGTTCACCAGCCTTACGTATCGGCGCTTCAGCATCGCCAGGGCGGCCGCATATGTGGAGGATTCCTCGAGTTGTTCAGAAATTCGATGGCTCACCCCAGCGTGG
Organism: Scyliorhinus canicula; assembly: GCF_902713615.1. Classification (NCBI taxonomy): domain Eukaryota; kingdom Metazoa; phylum Chordata; class Chondrichthyes; order Carcharhiniformes; family Scyliorhinidae; genus Scyliorhinus; species Scyliorhinus canicula. The sequence continues at coordinate 116,561 of NW_024055875.1, read as the reverse complement.
AGGAGGCTCAGCTTCTAATCGTCAGTGACGGAAGGCGAGGAGGAGGCGGCGACGTAGGCCACAAAACAGCGGAGCCAGTGCTAAAAAATCCCTTTGTCTTCCGCGGCCTGTGGGTGAAGTTGTCGTCGGTCAGGTTTGAGGGCCCATTCCATTGTGGTGTTGTAGTCGATTAAATTGATGCGACCAGCAATTCACGTGAGTCAGTGAGTGGAAGTAAACTGTGGCTTATATTGTCTAGAACAGTGCCTGCCTGCCACTGCTCTACTACTAATAGCCGCCTACATGGCAGCAGCTTTTTATACCTACCCTCAAGGGGCGGAGCCCACACAGGCCCCAGCATGGTACATTCAGAGCCATATCGTACAATGGTCCATAGGCGGAGCCCACACAGGCCCCAGCATGGTACATTCAGAGCCATATCGTACAATGGTCCATAGGCGGAGCCCACACAGGCCCCAGCATGGTACATTCAGAGCCATATCGTACAATGGTCCATAGGCGGAGCCCACACAGGCCCCAGCATGGTACATTCAGAGCCATATCGTACAATGGTCCATAGGCGGAGCCCACACAGGCCCCAGCATGGTACATTCAGAGTCATATCGTACAATGGTCCATAGGCGGAGCCCACACAGGCCCCAGCATGGTACATTCAGAGCCATATCGTACAATGGTCCATAGGCGAGCCCACACAGGCCCCAGCATGGTACATTCAGAGCCATATCGTACAATGGTCCATAGGTGGAGCCCACATGGGCAATAGCGTGGAAGAGTGTAATACATGGTGAATAGTTAGTACAATATGTTCACCACAAGGAGGAAACAGATAGAGACATGGGTAAAGAGAAGGAGAGACAAAGGGACAGATTCAATGTCAGCCCGTCACTAAATCTCAATTGAAACTAATTCCTGGACATGTCACTATAGCCTCACTTCATCGCAATGGATAAACCTGCCAGGATTAATCCAGAATGCAATCTGGTGTTAAAGATCTGTAAACTCAGCTTCCACTAACTTCTCCCACTTTCTGTACCTGATTTGGGAATAGAAATATTTGCTGGAAGGGTGATTGTAAAAAGAGTCCTTAAGGAATAGGCAGCTGATTTGCCAGTGGAAAGGGGGCAGTGAAACTCTTTCTGGGGACAGAGGGGATGTGTCTGCAGACTGGCAATACAGATGGTGGTCACGGGTGGGGTGGGGGGTGTTCAGAGAGAGTGTGTGGGTACGGGGGGGGGGTGCTCAGAGAGAGTGTGTGGGTACGGGGGGGGGGGGCGAGGGGGATGGAGGATGACAGCAGGCAGGGGAAGGAAAGTGTATCTCTCATCTCCCCACCCGGATAGGATCACATTGCTGCCTGTGGGATCCTGCTGTGTACCAATGGCATGCAGCCTTTCCTGAGCTTAGTGACCACACACAATGTAAAATTAAACTGTTCATAGGCTGTACAGGAGGGGGCAGACATAACCTAACCCCTCCCCTGCCCCACCTCCCTGAGACTGGGAGCAGGGCACTGACTCCACACTGGAGACCCCCAGATACTTTGTGCCTAACCCCCTCCCCCCACCCAACCCTCACACCAAACTCCACCTCTATTCTGCTCTCTATTCCTGTTTCCCTCGCTCTCTCCCCTCCCTCGCCACTCTCTCTACACCCATTTCTCTGTCTCGGGGAGTAAGACGGGGACAGAGACAGAGAATTTGACCAGCAGAAACTTTGCCAAAGTCAATTCAAACGCAACCCTGAGCTTTTCCACAGCCAACAGTGACATTCCAGTAAAAGGCAGGAACTGGGCAATTGGCAAATTGTCTGAATGAAATGAAATGAAAGTCCCTCTTTAAAACTGGCAGTGAGGCGGGGGGAGTGGGGGAAAGTTTGGTTACTTTGGAGAACTCGGTGAGCTGAATTACCGCCCCCACCCCATCCCACACCCACACATGCACTCCCCTCCCCATCACCAACATATCACTAATCAGTCCATCTCACTCAGTCCCCTGTGAAAACGGTTCAACTCACTCAGTCCCAAGACTTTCAAATTTGAGATCTTCGAACCCACTTTGCAGTCCATGTGCTATTTTATTTTTAAGAGTTGTGATCACAATTGCTTTGTGGGCAAAAGCCGCAGTCCTGTGTGTGAACAGCAAGATCCCACAGCAGCAGCAATGTGAACCTAACCAGGTGGGATGCTGTACTTCCTCTCCTCCCTCACTCCTGCTTCGAGCCCCATTCCCCATGGATCCAAACCTCTTCCTCCACCATCATCCTGTGTGTGGATTGGACAGCACGGTAGCATGGTGGTTAGCATAAATGCTTCACAGCTCCAGGGTCCCAGGTTCGATTCCCGGCTGGGTCACTGTCTGTGCGGAGTCTGCACGTCCTCCCCGTGTGTGCGTGGGTTTCCTCCGGGTGCTCCGGTTTCCTCCCACAGTCCAAAGATGTGCGGGTTAGGTGGATTGGCCATGCTAAATTGCCCGTAGTGTCCTTAAAAGTAAGGTTGGGGGGGGGAGTTGTTGGGTGACAGGTATAGGGTGGATACGTGGGTTTGAGTAGGGTGATCATTGCTCGGCACAACATCGAGGGCCGAAGGGCCTGTTCTGTGCTGTACTGTTCTATGTTCTATGTTCTAAATAACTCCCTTCAATTCTCTGACAGCGTTAAACTGCCTCTTAAAACTAATAAAAACCTTTTATAACAAAGTCCATTGGTACACAGAAATATCCCAGAAGATGCAGTCAGAAGTGTTGAGTGTTGTTTAAAATAGCTAACAGGTTATACGGAGAGTGACCGGGGCTCAGGCAATGAAATCCAATTCCCTCCCGCTTTCGGGACACCCAGGTTTAAAATAACCCCTGTTAGTTTGGATTCAGGATCAAAATTTAGACAGCTTCACATTACAGATTTTTAATTTACTCTTTTTCACCCACCAAAGGTTTAATGTGTTTGTGTCTGAGTGCAAGGCCGGGGCGGCAATAAACAGACAACTCGCGTGAGTGCGGCCTTTGGAGTAGGCCTCAGTCCACCCACTTGTCCTCTGGAGAAAATCCCTTGTCCAAAGATTCCTGGTCACATTGCAGTCTTCAAAATTCAAATTCCTGGGGAAAAGAGGGTGAAAATTAACTAATACGCAGGAAAATGTTTAAACTAGAAACTCAGCAAGAGGCCAAGATTCCCCTCTCAGTTACACAAACTCTCAGCAACATCCACCTAGAAATATCTCAGTTATAAACCACAGAATAACAAAGATTGAGAGGTAGTTCCCGCTTCCCTTGTGTTTTTCCGTCTCTCTCTCCTCCCCTCCCCCGATCTCATTCTCATTGTCCCTCAGGTATGAACATTAAATCAGGGTAATACGCAGACACACACTCACCCTGGGTGAAGCCTGTGGAATAGGCCTCAGTCCATCCATCCAACCCCTGAAGAAAAGCCCTGGTCCAAGGATTCCTGCTCACATTGCAGTCTTTCAAAATTCAAATTCCTGGGGAAAAGAGGAAGAGGGCAGAAGAGCAGAGCTACTGATCAGCTGTTCTGGGGGAATTTGCATACGTGCAGTGCGGTCAGCCTAAGTTGAAGGTGGTTTGTGGAGGGGCTGTTGGCAAGTTGACAGTTAAACCCGAAACACTTTGTGAGTGTTTCCCACCCTACCTCCTCCTCTAACCAAACCCCCCCCCCCACCCCACGGTGGTTGGGAAGCGGGAGCAGGGGCCTGTCGTGAAGGTGAGTGAGTGCCTTTAAATTTGCTTACCTTTCAGCGGGAGCAGGGTTTGAGGGAATATCAGGTAAGCTCTTCCTTTCTTTTTCTTGTTTTTTTTTAAATCTAGAGGTGATGTCAGGGAAGGCAGTGCAATGCTCCCCCAGCAGAATGTTTGAGGTGAGGGACGCCGTCAGTGTCCCTGCTGATTTCATCTGTGGGAAGTGCACCCAACTCCAGCTCCTCTAAAACCGTGTTAGGGACCTGGAGCTTGAGCTGGATGAACTTCAGATCATTCGGGAGGCAGAGGGGGTCATAGATAGGAGCTTCAGGGAAGTAGTTACACCAAAGACTGGAGATAGATGGGTAACTGTAAGAGGGACTGGGAAGAAGCAGTCAGTGCAGGGACCCCCTGCGGTCGTTCCCCTGAGTAACAAGTATACCGTTTTGGATACTTGTGGGGGGGACGACTTACCAGGGGTAAGCCATGGGGTACGGGCGTCTGGCACGGAATCTGTCCCTGTTGCTCAGAAGGGAAGGGGGAAAAGGAGTAGAACATTAGTAATTGGGGACTCAATAGTCAGGGGCACAGGTAGGAGATTTTGTGGGAGCGAGAGAGACTCACGTTTGGTAAGTTGCCTCCCAGGTGCAAGGGTACGTGATGTCTCGGATCGTGTTTTCCGGGTCCTTAAGGGGCAGGGGGAGCAGCCCCAAGTCGTAGTCCACATTGGCACTAACGACATAGGTAGGTAAGGGGACAAGGATGTCAGGCAGGCCTTTAGGGAGCTCGGATGGAAGCTCAGAGCGAGAACAAACAGAGTTGTTATCTCTGGGTTGTTGCCCATGCCACGTGATAGTGAGATGATGAATTGGGAGAGAGAGCAATTAAACACGTGGCTACAGGGATGGTGCAGGCGGGAGGGATTCAGATTTCTGGATAACTGGGGATCTTTCTGGGGAAGGTGGGACCTCTATAGACAGGATGGTCTGCATCTGAACCTGAGGGGCACCAATATCCTGGGGGGGGGAGATTTGTTAGTGCTCTTTGGGGGGGGGGGGGGGGGGGGTTTAAACTAATTCAGCAGGGGCATGGGAACCTGGATTGTAGTTTTGGGGTACGGGAGATTGAGAGTGTAGAGGTCAGGAGCACAGATTTGACTTCGCAGGAGGGAGCCAGTGTTCAGGTAGGTGGTTTGAAGTGTGTCTACTTCAATGCCAGGAGTATACGAAATAAGGTAGGGGAACTGGCAGCATGGGTTGGTACCTGGGACTTCAATGTTGTGGCCATTTCAGAGACATGGATAGAGCAGGGACCGGAATGGTTGTTGCAGGTTCTGGGGTTTAGGTGTTTTAGTAAGCTCAGAGAAGGGGGCAAAAGAGGGGGATGTGTGGCGCTGCTAGTCAAGGACAGTATTACGGTGGCGGAAAGGATGCTAGATGGGGACTCTTCTTCCGAGGTAGTATGGGCTGAGGTTAGAAACAGGAAAGGAGAGGTCACCCTGTTGGGAGTTCTCTATAGGCCACCTAATAGATCTAGGGATGTAGAGGAAAGGATGGCGAAGATGATTCTGGAAAAGAGCGAAAGTAACAGGGTAGTTGTTATGGGAGACTTTATCTTTCCAAATATTGACTGGAAAAGATATAGTTCGAGTACATTAGATGGGTCATTCTTTGTACAATGTGTGCAGGAGGGTTTCCTGACACAATATGTTGACAGGCCAACAAGAGGCGAGGCCACATTGGATTTGGTTTTGGGTAATGAACCAGGCCAGGTGTTAGATCTGGAGGTAGGTGAGCACTTTGGAGACAGTGACCACAATTCGGAGAACTTTACGTTAGTGATGGAAAGGGATAAGAATACCCCGCAGAGCAAGTGTTATAGCTGGGGGAAGGGCAATTATGATGCCATTAGACATGACTTAGGATGTGTAGGTTGGAGAAGCAGGCTGCAAGGGTTGGGCACACTGATATGTGGAGCTTGTTCAAGGAACAGCTATTGCATGTTCTTGATAAGTACGTACCAGTCAGGCAGGGAGGAAGGGGTCGAGTGAGGGAACCGTGGTTTACCAAAGAAGTGGAATCTCTTGTTAAGAGGAAGAAGGAGGCCTTTGTGAAGATGAGGCGCGAAGTTTCAGTTGGGGCGCTTGATAGTTACAAGGAAGCGAGGAAGGATCTAAAGAGTGAGCTAAGACGAGCAAGGAGGGGACATGAGAAGTCTTTGGCAGGTCGGATCAAGGAAAACCCAAAAGCTTTCTATAGGTATGTCAGGAATAAAAGAATGACTAGGTTAAGAGTAGGGCCAGTCAAGGACAGTGGTGGGAAGTTGTGTGTGGAGGCTGAGGAGATAAGCGAGATACTAAATGAATACTTTTCGTCAGTATTCACTCAAGAAAAAGATAATATTGTGGAGGAGAATGCTGAGACACAGGCTATTAGAATAGATGGCATTGGGGTGCGTAGGGAAGAAGTGTTGGCAATTCTGGACAAGGTGAAAATAGATAAGTCCCCGGGCGCAGGGCCGGCTTAAGGTACCGGCAACTCGGGCAGTCGCCCGGGGCGCCATGTGCTCGGGGGCGCCAATCCCATCACGAGACAAAATCCCATCACGAGACAAAAAAAAAAACTAACTTGTTTGAAGGAGAGAAAAGGAACCAGACGAAGGAATGAGAGAGAGAGAGAGTCAGAGAGAGAGAGAGACTAAACAAACTCTGAGTTAAACCCTCACAATCTGAGTTTGGGCTACAATAAGCTGAACAGCCACAAGTGGGCTGAAAGCAAACTTTAGGCGAATAATGCCTCAGACTCTGAGACTGGCTCGGAATTTTTCCTCCTCGGAGCGCTGCAGTTTCTGAGCTGCTATGTCTATTTAGCCCTCTTGGTGGAAATTGGAATACGCACCTTAGGTCAGCGAGAGTCAGGTATTGTAGATTAACTGGGTCTAATTAGCTTACCGAAATTTCATTATACTTCTGGTGCTCTCTCGAAGTGTTGTTTAAAAAAACACACACACAAGGCAGATTTTGCCGCCGTAAATAGCATTTGGAGGGAGTTTCTTGTTTCTGGGTACTCCTTGCCGAGTTAACCTTATCTGTTAAGTTTATTTGCAAGGCTGAATTTTGAAACCTAAGCGTCGATGCTTATTGCGTGATTCAGAGTTCGCCCAGACACACTAGGTTTTCAAAATTCATCAGTTACAATACATTTAAGCAACTGACTGACCCTGACTATATTTTATATTATCTGAATCTGATTTACATAGACTTACATATAATTTACAGTGCAGAAGGAGGCCATTCGGCCCATCGAGTCTGCACCGGCTCTTGGAAAGAGCACCCTACCCCCCATCCAAGGTCAACACCTCCATCCCTATCCCCATTACCCAGTAACCCCACCCAACACTAAGGGCAATTTTGGATACTAAGGGCAATTCATCATGGCCAATCCACCTAACCCGCACATCTTTGAACTGTGGGAGGAAACCGGAGCACCCGGAGGAAACCCACGCACACACGGGGAGGATGCACAGACAGTGACCCAAGCCGGAATCGAACCTGGGACCCTGGAGCTATGAAGCGATTGTGCTATCCACAAGGCTACCGTGCTGCCCCTGATGTTGACACAATGACATTGACACACGGACAAATCACAATAACGTGAAGAGCATTATATGAAGAAAACCCACACTGGTGGTAAACAGATTTATTCTGAACAGTTCCTCATCAGACTGGAACAAAAAGACCAGTATCTTACACTCACCAACAATATATATATAGTATATATATATACTATACATATATATTATATTCCATTTTAGATTTGTTTTATTATTTTCCTAGATAGCAAATGCCTCCAAAAATTATCCGTCTATGAAAACATAAAAAGACGTCTTCAACAAGAAGAAGCAGCCAGGAAACACCCAAAGCTATCACGTTTTTTCAGTCCTAAGTCTAACAGTGGGGACAATGCAGGCTCAACTTCTTCAGCTACATCTATCTCTCCAGATTTTTCATCTAATGATTGTGAAGTCAAACCAACTGAAGATACTGTACTTTCTGAAGGAAAGAACAATTGCATGCATGAATTAAAACATCAAGATCACAATTGTAATGCTGTTGACGACTTAGGCAATAATGTCACAGCAGGTAATACTGAGAATGTTGAAAGTAAATTTGAAAACTCCCCCAAAAGAAATATCAACTACAATGATCCAGCACACTGGCCAGATGAATTATCAATGGCTGAAAGTGATCACATCATTATGAATGGGCCGCATCCTATTAATAAACAGTACAATTTTCCAAAAGATGCAAATAAACGTAGTTTCTCTGTGACAATGATGTATAGGAAAATAAACAACGGTGAGAATTTTCTTAGAAGGTGGCTTATTTATTCAGAGAGCACCAATAAAATTTATTGCTTTTGTTGCAAAATTTTTGGCTTCTCAAATAAGTCATTGTTAGGAAAATCTGGAATTAATGACTGGAAGCATGCTCATGAATATTTGCAGTCACATGAAAATGCAGTACATCATCTGGAATGTCTTAAGAAGTGGTTTGAAACATCACTGCGATTGCAGACTAATAAATCTATTGATAAGGGGATGCAGTCACGAGTGGAAAAAGAACGAGAGCATTGGTGTAAAGTTTTGGAACGTTTAATGAGCATCACTCTGTATTTAGCTGAACATAATTTGGCTTTCAGAGGAACTTCAGACACATTATTTACACCGCACAATGGGAATTTTTTAGGTCTTGTCGAGCTACGTGGAAAATATGATCTGACAATGAGTAAACATTTACGTCGGGTTGTGTCTAAAGAAACTCACATTCACTATTGCGGAAAAAATGTTCAGAATGAAATAATCAATTTGTTGGGAAATGCTGTTCAGGAAAATATATTAAACCGAGCTAAAGAAGCCAAATATTTTAGTCTTATCTTAGACTGTACGCCAGATATAAGTCATGTGGAGCAGCTTTCATTTACAATACGATTTTTAGATGTAGAAGACATTTCAATAAAGGAACATTTTGTTAACTATAACCAGTTATAGATCCTACAGGCAAAGGATTATATGAAAGTATACTTGATTTTCTGAGAGCGAGCGAGCTAGACTTACATAACTGAAGATGTCAGGGCAATGATAATGGTTCAAATATGAAAGGAAAGAATAAAGGGGTCCAGGCACGGATCATGAAAGAAAATCCACAGGCGTTTTATATGCCATGTGGATGTCGTAGCCTAAACTTAGTGGTTGGTGACAGTGCAACAAGTTGCCGGGAATCCACTTCATTTTTTCGTACTGTCCAACGCATATATGTTTTGTTTTCTGCCTCTCCTTGCCGATGGCATGCACTGAAAAAACATGTTAAATGCCTCACTGCAAAAACTTTATGCGAGACTAGATGGGAGTGCAGATTAGAATGTGTCAAAGCCATTAAATATGAAATTATAGGAATCCGAGAAGCTCTTTATGAACTTTCAGAAATGCCTGCTTCTGATCCTGCAATGCGACATGAAGCAGAGACTCTTGTAACACAAATAGAAGATTACAGTTTTCTAGTGATGCTGAATGTCTGGTATGATGTCTTAGGCAGAGTAAATGTTGTCAGTAAAACTATGCAGAACACCTCTGTGGAAATGTCTACCGCAGTTTCATTAATGAATAATGTCACTGATTACTTAATTGATTATCGTGCAAATGGATATGAAAAAGCACTAGAGTCAGCAAAAGAATTAGCTACAGAATTAGATGTAGAGCCCATTTTCAGAAGTAAAGGAATAAGCAGAAAAAGGAAGCTGTGTGAATATGAGTGCATTGACGAGGTTCCAAATGCAGATGACCCAGAAAAAATATTTCATAATCATGTGTTCAATGTAATACTCGACAGAGCTATTAATTCTTTATCAGAGAGATTTGAACAGTTACAAAGTTTCAATAACACATGGGGATTTTTAATAACCTAAAAGATCTGCCAGATAAAAGTAAACTCAAAGTAGCATGTCAAGGTTTGGAGGATAAGTTAAAGTACCAAGAAAATAGTGATATTAATGGATGTGATCTCTTGACTGAACTGGATATTGCAAAAGAATTATTTCCTGAAGATGTAAAGCTTCCAATAGAAGCCGTTAGGTTCATAAACATTAATAAGTTACAGGCTGTCATGCCAAATCTGTGGGTTGCATTAAGAATAATGCTTACAATACCTATTACTGTGGCCACCGGAGAGAGAAGCTTTAGTAAACTGAAGCTTACAAAGACATACTTACGGTCGTCCATGACTCAAGACAGATTAAATTCTTTGGCAATTTTGTCAATAGAAAATGATCTTGTAAAGAAGATAGATATAGAAAGTGCCATGAAAAGATTTGCAGATCTAAAGGCTAGAAAAAAAATGTTTTAGGTAGGATAATAAATGTTTTCCAGCATCACTGTCTGTGCGGAGTCTGCATGTCCTCCCCGTGTGTGCGTGGGTTTCCTCCCGGTTCTCCGGTTTCCTCCCACAGTCCAAAGATGTGCGGGTTAGGTGGATTGGCCATGCTAAATTGCCCGCAGTGTCCTAAAAAGTAAGGTTGGGGGTGGGGGGGGTTGTTGGGTTACGGGTATGGGGTGGATGCGTGGGTTTGAGTGGGGTGATCATTGCTCGGCACAACATCGAGGGCCGAAGGGCCTGTTCTGTGCTGTACTGTTCTATGTTCTATGTTCTATCTGTTCATTTGTTCATACTTTTTATTAGGAGCAAATTCGTTACAGCTACAGTTTTTATCATCGTGAACTTACGGAATATAGTATGCTTCTCAGTTTGTTCAGATTCTGTGCAGATTTGAATGCCTCGATTTTGTAATATTGTAATAAACTCTTTATTCTACATTTTCAGTTTGTCTCCTTGTGAAAATTTAAAAAAATTATACTTGTAAGGGCGCCGAAGTTCAGCTTGCCCGGGGCGCCAGCAACCCTAGGGCCGGCACTGCCCCGGGGCCGGATGGGATTTATCCTAGGATTCTCTGGGCAGCCAGGGAAGAGATTGCTGAGCCTTTGGCTTTGATTTTTAGGTCATCATTGGCTACAGGAATAGTGCCAGAGGACTGGAGGATAGCAAATGTGGTCCCTTTGTTCAAGAAGGGGAGTAGAGATAACCCCGGTAACTACAGGCCGGTGAGCCTCACGTCTGTGGTGGGTAAAGTCTTGGAGAGGATTATAAAAGATACGATTTATAATCATCTAGATAGGAATAATATGATTAGGGACAGTCAGCATGGTTTTGTGAAGGGTAGGTCATGCCTCACAAACCGTATCGAGTTCTTTGAGAAAGTGACTGAACAGGTAGACGAGGGTAGAGCAGTTGATGTGGTGTATATGGATTTCAGTAAAGCGTTTGATAAGGTTCCCCACGGTCGGCTATTGCAGAAAATACGGAGGCTGGGGATTGAGGGTGATTTAGAGATGTGGATCAGAAATTGGCTAGTTGAAAGAAGACAGAGAGTGGTAGTGATGGAAATGTTCAGAATGGAGTTCAGTTACGAGTGGCGTACCACAAGGATCTGTTCTGGGGCCGTTGCTGTTTGTCATTTTTATAAATGACCTAGAGGAGGGCGCAGAAGGATGGGTGAGTAAATTTGCAGATGACACTAAAGTCGGTGGAGTTGTAGACAGTGCGGAAGGATGTTGCAGGTTACAGAGGGACATAGATAAGCTGCAGAGCTGGGCTGAGAGGTGGCAAATGGAGTTTAATGTGGAGAAGTGTGAGGTGATTCACTTTGGAAAGAATAACAGGAATGCGGAATATTTGGCTAATGGTAAAATTCTTGGTCAGTGTGGATGAGCAGAGGGATCTCGGTGTCCATGTACATAGATCCCTGAAAGTTGCCACCCAGGTTGATAGGGTTGTGAAGAAGGCCTATGGTGTGTTGGCCTTTATTGGTAGAGGGATTGAGTTCCGGAGCCATGAGGTCATGTTGCAGTTGTACAAAACTCTAGTACGGCCGCATTTGGAGTATTGCGTACAGTTCTGGTCGCCTCATTATAGGAAGGACGTGGAAGCTTTGGAACGGGTGCAGGAGGAGATTTACCAAGATGTTGCCTGGTATGGAGGGAAAATCTTATGCGGAAAGGCTGATGGACTTGAGGTTGTTTTCGTTAGAGAGAAGAAGGTTAAGAGGTGACTTAATAGAGGCATACAAAATGATCAGAGGGTTAGATAGGGTGGACAGCGAGAGCCTTCTCCCGCGGATGGAGGTGGCTAGCACGAGGGGACATAGCCTTAAATTGAGGGGTAATAGATATAGGACAGAGGTCAGAGGTGGGTTTTTTACGCAAAGAGTGGTGAGGCCGTGGAATGCCCTACCTGCAACAGTAGTGAACTCGCCAACATTGAGGGCATTTAAAAGTTTATTGGATAAGCATATGGATGATAAGGGCATAGTGTAGGTTAGATGGCCTTTAGATTTTTTCCATGTCGGTGCAACATCGAGGGCCGAAGGGCCTGTACTGCGCTGTATCGTTCTATGTTCTAAAGTTAAGTGAAAGACAGGAAAAGTTTGAAACCATTTGATATAGCGAGTGCCCAGGATCCACTTTTCAGTTACACAAACTCAGCAACATCCAAATACAAAAATGGCACAGCTTTCAACCTGAGGCTAAAAAGGATTGAGAGACCGTTTCACCCCCCACCCCCCACACTTCCCTTGTGTTTCTCTATGTCTATCAATCCCTAACTCATTGATGTCTGTCTTCCTCCTCCCTCACTCTCTCTTTATCCCTCAGATATTAAAATTAAACCACTGTCAGGGTAATAACAATTCACCCCGGGTGAAGCCTGCGGAACAGGCCTCAGCCAGCGCTCCGGAGAAATTCTCACTCCGTCGTCATCCCCACCAAATCCTCCTCTTTGTATTCCCGACTACCTTTAAGTTCTCCAAATAAAAATCCCTTGGGAGAAAAAGAGATAGAATTGGTTAAAAAGACAATAAGAGGGACATTTTCAAACCTACACAAAACAGCACAACAGGAGTCCAGCATTTCCACTCTCCTGTCAATCTCTCAGCAACATACCAACACACACAATTCACAGGTGAAAAACAAACAGATTGACACACTCAGTAACACACACAGACACACACTGAACAAGAGGAGCAATGTTTTCAGTGTAGTGGGAGGATTGGTTTGAGAACTGAAGTCCCTCAGACTCAGATTTACCCTCAGTGAGCTGTGAGCAAACTCCAGCCCTGGTCTCTGCCATGTGTGGAATGTCTCCCTCTGAGGATTGCTCAATATTGACATGTAAATGACTGACAAGAGATACCAATCTCCTTCCTATTGATAATTGACACAGCAATCGATCCAGCAAGCTGCTGTCTTAACACAATCATCCCACAGGGACCACATTTCTGTATAACAGAATTGAAGCATAAGTTAAAATACTATTGGGAAATGGTTAGAAACAGTATTGTTTGAGATGTCCTCAGAGATCTGTGTGCAGCCCTACCCCCTGACTTTCTGTGATGAATGTTTTCAGTCTGTCCGCTGTGATTGTTTACCAAAGATGTGCCTTCACAGGAGAGGCCAGAGGCATTTGTCCTGTCTATGGTTATGTTAATTCAGGCGACAGCAACAGATCGAGCAATGTCCTGTTACTTCAGTCTTGATGTTAATATTTATTTCCCCCTGAATTTCTGACTAGTTTGGGATGTCTATTTGTCTGTCTCCCAAGGAGGGCTTTCTATACAATGGGTAAAGACCGGTAAGGAACCCCAGGACGTTCCTGCCTTGGGAGACTTTGATGGGGACAATCTTATTCTGTTACTCACAGGCAGATTTCTTCAGTGATCTGCTCTATAATTTTGGATTCAATTTGATTTTTCCCACTTGGAGATATAAGGTATTTCCTGAATAAATAAAGGGTCATCGGCAACAACATCATATTATTAGTTAGGGAGGGTCAATGGGGTTTTTCACTGAAATCCTCTGATGTCAATTTCTGAAATTAGAAATTAAAGTGGAATAATTTAGATTAAATTAAAATGGTCAGTTTGATAACCCCAACTGCTTTCTGTTAACTCACTCCTGTCACTCCTCTCTCACCTTGTTTTTAATTTGGGGAATTCTGAAGGCAGCGTGTGCACAGGAAGAGCCCACAAATGGGACACTTTCAAAATTAAGTTCAGACTCTCTGAAGATGGATTTCTATCTCGCTTTGTACTCGAAGGTGTACAAACTGACAGCAGGAATATTGATTGCACAGTAAGATTCCACAATCAGAAATGTGATCACGATGGAACATTCCCCACAGGGCTATGGGGAGACTGGGATTAGTTTGTGGATTGACACAGGGCTGTGGATAGAGTGGGATTAGTTTGGGGATTGACACAGGGCTGTGGGGAGAGTGGGATTAGTTTGGGGATTGACCCAGGGCTATGGGGAGACTGGGATTAGTTTGTGGATTGACACAGGGCTGTGGGGAGAGTGGGATTAGTTTGGGGATTGACACAGGGCTGTGGGGAGAGTGTTATTAGTTTGGGGATTGACCCAGTGCTGTGGGGAGAGTGGGATTAGTATTGGGGATTGACACAGGGCTGTGGGGAGAGTGGGATTAGTTTGGGGATTGACACAGGGCTGTGGGGACAGTGGGTTTAGTTTGGGGATTGACACAGGGCTGTGAGGAGAGTGGGATCAGTTTGGGGATTGACACAGGGCTGTGGGGAGAGTGGGGATTAGTATTGGGGATTGTCACAGGGCTGTGGAGAGAGTGGGATTAGTTTGTGATTGATACGGGGTAGGGGGAGAGAGTGGAGCACTGGCATTAGTTGGGGATTGACACAGGTCTATGGGGAGAGAACGGGGGCAGTGGGATTAGTTTGGGGATTGATACAGGGCTATGGGGAGAGAGTGGGGCAGTGGGATTAGTTTGGGGATTGAAACAGGGCTATGGGAAGAGCGGGACAGTGGGATTAGATTGTGATTGATACAGGGCTATGGGGAGAGAGCGAGGCAGTGGGATTAATTTGGGGATTGATACCGGACTATGGGGAGAGATTGGGGTAGTGGGATTAGTTTGGGGCTTGATACAGGGCTATGGGGAGAGAGCGAGGCAGTGGGATTAATTTGGGGATTGATACAGGACTATGGGGAGAGAGTGGGGTAGTGGGATTAGTGTGGGGCTTGATACAGGGCTATGGGGAGAGAATGGGGCAGTGGATTAGATTGGGGATTGATACAGGCTATGGGCAGAGTGGGGCAGTGTGATTAGTTTGGGATTGATACAGGGCTGTGGGGAGAGAATGGGCAGTGGGATTAGTTTGGGGATTGATACAGGGCTGTGGGGAGAGCGGGACAGTGGGATTAGTTTGGGGATTGATGCAGGGCTAAGGGGAGAGAGTGGGGCAGTGGGATTAGATTTGGGATTGATACAGGGCTATGGGAGATATTGGGGCAGTGGGATTAGTTTTGGGATTGATACAGGATATGGGGAGAGAGTGGGGCAGTGGGATTAGTTGTAGATTGATACAGGGCTATGGGGAGAGAGTGGGGCTGTGGGATTAGTTTGGGGATTGATACAGGACAATGGGGAGAGAGTGGGGCAGAGGGATTAGTTTTGGGATTGATACAGGGCTATGGGGAGAGTGTGGGGCAGTGGGATTAGTTTGGGGACTGATACAGGGCTATGGGGAGAGAATGGGGCAGTGGGATTAGTTTGGGGACATATACAGGGCTATGGGGAGAGAGTGGGGCAGTGGGATTAGTTTGGGGATTGATACAGGACTATGGGGAGAGAGTGGGGCAGTGGGATTAGTTTGGGATTGATACCGAGCTATGGGGAGAGAGTGGGACAGTGGGATTAGTTTGGGGATTGATACAGGGCTATGGGGAGAGAGTGGGGCAGTGGGATTAGTTTGGGATTGATACAGGGCTATGGGAGAGAGCGGGGACAGTGGGATTAGTTTGGGATTGATACAGGGCTATGGGAGAGAGTGGGGCAGTGGGATTAGTTTGGGATTGATACAGGGCTATGGGGAGAGAGCGGGGCAGTGGGATTAGTTTGGGATTGATACAGGGCTATGGGAGAGAGCGGGACAGTGGGATTAGTTTGGGATTGATACAGGGATATGTGGAGAGGACGGGGCAGTGAGATTAGTTTGTATTAATCCAGGGTTATGAGGAGAGAGTGGAACAGTGGGATTAGTTTTTCACACACAAACACATGCGTGTGCACACACTGACAGATACATACACGTGTACAGGTACATGCGGACACACACATCCGCTCCGACATAGACACATGTGTGCGTGTGCACACACACACAGTTTTGCTGTGTACATTAGCCCTTTAAGGCAATTTGATAGAATGCTGCACATTACAGTTTGCCAATGACACCACACATTAGACAGCATTGTTAGCAACATTGCTGAAAACAATTGCAGAGAGATATTAATATTTGGGAGAAGACTGAACTGGTGGATGCATTTCAGTGTAGGGAAATATAAAATGATGTACTTTAGACTAAAAAAGGAGAGAACTGTGTTCTTTATAAATGATGAGAATACAGAAAGAGTGGAAGTTTAAACTGTCCAGATATTTCCCAGCTGGATTCACACAATACAGACAGCAATGTATCGCAGATTTTGGAAGTGCCACAAATGTTGTCAAATGCAGTACGTGGGGTTCCTCAATGTTTCAATCTTGCTAAGAATCTATCATCCCCCAGGGACACCATTTCTGTACAATACGGCTGATAGGACAAGTTAAAATAGTTCAGGTTCAAAGTTTAAAATAACCAGTCATTTTTCTGTGCAGCATTCGGAATCTGTCAGTGGGATTTACTTCATACAGGTGAGTGTTAATAAGTATATGGGGAACTGATTAGAAGTTTTGCTGGAGATATTCCTACATTATGGAAATGTGTGAGATGTATTTAATGGTTGGGAAATGGATTGATGATCAAATGATGCAGTTGTTTTTTAACTACATTAGACTGAGAGTCTTGAAGATTCACAACTTCCATGTGCTGTGAGAAAGGATTGATTAAACAAGGCTTATTATTCAAATAATTCAGACAAGTGAACAAGCAACAGGAACATTGAATGTAGAAACAGAGACAAGCAGACAACCTGTAATCGGAGCTTAAACTTCATGTTTAAATGTGAAGTGCTGAATTCATGATTGCAATACACAAGATTCCACCCTGGGATTCTGTGAAATTTAAGTTCTGCTTTTCCAAAAAATAAAAATAACAATCTGCAGTGAAAAATTCCTTGGACAGGACAGAGGGATTTTGACTCTGTATTTAACCCCAGCCAGTATTTGTGCTCGGAGTGTCTGGTGGACAATATAGATGGAGCTTTACTCTGAAACACTGGAATTTAGGTTGAGCGGTGATTTAATCAAATGCTTCAGAATAATCATTGATATTATACATCTCGTGTGTGTCTCAGTGACAGCACTGAAACATATACAGCACAATTTTATCCTGTTTCTGTCTCTCTTTGAAATTAGCTGGTCCATTTCCTAAATAAACACTTTTCAAAAGGGTTCCATTGCCTGTGAAACAGTTTGTGATACCCAAAGGTTCTGAAAGGCGCTTGAGAAATGTCTGTCCCCAAGCTGCGCTGCTGTGAGGATGTTCAGAGTCAGTGTGTGACTTGGGTCACACACAGGCCAGATACACCTCTCCAAATTAAAGATGGAGATGTGATCTCTCTCCATTTGAAAGATGTATTGACCCAGCCTGTCTGAGTTTGTATTTGCGTTTTTCTGTACATGTGTGTATGTGTCTGGCGGGGGAGGGGGGGGGGGTATGTGCGCCATTCTTTACGCGGCACGGTAAGTGACATGGTAGCACAGTGGGTAGCACTGTGGCTTCACAGCGCCAGGGTCCCGGGATTGATTCCCGCTTGGGTCACTGTCTGTGTGGAGTCTACACGTTCTCCCCGTGTCTGTGTGGGTTTCCTCCGGGTGCTCCAGCTTCCTCCCACTGTCCAAACACCTGCTGTTCAGTGAATTGGACATTCTGAATTCTCACTCTGTGTACCCGAACAGGCGCCGGAATGTGATGACTAAGGGCTTTTCTCAGTTACGTCAGTGCAGTATGTGTGTCTGTGTGTGTGCGTCTGTGTGTGTGTCTGTGTGTGTCTGTATATATTTGTGTCTGTGTGTGTGTGTAAGTGTGTGTGTCTGTGTGTGTGCCTGTGTGTCTGTGTGTGTGTCTGTGTGTGTGTGTGTGTGTGTATCTGTGTGTTTTCAGGTGTGTCTCAGTTTGACATTATTTAGTAATGATTGAAGATAATGAGATAGAAAGTTTGCCAAAGTGCTCACACAGCGGCAGCATTGTCGGTGTAAACAATAATGACAGAGACAGTGTAAACCCTGAACAGACCACCATACCTTGGCCCGCTCCCCTACTCCGTCACTGTCACCCCACCCAACCTCAACATCTTTAGATACTCTGCACAATTTTGATATATCTTGGCCAATCCACCTCACCTGCACGATTTTGGACTGTGGGAGGAAACCGGAGCACCCGGAGGGAACCCACGCAGACACGGGGAGAATGTGCAGACTGCGCACATACAGTGACCCAAGCCGGGAATCGAACCCGGGACCCTGTAGCTGTGAGGCAGCAGTGCTAATCACTATTCGATCCCGGCTCTGGGTCACTGTCCATGAGGAGTTTGCACATTCTCCCCGTGTTTTTGTGGGTTTCGCCCCCACAACCCAAAGATGTGCCAGGCAGAGGGATTGGCCGCACTAAATTGTCCCCTTAATTGGAAACAATGACCTGGGCAATCTCAATTTGTTGAAAAAATCTTTTTATTGCCATTTTCACAATTCTGTGCATTGCAGTTTGTTTACATTTAGTAGACAGTGAAAATGCTTTGTCTTTTACCTATTGACAAACTGTTACTGTCCAGTTCAGCGTGTCTGATACCCCCCAGCTCCCCTCCAGCCCCCCTTCCCTAACCCTTCCCCTCTCCCCAGCCCCCTTTCCCTAACACTGCCCCTCTCCCCCAGCCCCCCGTTCCCTAAACCCTTCCCCTCTCCCCCCAGCCCCCTTTCCCTAACACTTCCCCTCTCCCCCAGCCCCCTTTCCCTAACCCTTTCCCTCCTCCCCCAGCCCCCTTTCCCTAACACTTCCCCTCCCCCAGCCCACCTTTCCCAAACGTTTCCCTCCCCCAAGCCCCCCTTTCCCTAACCCTTCCCCTCTCCCCAC